>NC_082688.1:37878714-38194396 GCF_949987515.2 Delphinus delphis | reverse complement strand
TCCAAAGTCATGTTGGTTAAAAGGTTTTTCCCTTAATAGCTAACTTTTCTCTTAATAGCTAATTTCATGTCCCAAACTCTTCCCTTCTTGAAGTAAAGTACCGACAAGATATTTGAAAAGACAATGTCATTCTTATATTTCAGTTAAAACACATATATTTTCATTTTTTTTAGTGCTTGATTTTCAGACTGTCTTTGAGTAGTTTTTGATGCAAAGTGACTTCTAATAAAGTTAAGGTTGCTACAGATCCTTTTGAGCAAGGCAAAAGAGTGTCCTTTATGTTCCAGTACTACTTTCTATGAAACATGAAGGACTGCCTTTGAGTTTGATGTATAATAAATTCAAATATATATATACACACAGAAACCAGTTCTCAAATGAAATACCGTGCTAACTAGTTAATATGCCTTAATGACATATCAATGGAAATTAATTGTGGATATTGCTTTTTACATGTATTTTATTCCAAAGACTATACCTTCTAAGCAAGTAGAAACCATTGATTATAAGTTTAAGATAATTGTAACTTTTATATTTCCCCATCATTTTTTCCCATAGGTTAGATTCATTTAAAAGATGCATCCTTTTATAAAAGATGTATTTCATTTCAGTTGAAATCAAAGTAGTATCCTTTTAAGAATGTGGGATAGAGAGTTCCTGGCTCACAATTAATATTTAACTCTATATAAATCCATTAAAGGAAGAATTAATTCTAGGCAAATGACACTGAGATGAGTAATGCTTACATGAAATTGTTTTCTATGAAAAATGTCCAAATTATAAACATTCAAGATATTTTTTAAAGTTTAGCATTGAACATTTAGTCCTTTATTTTTACTGCACATTGAATATTTTTTGGTAATGCTAGTTCATCTTGGTGATACTTTCATAAATTTGTGGTCAAACAGGTTATATCAGAATATAAAAGACTGAAGTATTAAGGGGATTGGAAAAATTACTTCTAAGTTCCTTTTCAGTTTCATCAGCCTATGATTATATACTTGTATAACTTATTAAGAAGTAACTTCCAGATAATAAGAAATATACTGTCCCCACTTAAAGCATAATGCAAAAAGCATTCTTCTGAAGGCTCCCTCAGAATGTCTGGTGGTACATACCTGAAGTCCCCTTCTATTATAATACAATCAGGCCCTGGATTAAAACAGATGCCAAAATGTATTTTAGGCTTTCAGTAACTAAACAAAAAGTCCAAGGACTCATAACCCTCAAAATATACAAACAAAGGAAAAATTATTAGCTAAAAGGCCATAGGGATCATAGGTTAATACAAATGCTTATCTCCTACTCTGACATAAAACCAAAATCCTTGAATGGGGCTAATGAAATCTCAGATTGATGTTACTCTTGAATCCTGGAGGAAGAAAAAGCAAAAAGTATCCTTTTTGGAAGAAAACATCTCCAAGTTAAGTCCTCAGCACAATATCACTAAGATCAACCAAATATAAACTCACAATCAAAGATCATCAAATACACAAGATAAGAGACACTCATGGGTAGTCAGCAGAAACATGTTGGATATACACCCCTAAGAATTTCAACTATTGAAATAATCAGATACAGAATAAAATATAACTATGCATGAGATGTTTAAATAAATAAAAATGTAATAAAAAATGAACAACTAACATGGCTCTATAAGGATGACCAGGAGGATGAAAAAAAATAGAACTTTTATAAATAAAACAGTTAACAGGTGAAATTAAAAACTCAATCTGAATATTAAACAACAGGTTAGACACAGGTAAAGGGAAAATTTGTGAATTGGGAGCTTGATCTGCAGAAAAATAAGCCAGAGCACAGAAATACAAGAAAATGAAAATATGAAAGAGAGGTTAAGGGACATGCAGGATTATATGTGAAGTCTTAATGAATGTGTAATTGGAGTCCCAGAGTGAGAGAGTAGACAACTGGGTAAGAGGTAATATTCAAAGAGCCAAGGGGCAGATTCATATATTTGGAACCTGAAGCCTATTTATGAGATATAAGATTTCAGAGTATTTAAAATTTTCTTTGTACTGATGACCCTTATTACCAGTCTTATTAACGTTTTTATTGTAGTGGCATACAAGGCTCTGTCTCTTCATAATGGATCCTTTCTCAATCCAACATTTTTTTTAATTTAATATTTTTATTGGAATGTAATTGCTTTGCAATGGTGTGTTAGTTTCTGCTTTATAACAAAGTGAATCAGTTATATATATACATATGTTCCCATATCTCTTCCCTCTTGGGTCTCCCACCTTCCCTATCCCACCCCTCTAGGTGGTCACAAACCACCTAGCTGATCTCCCTGTGCCTTGCGGCTACTTCCCACTAGACATCTATTTTACCTATGGTAGTGTATATATGCCCATGCCACTCTCTCATGTTCTCACAGCTTACCCTTCCCCCTCCCCATATCCTCAAGACCATGATCTAGTAGGTCTGTGTCTTTATTCCCATCTTAACCCTAGGTTCTTCATGACCTTTTTTTTTTCTTTTAGATTCCATATATATGTGTTAGCATACGGTATTTGTTTTTACCTTTCTGACTTACTTCACTCTGTATGACACACTCTAAGTCCATCCACCTCACTACAAATAACTCAATTTCGTTTCTTTTTAAGGCTGAGTAATATTCCATTGTATATATGTGCCACATCTTCTTTATCCATTCATCTGTTAATGGACACTTAGGTTGCTTCCATGTCCTGGCTATTGTAAATAGAGCTGCAATGAACATTTTGGTACATGACTCTTTTTGAATTATGGTTTCCTCAGGGTATATGCCTAGTAGTGGGATTGCAGGGTCATATGGTAGTTCTATTTGTAGTTTTTTAAGGAACCTCCATACTGTTCTCCATAGTGGCTGTATCAATTTACATTCCCACCAACAGTGAAAGAGTGTTCCCTTTTCTCCACACCCTCTCCAGCATTTATTTTTTCTAGATTTTTTGATGATGGCTATTCTGACCGGTGTAAGATGGTATCTCATTGTAGTTTTGATTTGTATTCCTCTAATGATTAATGATGTTGAGCATTCTTTCATCTGTTTGTTGGCAATCTGTATATCTTCTTTGGAGAAATGTCTATTTAGGTCTTCTGCCCATTTTTGGATTGGGTTGTTTGTTTTTTTATTATTGAGCTGCATGAGCTGCTTGTAAATTTTAGAGATGAATCCTTTGTCAGTTGCTTCATTTGCAAATATTTTCTCCTATTCTGAGGGTCGTCTTTTGGTCTTGTTTATGGTTTCCTTTGCTGAGCAAAAGCTTTGAAGTTTGATTAGGTCCCATTTGTTTATTTTTGTGTTTATTTCCATTTCTCTAGTAGGTGGGTCAAAAAGGATCTTGCTGTGATTTATGTCATAGAGTGTTCTGCCTATGTTTTCCTCTAAGAGTTTGATAGTGTCTGGCCTTACATTTAGGTCTTTAATCCATTTTGAGTTTATTTTAGTGTATGGTGTTAGGGAGTGTTCTCATTTCATACTTTTACATGTAGCTGTCCAGTTTTTCCAGCACCACTTAATGAAGAGGCTGTCTTTTCCCCACTGTATATTCTTGCCTCCTTTATCAAAGATAAGGTGACCATATGTGTGTGGGTTTATCTCTGGGCTTTCTATCCTGTTCCATTGATCTATATTTCTGTTTTTGTGCCAGTACCATACTGTCTTGATTACTGTAGCTTTGTAGTATAGTCTGAAGTCAGGGAGCCTGATTCCTCCAGCTCCATTTTTCTTTCTCAAGATTGCTTTGGCTACTCGGCGTCTTTTGTGTTTCCATACAAATTGTGAAATTTTTTGTTCTACTTCTGTGAAAAATGCCTATGGTAGTTTGATAGGGATTGCATTGAATCTGTAGATTGCTTTGGGTAGTAGAGTCATTTTCACAATGTTGATTCTTCCAGTCCAAGAACATGGTATATCTCTCCATCTATTTGTATCATCTTTAATTTCTTTTATCAGTGTCTTATAATTTTCTGCATACAGGTCTTTTGTCTCCTTAGGTAGGTTTATTCCTAGATATTTTATTCTTTTTGTTGCAATGGCAAATGGGAGTGTTTCCTTGATTTCATATTCAGATTTTTCATCATTAGTGTATAGGAATGCCAGAGATTTCTGTGCATTAATTTTGTATCCTCAACTTTACCAACTTCATTGATTAGCTCTAGTACTTTTCTGGTAGCATCCTTAGGATTCTCTATGTATAGTATCATGTCATCTGCAAACAGTGACAGCTTTACTTATTCTTTTCCAATTTGTATTCCTTTTATTTCCTATTCTTCTCTGATGCTGTTGCTTAAACTTCCAAAACTATGTTGAATAAGAGTGGTGAGAGTGGGCAACCTTGTCTTTTTCCTGATCTTACTGGAAATGCTTTCAGTTTTTCACTATTGAGGATGATGTTCACTGTGGGATTCTCATATATGGCCTTTATTATGTTGAGGAAAGTTCCCTCTATGCCTACTTTCTGCAGGGTTTTTATCATAAATGGTGTTGAATTTTTTCGAAAGCTTTCTCTGCATCTATTGAGATGATCATATGGTTTTTCTCCTTCAGTTTGTTAATATGGTGTATCATGTTGATTGATTTGCGTATATTGAAGAATCCTTCCATTTCTGGAATAAATCCCACTTGATCATGGTGTATGATCCTTTTAATGTGCTGTTGGATTCTGTTTGCTAGTATTTTGTTGAGGATTTTTGCATCTGTGTTCATCAGTGATATTGGCCTGTAGTTTTCTTTCTTTGTGACATCCTTGTCTGGTTTTGGTATCAGGGTGATGGTGGCCTCCTAGAATTAGTTTGGGAGTGTTCCTCCCTCTGCTGTATTTTGGAAGAGTTTGAGAAGGATTGGTGTTAGCTCTTCTCTAAATGTTTGATAGAATTCTCCTGTGAAGCCATCTGGTCCTGGGCTTTTGTTTGTTGGAAGATTGTTAATCACAGTTTCAATTTCTGTGCTTTTGATTGGTCTCTTCATATTTTCTATTTTTTCCTGATTCAGTCTTGGCAGGTTGTGCATTTCTAAGAATTTGTCCATTTCTTCTAGGTTGTCCATTTTCTTTGCCTAGAGTTGCTTGTACTTATCTCTCATGATCTTTTGTATTTCTGCAGTGTCAGTTGTTACTTCTCCTTTTTCATTTCTAATTCTATTGATTTGTGTCTTCTCCCTTTTTTTCTTGATGAATCTGGCTAATGGTTTATCAATTTTGTTTATCTTCTCAAAGAACCAGCTTTTAGTTTTATTGATCTTTGCTATCGTTTCCTTCATTTCTTTTTCATTTATTTCTGATCTGATCTTTATGATTTCTTCCCTTCCGCTAACTTTGGGGTTTTTTTGTTCTTCTTTCTCTAATTGTTTTAGGTGCAAGGTTAGGTTGTTTATTCGAGATGTTTCCTGTTTCTTAAAGTAGGATTGTATTGCTGTGAACTTCACTCTTAGAACTGCATTTGCTGCATCCCATAGGTTTTGGGTCGTCGTGTCTCCATTGTCATTTGTTTCTAGGTATTTTTTTATTTCCTCTTTGATTTCTTCAGTGATCACTTCGTTATTAAGTAGTGTATTGTTTAGCCTCCATGTGTTTGTATTTTTTACAGATCTTTTCCTGTAACTGATATCGAGTCTCATAGCATTGTGGTCAGAAAAGATACTTGATACAATTTCAATTTTCTTAAATTTACCAAGGCTTGATTTGTGACCCAAGGTATGATGTATCCTGGAGAATGTTCCATGAGCACTTGAGGAAAGTGTGTATTTTGTTGTTTTTGGATGGAATTTCCTATAAATATCAATTAAGTCCATCTTGTTTAATGTATCATTTAAAGCTTGTGTTTCCTTATTCATTTTCCTTTTGGATGATCTGTCCATTGGTGAAAGTGGGGTGTTAACGTCCTCTACTATGAATGTGTTACTGTCGATTTCCCCTTTTATGGCTGTTAGTATTTGCGTTATGTATTGAGGTGCTCCTATGTTGGGTGCATAAATATTTACAATTGTTATATCTTCTTCTTGGATCGATCCCTTGATCATTATGTAGTGTCCTTCTTTGTCTCTTGTAATAGTCTTTATTTTAAAGTCTATTTTGTCTGATGAGAATTGCTACTCCAGCTTTCTTTTGGTTTCCATTTGCATGGAATATCTTTTTCCATCCCCTTACTTTCAGTCTGTATGTGTCTCTAGGTCTGAAGTGGGTCTCTTGTAGACAGCATATATATGGGTCTTGTTTCTGTATCCATTCAGCCAGTCTATGTCTTTTGGTGGGAGCATTTAATCCATTTACATTTAAGATAATTATTGATATTTATGTTCCTATTCCCATTTTCTTAATTGTTTGGGTTTGTTATTGTAGGCCTTTTCCTTCTCTTGTGTTTCTTGCTTAGAGAAGTTCCTTTAGCATTTGTTGTAAAGCTGGTTTGATGGTGCTGAACTCTCTGAGCTTTTGCTTTTCCATAAAGATTTTAATTTCTCCATCAAATCTGAATGAGATCCTTGCTGGCTAGAGTAATCTTGGTTGTAGGTTTTTCTCCTTCATCACTTTAAATATGTCCTGCCAGTCCTTTCTGGCTTGCAGTTTCTGCTGAAAGATCAGCTGTTAACCTTATGGGCATTCCCTTGTGTGTTATTTGTTGTTTCTCCCTTGCTGCTTTTAATATGCTTTCTTTATGTTTAATTTTTGATAGTTTGATTAATATGTGTCTCAGTGTGTTTCTCCTTGGATTTATCCTGTATGGGACTCTCTGTGCTTCCTGGACTTGATTAACTATTTCCTTTCCCATATTAGGGAAGTCTTCAACTATAATCTCTTCAAATATTTTCTCAGTCCCTTTCTTTTTCTTTTCTTCTTCTGGAACCCCTATAATTCGAATGTTGGTGCTTTTAATGTTGTCCCAGAGGTCTCTGAGACTGTCCTCAGTTCCTTTCATTCTTTTTCTTTATTCTGCTCTGCAGTAGTTATTTCCACTATTTTATCTTCCAGGTCACTTATTTGTTCTTCTGCCTCAGTTATTCTGCTATTGATCCCTTCTAGCTTATTTTTAATTTCATTTATTGTGTTGTTCATCATTGCTTGTTTCCTCTTTAGTTCTTCTCGGTCCTTGTTAAATGTTTCTTGCATTTTCTCTATTCTATTTCCAAGATTTTCGATCATCTTTACTATCATTATTCTGAATTCTTTTTCAGGTAGACTCCCTATTTTCTCGTCATCTGTTAGGTCTGGTGGGTTTTTACCTTGCTCCTTCATCTGCTGCGGGGTTTTCTGTCATTTCATTTTGCTTATCTTACTGTGTTTGGGGTCTCCTTTTCGCAGGCTGCAGGTTCATAGTTCCCATTGTTTTTGGTGTCTGTCCCCAGTGGCTAAGGTTGCCTCAGTGGGTTGTGTAGGTTTCCTGGTGGAGGGGACTGGTGCCTGTGTTCTGGTGGATGAGGCTGGATCTTGTCTTTCTGGTGGGCAGGTCCACGTCTGGTGTTGTGTTTCTGGGTGTCTGTGGCCTTATTATTATTTTAGGCAGCCTCTCTGCTAATGGATGGGGCTCTGTTCCTGTCTTGCTAGTTGTTTGGCATAGGGTGTCCCGCAGTGTAGCTTGCTGGTCGTTGAGTGAAGCTGGGTGTTGGTGTTGAGATGGAGATCTCTGGGAGATTTTCGCCATTTGATATTACGTGGAGCTGGGAGGTCTCTTGTGGACCAGTGTCCTGAAGTTGGCTCTCCCACCTCAGTGGCAGAGCCCTGTCGCCTGGCTGTAGTACCAAGAGACTGTCCTCCACATGGCTCAGAATAAAAGGGAGAAAAAATAGAAAGAAAGAAAGAAAGAAAGAGAGAGAGGGAGGGAGGGAGGGAGGGTGGGAGGGAGGAAGGAAGGAGAAAATAAAATAGTTATATAAAAAATAATTATTAAGAAAAAAATTTTAAAAAGTAAAAAAAACAATGGATGACAGAACTCTAAGACAAATGGCGAAAGCAAAGCTATACAGACAAATTCTCACATAGAAGCATATACATACACACTCACAAGAAGAGGAAAAGGGGATAAAATAATCTATCTTGCTCTGAAAGTCCACCTCCTCAATTTGGGATGATTCGTTGTCTATTCAGGTATTCCACAGATGCAGGGTACCTCAAGTTGATTGTGGAGCTTTAATCCGCTGCTTCTGAGGCTGCTGGGAGAATTTCCCTTTCTCTTCTTTGTTCGCACAGCTCCCGGGGTTCAGTTTTGGATTTGGCCCCGTCTCTGCGTGTAGGTCGCCTGAGGGAGTCTGTTCTTCGCTCAGACAGGACGGGGTTAAAGAAGCAGCTTATTAAGTGACTCTGGCTCACTCAGGCCGGGGGGAGGGAGGGGCACGGAGTGCAGGGTGAGCCTGCGGCCGCAGAGGCCAGCATGACGTTGCACCAGCTTGAGGCGCGCCGTACGTTCTCTTGGGGAAGTTGTCCCTGGATCATAGGACCCTGGCAGTGGCGGGCTGCGGCGAGCCGTTTCTGACCGGCAGAATAACGAGCCGCCACACGCAAGATTCTTCTCGTATCACACTTTATTGGAGCACAGCTTGGTTGAAGAAAGATGGAAGGAAGACCCCGCAATCCTATAGCAGTCTGCTTATATAGGGATTAAGAACATGTGTCGCTCTGTGATTGGCTTTCGCCGATGGTGCGATTTGTGAGCCAGCATCGGATAGGTCGCTACTTTAAAACCTCATTAGTATACTCAGCGCAAGCGCAGTGGCCACAGGAAGGATGACTCAGCTTATTTCAGCTTCCTGCCGCGTAGCAGTTAGCTGACCGCGCCCTACATCTCCCCCTTTTTTATTTATTAGAACACCAAGCAGAATGTAGCCCGTACAAGTGTTCACCTCATGATGTGCTCACTGTTCGAGGGCAGTTTTCTGTTGGCATGTCTGAGACACCTTCCTGCGTGCAATGCCAACAAGGGCTGCAGGGTGCAAAGGCTGACTCAGAATAATGGCTGATTCCCTATAGAGGTGCAATGGCAACAAGGCCTCTCTGTGCAAGGGCAATCAGGACAATGGATGACTCCCTATAGAGGTGCAATGGCAACAAGGCCTCTCTGTGCAAGGGCAATCAGGACAATGGATGACTCCCTATAGAGGTGCAATGGCGACAAGGCCTCTCTGTGCAAGGGCAATCATTTCGAATTATTCAGGGCGGAGAGCCAGGCTGCGGGAGAATCTCCTTCCTTAATAGCCAGAAGTGCCTGAGTGAGCAGGACCCTATCTCGATGTGCCCTGATGCGCACACGACAGACCAACCAGAGACACAGCATAATCCCAAATACACAGCAGACTCCAAAGATTCCTACCCCCACCCACTCCCCAAAGGAGGAAAAGGCAGAAGAGAGCCAAGAGGCAAAATCTCCAAAGGCAACGGGCTCCAGCCCGGCAGCACTCAGTTGCACAATTTGAATAATCCTTTGTGGAATTCCAACTAATACAAAGACTTCGATTAAGAATCATCAGGAACATCCAGCTCAGCATCTTCTCTGAAGTTTTCTTCAACAATTCTCGTCAGTCTTGATGGCACCCAGATCGGATCTTGATCCTGTGGGGAGACACAAAGAGATCCCCTGGATCGAGTAATAACACGATCCGGGCCCTTCCATTGATTGGACAACACATCTTTCCACATCACTTTGCCATAATTTTTATGGTTTGTTGCCACATGGCGTTCAGCAGAGGTTTCTTTATCATCATTTAAATGTAAAAAATTTATGGTAAATAAGGCAAGTGAAAGTCTCTGTCTAGGGGTACAGTTCTCTGCGATTCCCCCTTTTTGTTTTATTAAGAGTTCTTTAAGTGTGCGATTTGTGCGTTCTATAATTCCTTGTCCTTGTGGATTATAGGACAAGCCTGTAATATGAATCACCTGCATTTTTTGACAAAAAGGAGCAAAGCTTTTGGAATGCCTCTGGGGTCAATTGGCGTGGGGAATTAAGCAAGCAACTCCATACAAGGGGCTTTATCTCGACTATTCAAAGGAATAAAAAAGAAACAATCTTTACGCCATTTCCCTAATTTTTTCTTAATAACAAAAATCGGAGTATTCCAGGGTGACTGGGAGGGTTCTAAATGCCCTAATTGTAACTGCTCATCCACTAGTTTGGATGCCGCCTCCAGCTTTTCCTTTGACAAAGGCCACTGAGGTACCCACACAGGTGTTGTGGTCCTCCATGTAATCATAAACTCAGTGACCCTTGAGAAAAACCCAAGCCTCGGCGGTTTAAATTTCCGCGGGCTTCTATAGGGGCGGTCATGCCTTGTAACTTACGTCTTATCCCTCTATTAGATATCAGGGGCGGAAGCTCTAGCCTCCGCAGGATTAAAATATGGTGGGCTAGCGAGTGGCGGCATGTACCAATGCCCATACCGCTCTTGTTCATATGCCGCGGCCGCTCCTTCTAAATCTTCCTCCTCTCTAGGATTTAATTCATCTTGAAACAAATATAATTCCTTAAACTCATCTAGGATTGGATATAATCCTGGCACCGTTTCTTGCTTTTCCTTTTGTTTTCTTTTTCCTCTTTTCATAATTTCAGGCCTATCTACCGTAGTCCCTGTTTGTTCATTCTCTGATGCGCTATCTTGACACATGCTAAGAGCCTTGCGTCCTCGTTGAATAATTTCTTCACATTTTCCTTCCTTTAGGCAAGAAAGTATCATGCTCCACAAGGGGAGAGCGCCTCGAGAAAGTTCTCCCCTTGTGTTACACTCCTCTAGGTCTTTTCCGAGTTTTTCCCATGACGGAACAGTCAAGCTGCCTGATACCCCAAACCACGGCGCGGCACTTTCGATATCTTGTAGCAGCCTACTTATGATTTTATGAGAGAGCTTTAGCCCTCGGTCCCTTAAAAGGGCTTGAATAGGCTCATGAAAATCAGTTGTAGGCTCCGTGGACGAACTATTCCCAAAAATGCTTGACTTATCTATCGGCCAGGGAAGACACACTCGATCGGGCTGGTGGCACCGTAGCCACAAGCAAACGAAAAACATGAGAAACACTAAAAGAACAAAAGCGAAAGTAAAAACTTCAGGCTCCAAACCCCCGAAAAACATACCTGACTGGACTACTCACCGACGGTTCACTCCGTGTGTCGAGTTCTGAATCGGTCCTCCATGCAGGGCGCGAAGTTCCCGGGTTTCGGCACCACTTGCGGCGAGCCGTTTCTGACCGGCAGAATAACGAGCCGCCACACGCAAGATTCTTCTCGTATCACACTTTATTGGAGCACAGCTTGGTTGAAGAAAGATGGAAGGAAGACCCCGCAATCCTATAGCAGTCTGCTTATATAGGGATTAAGAACATGTGTCGCTCTGTGATTGGCTTTCGCCGATGGTGCGATTTGTGAGCCAGCATCGGATAGGTCGCTACTTTAAAACCTCATTAGTATACTTAGCGCAAGCGCAGTGGCCACAGGAAGGATGACTCAGCTTATTTCAGCTTCCTGCCGCGTAGCAGTTAGCTGACCACGCCCTACAGCGGGCTGCACAGGCTCTGGGGAGGGGAGGTGTGGATAGTGACCTGTGCTCGCACACAGGCTTCTTGGTGGCTGTAGCAGCAGCCTTAGCGTCTCATGCCCGTCTCTGTGGTCGGCGCTGATAGCTGCGGCTCGGGCCTGTCTCTGGAGCTCCTTTAAGCTGAGCTCTTAATCCCCTCTCCTCACGCACCAGCAAACAAAGAGGCAAGAAAAAGTCTCATCTCTGGCAGCTCCAGACTTTTCCCGGACTCCCTCCTGGCTAGCTGTGGCGCACTAACCCCTTTAGGCTGTGTTCATGCCACCAACCCCAGTCCTCTCCCTGGAATCTAATCTCCGAAGCCCGAGCCTCAGGTCCCAGCCCCTGCGCGTGTCAGCAGGTGAGCAGACAAGCCTCTCAGGCTGGTGAGTGCTGGTCGGCACTGATCCTCTGTGCGGCAATATCTCCGCTTTGCCCTCCACACCCCTGTTGCTGTGCTCTCCTCCACGGCTCCGAAGCTTCCCTCCTCCGCCACCTGCAGTCTCCGCCCGCGAAGGGGCTTCCTAGTGTGTGGAAACCTTTCCTCCTTCACAGCTCCCTCCCGCTGGTGCAGGTCCCGTCCCTATTCTTTTGTCTCTGTTTTTTCTTTTTTCTTTTTCCCTACCCAGGTACATGGGGAGTTTCTTGCCTTTTGGGAGGTCTGAGGTCTTCTGCCAGCGTCAGTAGGTGTTCTGTAGGAGTTGCTCCTCATGTAGATATATTTCTGATGTATTTGTGGGGAGGAAGGTGATCTCCGCGTCGTACTCTTCCACCACCTTCTGTCTCCAGTCCAACATTTCTTATCCTTCCCTTATGGAATGTACCAGACCCCTCTTTGATCTCGTCAACTAGAACATCACTGAGAACTTCTACTCCACTCTGTTTTGTTTTCACACCCTTCTTGGAGAAACGTTTACCACTGTCAAGTAATGTGACCGCTAGCAACTTGTTTAACTTCTCAGGGATGGTTCATCAGCATTTTGAAAGAATAGGAGGGTAGATTTTAAAGCACCACAATCTTAAGGGTTTTAAATTTGTTTTATTTTGATAATATGTAAAACATATAGAAAAGTTGTAATAATATTCCAAAGAAATCTCAAATACCAATTCATTACCCCAAATCTTTAACGTTAGCTTTTTGCTACATTCGCTTTATATCTGTCTTCCTGTCTGTATTTTTTCGAAAAATATTTAAGAATAAGTTATAGACATGATGTCCTTTTACTCATAAGTGCTTCAGTGTATATATCCTAAAAACAAGAATTTCTTTTACATACAACAGCATAATTATAAATGCCAGGAAAATAGCACAGATACAAAACTATTATGTATTCTATAGTCACTTCAATGATCTTTTCATTTTAAATCAAATGGTTTAAACTTGATTGTGCTTTATATTGTGCTTCTAACGGGGGTGTTTTTTTTTTTTTTTTTGCGGTACGCGGGCCTCTCACTGCCGTGGCCCCTCCCGTTGCGGAGCACAGGCTCCAGGCGCGCAGGCTCAGCGGCCATGGCTCACGGGCCCAGCCGCTCCGTGGTACGTGGGATCCTCCGGGACCGGGGCACGAACCCGTGTCCCCTGCATCGGCAGGCGGACTCTCAACCACTGCGCCACCAGGGAAGCCCCTAACAGGGGTGATTTTTAATCCCCCTAATCTCTCAACAAGAGATATCATTCCTCTTTTCTGTGAATTTGATTTCATACTGATATCCCTATATCCATCTGGGTTCTTGGTTACAAGCCACTCAAACTATATTTGGATATCTTAAGTAAAATATCAGGATTAAAAGGGAAATATAGGAAATATCTTAAGACTCATAGAATCAGTAAAAAATCAGAGAACCAAAATATGCAGGAAACAGGGATGGCTACCCAGCTAGAGCCCAGCTAAGTTCTCACTACATCTGGTGAGATGTGGTCACTGGTACCACTGTTCTCATTAATGCAACCATTACCACTGTCATCAGCCCACTGCCACAGCAGTGATTTGACCACCCATGATCCCCATGTCTTTGCATCACACACCCAAAATTCTAGATCTCTGTTTTATTGTTCATGTATAGGTTATGTAATCATTTTCTGCCTTTACTTGTTAGAAAAGAGAGGCCATAGTGGAAGATTGGTCTGGCCAGTACCTAACCCCTAAGATCATACATGAAGTAGCAGAGGTCCAACTTCCTTTAAGGCAACTAGGGTACTCCTGGGAAGGTGAAGTTGAGGAACAGTGTACTTTTACATTCATTAACAAGAAAAAATATACAGCTCATATTAAATTGGACATATGAGTATTTTATATATATATATATTTGCAAAAGACTGAAGTAAAATCCAAATATCACAGCTAAGATCTTCCCCAGAAAATCATAAATGCAAATGCTAATGGCAGTTTATTTATCTCAAAAGAAGGGTCCATCTGCTTAGAGAGGAGATTTACTTCAGAAAAGAGGTTTGCTCTTGCGGATAGTTTTAATATATATAAGCAGCACTGCCTCCCCCATACCTACTCCTCTAGCATCAAGGAAAGTAAAATGATTTCACAGAAGATTTATTACAGTTCAGTTTAAATGTAAAAATGAAAAAATCTGACCCAGTCAGCAATGATGTCCATTTGTTGTTTTATGTAATATTTCAGGAGAGTAATATCTTGAACATTAAATAAATTGAAAAGATTTCATGTAACTATGAATTCTAAAGAGCCCAGCCAACCTCTCGTGGCCTCTTTGAACCAGAAGACCACATATAAAAAAGTTAATGGGACAAAGAAAAGAACTTGACAAAGAAATTGAAAAGGAAGGGAAATTACTACATGTAACCACAACTAGGGACAGATTGTATCATAGGATTATTAGAATTTGGAGGAAAACATTATTATTTTTTAAATTGAATTGGATTATTTATTACAGTTCTAAAAAGTATTGAACATGAGGAAGATTCCTAGCAAATATTAGATTATACCAGGAAATAATGTATATGAGAGGAGAGTCTCAGAAATAAATCTCTATATAAACATTACAAATATTAAATTTTTCTTCTTGTAGCTCCAATCTGATAAGAATTGCTCTTATATTTCATAAATAGCAAGTACTGTAATTCTACTTTCTTAGCTTTGTAGATAGGAGTAGTAATGTTTTTCAGAACTGACAACAGTGGCAGTACTTCATAAATCTGTCAAGTTGGTGACCATTGAGAGGGCATTTGAATACCACAACAGAGGAACTCTCCTGTGGGCAAATGTGGCTTTTATATTTAGTTGCAGAGTTTCAGCTAATTAATTCCTTCCACTCCTGCTTTCGCCTTTCAAAATCTTGTTCAGCCAAAATTTCGCTTCCACGTCCTCTAGGAAGCCTCTCTGAATGCCCTAAATGGAAGTTTTCTGCACGTGCCCCAGGTTCCCTTTGTACTTTTTGATATAAGTGTATCATGGTGGTTTTGTTTTGTCTTGCATGAATAGAGCATAATGGGTACCTATCTCCTCTAATAGATTATAATTTCTTGGAAGGAAAATACCGTACACACACAGAGAGAGAGAGAGAGGGAGAGAGAGGGAGAGAGAGAGAGAGAGAGAGAGAAATAGCAGGCTCCATTTTCATGTAAAGTCTAGGTGTTCTTTAAATTGCAATAGAAATGCATGTTCTTTTTTCTTTCTTGCCCTTCTCACCACTGAAAAAGCCCAAATTGCCTCACAGTTCATAGTAACTAACTAATCCTGGTCTAAGATTCTTATGCTTTCAAGATACCCTGATCCACAAGGATCCAAGAAACCAAACAGATTTACTTCCTGCCATTCCTTGGATATTAATGATAAAGTTGCATCCCTACTGCTTGTGTCCTGGGTGCGTGTAAAATGCAATTTACTATGAAAACCTGGGCACAGTTTTATAACACTCTGTAGAAGTCAGTCCAGGTTCCTGAGAGTATTGGACAAAGAAGAGGGAGAGAATTTAAACTGGTGTTAGGGAGTCTTGGAAAATGAGAGGTCTTCTAAATAAGAATGGGACAAGTTGATTAAAACAAAACCACTTCAAGCCACATGGCTTCAAACACTGTGGAATGAACATATATCTGAATAGAAAATCCAGATGTTTTCCTAAGCTTTTGTCTTAGATTTCTGTTTTTAGGCCCTGAAGAAATGTAAAGTCTTTTATAATACTCAGACCAAATGAAACCACTCTTGCTGTCATTGTACTTAGAATTCACGGCAGAAAAAGAATGCAATGAGTGTATCCTGCTTATTTGCTAACAAGCACAACTAGCATTGCCCAATTAACTAAAAACTTAATTGAAGAGATTTAAGTTTTTAGTTAAAAAAAGAGAAAGTCATTTCCCTCTTTAACACTGTTAGATGTTTTTATAAGTGTGAATAATTGGAAAATTTTAACACTGAAAGTATGAATTTTTGGTAGTAATTATGGTGTGAAGGTCTGACCTTTTCAGCATTCTTATATGTTCTGCCTTGTGTTCCTTGAAGGTTAATGCTGTACTTCACTGGTCTCATAAAGCATTGCTGGAAGATTTGAGGGCAGAATTTGTGCATGGGTACTTCTCATTGTCATGGGTTTAAAGGCTCTGAGTGAGGCTCAGTATTGCACAGTATTGAGGCTCTTTTGGTGCTGGTCTCAACTGATTATATCTACTGGCAGGAGAAGAAAAAATATGTGTTATTAACATACTTTTCCAGACCCCAGAAGATGCTCAGAGCCACTTCCTGTTTGGACCAGTCTTTCTCCTTTTTCCCGTGTTGTTGCTTTGAGGTGCTGGGAGCCATGTCTAGGGGCTACCCTTTCAGTGTCTTAGTCCTATCTCCCTCCCAGTGGGCATAAGTGAGAAAACTGGTGGTCTGGAAACATTTGGAGTAAACCTTTGTGTCTCTCAGCCAAGTTGTTTATACCGTTACAATATTAAAGCAAGCCTAAGTTTGCATTTTGTTTTGTAAATGTAATAATTCTGTAAATCCAAAGCTGGAAATACTCCTAGGATTTAGACAGAGAACAAAGCTGGACATATGCATCTAATTAAGCTAAAATTCTACCCACAATTTATGTCTGGAATTCATTCTTTTTTTAGAATGAGTGGGGGAAATTTTGATCAATATTTTGAATCCTCAGTAAGGCAAAATTTACATAAAATGTTTAGAAAATAACCTTTAAGTATAGTTTTATATATAAAAATTGTTATAAAGGGCAATAGTATTTATGGGAAGGGGGCATGGAAAAATTCAAAATGTATATTTTTTCCCCACGTTAAGTTTTAAAACTGTAAGTTTTATCTTAAAGAATACTAAAGATTAGTTTCTTCTTTGTTGATTTAACTTCAAAATTGGGTGGGGTTGGGCACATTAATTTGCTGCTTAGCCTTATAGTTTGTTGAAGAGTTAGTTCAATTTCACAAATCATGGAGGCAGATTATTTCAGTGAGTCCATCCTGATCTAACAGTCAGGGCTTTAAAGTTTCACCTGTAAGTAGTTTCTGTACTCCTTGTTGTGGTCCTATTATATTCAGCTGGAAGGAGCCACGTCAGAATGAAGTCAGGATTTTATTTTTCTTTTAATGTGCCTTGCAAGACACAGTGCTTTAACCAACAAATATGTGCCTGCTGAACTGCTTTGAGGTTTGTTCTTTATATACTGTACGGAACTGTGGGGAAAGGCATCTCTATTGACTTGAGCTAGCAAAACTAATATTTTAATTCAGAGAGTACTCACCTGGGAAACTGGCAGATTTGGACTACAGCCCTTAAACCCCAACCTTGTTTTGTTTCTTTTCTCTGCCTCACTATAAATTAACAGATAATTGACACCCACTTAAAGCTTGCTGCCTTTTTAGCTGAAGGCAAGTGTGTGACCCTATTTTGGTTATATATTGAAAATGGAGGAATAGTTTAGTTTTTAAGAAATGGAGAGGATTCGGGAGAGGCCTTTACATCTGTAACACTAAGTTAATTAAACCTCTAAAATTGTCATGTAGAACATTTTCTCAAATTGCCTTCAAAAGATAGCAGGTTTCGGGCTTCCCTGGTGGCGCAGCAGTTGAGAGTCCGCCTGCCGATGCAGGGGACACGGGTTCGTGCCCCGGTCCAGGAGGATCCCACATGCCGCGGAGCGGCTGGGCCCGTGGGCCATGGCCGCTGAGCCTGCGTGTCCAGAGCCTGTGCTCTGCAGCGGGAGAGGCCGCAACAGTGAGAGGCCCGCGTACAGCAAACAAAACAAAACAAAAGATAGTAGGTTTATTTTAACAAATGTTTAATTGTAAATAACAACAACAGAACAACCCCTACAGTGTTTTGTGTTTTATGGTGCTTAGGAAAAAAAACCCATAAAAGTAACTTTGCAGAAAACATGATGGATCTATACCATGAAGATCAAATTACAGAACTTGAAACATATGGGCTTGTTAAACTCTTTCTTCTTAACTCATCACTCAGGAAGCTGCCTTGATCGCAATCTAAAATTGACTGTTTCAGGAAAAGCAAACCTCAGCCTTCTCCAGAGGGTCCAATCTGGGTTGTGGTCGCTATTTTACTACCAGTAATTTTAAATCTTCTTGAAAACATTACCTTTCTAATTTACTGTAAATTTTGATGGATATGTGAAACCACACTTGAGATGTTGGTAAACAAGATAGCTAAGTCGAGTATGGATTGAAAGGAAAACAAGCAGTACTAAATAAAACTGAAAAAACCTGTAGCATGAACCTGGAAATCATCCAGTTTCAAGTTTCTGCATGAACTGCAATCCAGCAGAAAGTCAATCTAGGTTTGGTTTTGTTTTACATTTACCTGTGAACTTTTCAGCAAGTTATAATAGGACTTAATGCCACTGGAAAGTCATAAACAGTGGCGCTTCAAGAGAAAATAAGATCTCCTCACATTCACCCCTCAGAAATGCAGGAACCCAGGGAGGCAAAGTGGAAGCATTTGTCAAAATATGTTTCTTCTTAAATAAGGATCAGTCTCATGATCTTCTCTAAGAAGTTGGAATTTTTTTTTTTTTTTTTTTTTTTTTGGTGGTACTTGGGCCTCTCACTGTTGTGGCCTCTCCCATTGCGGAGCACAGGCTCCGGACGCGCAGGCTAAGCGGCCATAGCTCACGGGCCCAGCCGCTCCGCGGCATGTGGGATCTTCCCGGACCGGGGCACGAACCCGTGTCCCCTGATTCAGCAGGCGGACTCTCAACAACTGCGCCACCAGGGAAGCCCCAGAAGTTGGAATTTTGATGGTCCTTTAGGGCTGTTCTGACTTTACAAAAAAAAAAAAAAGAAAGGGATGTTCCACATCGGGACAGTTCTTTGTAGTTAAAATGAACCAAGTCTTATCACTGTGACTGGGAAAGGTCAGTTGAGTTTCCAGTGATTGGCTTTATACTAGAAAGTCTAGGTTTAAGATCAAAATCTCAACAGGTATTTGTTAACCATTTACTGAGAGGCAAGCTTGGAAAGTAAGCTTGGAAAATATGGAGAAATTATTGTACAGTATGGCAGCCATTATTGTTGTTTTTTTTTTTTACACATGGGATAACAACACTAGAAGGTATTTTATTAAAATATAAGAAAAACAAACAACGACAATGACAAAAAGATTCTTCTTGACTATAGAACTTTAACAGGAGAGATTTAAAAAAATCCCAGTTCAATATATAGTTATGAACTCGTTATAGAGACTTCTAATTAAAAGTGGAGAGTGGAACACATGCATTTAGTTTCACTCCTTCCTAACTTTCTACTAAGTCAGCAGTAAAGATATATATCTTTAAAACTATAAACTCACAAGGATAAAGCAAAAAGAAAAGAGATGATGGCAACAAATGTTTAAAGATAAAATTCAGATAGACAAATGATATAATGTAGCAGATCTGAGAAAATGAAATCCTAAACTGTCAACAGAGAAGGGGAAAAATATGATTTACATCAAAAAATCTCTAGTATTCTCAGGACTTTGTGATGCCAAATAACTCTGGATTTTGGAAGTGAAGGGGAGCTTAAACAAAAAAGGAGGATTAGTTGAAAGAATATTTAAGATAAGTTAGCCCTAACACTCTTTCCCAGTGTGAGCAAAGGACTAGAGGCTTAGTCTCTGGAGAATTAAAACAGAGGGTCTCTGCACTGGGCACACCAGACACAGTTGGGGGTAATGTTTCATACTACACAGGAGGATTAAGTAAATGTTACTGACTTTGGCATTTGTCCAACAAGATGACTTAACTATACCACTCTACAGTGAAATCCACAGTCAAGGAGGCTTTACTCATGAACACAGAACTTCCAGTCAGCTTCTTAGTGCCCTTCTATTTAATAGGAGCCGACTGTAAAGGATCACCAAACATTTGAGAAAAATATATAATATAAATGGCAGAAGCCAAAACTAGTAGAATAAAGCAGTAAAGAAAAAACAGAATGTGCAGGGAAAATGAAATTAAAACCAACAAAGAAACATATTAATATTGCTATAGACAGAAGATAGTAAAACTATAGAACTAAAATGAGAGACTTTTTTAAGGAAAGTCCAGAGGACAGAAAACATTTGGAGATTAAAAATAGCAGAAATAAGAAGCTCAAAAGATTAGAAAAACAAAGTGAAGAATTTTCTAGAAAATAGAGAAAAAGAAGACTAAAAAGTAAACGAATGAGAGAAAGGAAAAGAGGCCCAATCTACAAGTTCTAATAGCTGAATAACAGAGTTATCTTGAGTTATGTCAGTAACTCAAGCCAAAAATAGAAGAAAACTGGAGTAGTATGATATATTAATTATTCAAAACTATGAAGATAAATATCAAAAGAATAGGCTAAAAGATTTGAAGTGTTCGTGGAGAGTGGGAATTTTGTGGAAAGGGGTTGGCTGGAGGACTGTTTTCCCTAGCAGGGAACTAACTAAACCTTGTGTACATATAACTTAAAAATATTAATTAAAAAAACTTACCAACAATTCTGCTAATGACAAATTCATAACAAAACTACTCCAAGTTTACTTTAAAATATACCATAATTTGCCTTAAATTATAAGTTTCAGTAGTTTTAATAATACATTTTTCCTCAATACTAATGTTACCTGGTTAATAAACTTATGCTCCTTTATTGGGGAAACTATTTTTATATAATTATAACTGGAATTGCTAATAGATAATCATGTGATCATCTAGGCTTATTTTATTAAAACCTAGAAATAATAGCATTATTATATGAAAATAAATGCCATAAATCATCTCTCAATCTGAAGCCACAAATACAAATACATTTATTCACACTTTAGATATAATTGGATGTATCATACCTTGAAGATTGAGAGTTCAAGAATTCTAATTTCTTCTTTACAAAGGAGGCTACATATATATTGTGTAAACAATGAGTATCTATGAAAAACAACTAAAATTTATCAGACACTATGATAAGGCTTTAATAAATATATACACAACATTTTCAAATTTTTTTTTTTGCGGTGCGTGGACCTCTCACTGTTGTGGCCTCTCCCATTGCGGAGCACAGGCTCCGGACACACTGGCTCAGCGCCCATGGCTCATGGGCCCAGCTGCTTCGTGGTATGTGGGATCTTCCCGGACCAGGGCACGAACCCTTGTCCCCTGCATTGGCAGACGGACTCTCAACCACTGCGCCACCAGGGAAGCCCCAAAAAATTTTATTGGAGTGTAGATTTAAAATGTGTTAGTTTCAGGTGTACAGTAAAGTGATTCAGTTCAGTTATATATATATAGATATATATATACACACACACACATATTCTTTTCCAGATTCTTTTTTCATATAGGTTATCACAGAATATTGAATAGTTCCCTGTGCTATACAGTAGGTCCTTATTAGTTATCTGTTTTATATATATACTAGCGTGTATATGTCAATCCCAATCTCACAGTTTATCCCTCCCTCCTTTCCCGTTCGTAACTGTAAGATTGTTTTCTACACCTGTAACTCTATTTCTGTTTTGTAAATAAGTTCTTTTGTACCATTTTTTTTAGATTCCACATATAAGCTATATCACATGATATTTGTCCTTCTCTCTCTGACTTACTTCACTCAGTATAACAGGCTCTAGATCTATCCATGTTGCTGCAAATGGTATTATTTCTTTCTTGTTTTATATCTGAGTAATATTCCATTGTATATATGTACCACATGTTCTTTATCCGTTCCTCTGTAGATGAACGTTTAGTTTGCTTCCATGTCCTGGCTATTGTAAGTAGTGCTGCAGTGAACATTGGGGTGACTGTATCTTTTTGAATTATGGCCTTCTCCAGGTATATAGCCAGGAGTGGGATTGCTGGATCATATGGTAGTTCTATTTTTAGTTTCTTAAGGAACCTCCATACTGTTCTCCATAGTTGTTGTACCAATTTACATTCTCAGTGTAGGAGGGTTCCGTTTTCACCACACCCTCTCCAGCATTTATTGTTTGTAGACTTTTTGATGGTGGCTATACTGACTGGTGTGAGGTGATATCTCATTTTAGTTTTGATTTGCATTTCTCTGATTATTAGTGTTGTTGAGCATCTTTTCATATGCCTTTTGGCCATCTGTACGTCTTCTTTGGAGAAATTTAGATCTTCTGCCCATTTTTTGATTGGGTTGTTTGTTCTTTTTTGATGTAGAGCTACATGAGCTCTTTGTATATTTTGGAGATTAATCCCTTGTTGGTGGCTTCGTTTGCAAATATTTTCTCCCATTCTGTGGGTTGTCTTTTCATTTTGTTTATGTATATACACACCTTTTGATTTTCATTCTTATCTTTAGATGAGAAACCAAAGCTTTACATAGCCCAAGACATCCAAATTTACCCCACTAATTAGTGGTCATGCCAAGATACAGTCATTCCTGCATAGATAGGAGTCCTTATGGGCACTGAGAAGTCAAGCTTGCTCATTACCACCTTTTCCTGGAGTCTTGCCCCTTAAGTGTCAGTTAATTATGATGGTATTATTTTGGACACAGTCCCTTTAGGTAAATGGTCACAGTCTTGCCTATCTAAATAAAGGCTTCCACCAAATTAATATAATTCTTATGTAATACAGTTGACCCTTAAACAACATTTTCAGTAGTAAATACTACAGTACTATACATGATTCCAGGCTGGCTTAATCCTTAGATGCAGAACCCAGGATGCAGAGGAACCACGTAAATGAAGGGCCGACTATACTTGTATAGGCGGATTTTTGACTCTGCATAGTGTTGGCACCCCTAACCCCCGTGTTGTCCAAGGAGCAACTATACAATATGATTCACTTACATTATCTTTCCTCTAAAAAACCCTAAGCCCTTTCAATATGACTTTTATTATATAACCAGTATGATTCTCATGACCTAGATAGACACTAGTCTCATCTAAATATGATTATCTCATTTTGTTGTATTGTTTAATCCTGGAATGAAACTTTTAAAAGCTAAACCTGAGGAATTGCTAGGAGTTTATCAATATAGTAAAAATTATATCAACATAATAAAAACCAAATCCAATGATTTTTCTTTGTCTAGACACTCAACTTGATTATGCCTATATTTTGATTCATTCGTCCAACACATTTATTGCTTGCAATGTGAAAAATGATATCCTGAGTACTAGTGATGGTTTAATTGATGTTTTGTTACTTAGAGAGGAGTGAAGTAATTGTTTATTGAATGCCCTCTGTGTGCCATGCACATTATATATGTTATCTAATTTAATCTGTATGAATAGCTATAAGTTCGGTATTATGTGTGTTATAAAAGGAAGAAAATTTTGTCTCAAAGATGTTAAATTGCCTAAAGTCACAGAGCTAGTAAGAGGAGAAATAGGATTTGTATCTAACTGTGTCTCATTTGCATTTTATTTGTTGAATACTGACTCAATGTTAGGTTTTGTAAGTATTAAAACATTACAGATACAACAGTGTGAATATACTTAACACTACTGAAGGATACATTTAAAAATGGTTAAGAGAGTATAGCTTCAAGATGGTGGAGGAGTAAGATGAGATCACTTTCCTCCCCACAAATACATCAAAAATACATCTATATGTGGAACAACTCCTACAGAACACCTACTGAACACTGGCAGAAGACCAGACTTCCCAAAAGACAAGAAACTCCCCACATACCTGGGTAGGGCAAAAGAAAAAAGAAAAATCAGAGACAAAAGAATAGGGAAGGGACCTGCACCTCTGGGAGGGAGCTGGGAAGTAGGAAAAACTTTCACACACCAGGAAGCCCCTTCACTGGCAGAGATGGTGGGTTGGGGTGGGGGGAAGCTTTGGAACCACAGAGAAGAGTGCAGCAACAGGGGTGCAGAGGGCAAAGCAGAGAGATTCCTGCACAGAGGATTGGGGCCAACCAGCTCTCACCAGCTTGAGAGACTTGTCTGCTCACCCACTTTGGTGGGTGGGGGCTGGGAGCTGAGGCTCTGGCCTCAGATCCCAGGGAGAGGACTGGAGTTGGCTCCGTGAACACAGCTTGAAGGGGGCTAGTGCACCACAGCTAGCTGGGAGGGTGTCCGGGAAAATGTCTGGAACTGCCTAAGAGGCAAGAGACCATTGTTTTGGGGTGCGTGAGGAGACGGGATTCAGAGCACCACCTAAACGAGCTCCAGAGACGGGCACGAGCACGACTATCAGCGCAGACGCCAGAGACGGGCATGAGATGCTAAGGCTGCTGCTGCAGCCACCAAGAAGCCTGTGTACAACACAGGTCATTATCCACACTTCCCTCCCAGGAGCCTGTGCAGCCCGCCACTGCCAGGGTCCCACGATCCAGGGAAAACTACCCGTGGAGAATGCATGGCGCACCTCAGGCTGTTGCAATGTCATGCTGGCTTCTGCTGCCAAAGGCTCGCCCCACATACCATACCCCTCCCTCCCTCCGGCCCGAGTGAGCCAGAGCCCCCTAAACAGCTACTACTTTAACCCCATCCTGTTTGGATGGGGAACAGTTGCCCTCAGGCGACCTACAAGCAGAAGCGGGGCCAAATCCAAAGCTGAACTGTGCAAACAAAGAAGAGAAAGGAAAATCTCTCCCAGCAGCCTCAGCAGCAGCGGATTAAATCTGCACAATCAAATTGATGTACCCTGCATCTGTAGAATACCTGAATAGACAATGAATCATCCCAAAATTGAGGCAGTGGATTTGGGGAGCAACTGTAGACTTGGGGTTTGCTTTCTGCATCTAATTTGTTTCTGGTTTTATGTTTATCTTAGTTTAGCATTTAGAGCTTATCATTGGTAGATTTGTTTATTGATTGGGTTGCTCTCTACTTTTTTATATATACATGTATATTTTCCTTTTTCTCCTTTTGTGAGTGTGTATGTGTATAGTTCTTTGTGTGATTCTGGCTGTATAGTTTTGCTTTTACCATTTGTCCTAGGGTTCTGTCTGTCTGTTTTTTCTTTTCCTTTTATTATTTTTTTTAGTATGGTTTTTAGCACTAGCTATCATTGGTGGATTTGATTTTTGGTTAGGTTGCTCTTTCATTTTTTTTATTTTTACTTTTTTAATTTTCAATAATTTTTTTTATTTTAATAAATTTATTTTATTTTCTTATTTTTTCTTTCTTTTCTTTTGTCTCTTTTCTTGTGAGCCAGGTGGCTGACAAACTGTTGGTGCTCCAACCGGGTGTCAGGCCTGAGCCTCTGAGGTGGGAGAGGGAAGTTCAGGACATTGCTCCACCAGAGACCTCCTGGCCCCATGTAATATCAAATGGCGAAAGGTCTCTCAAAGATCTCCATCTCAACACTAAGACCCAGCTCTACTCAAAAACCAGCAGGCTACAATGTTGGACACCCTATGCCAAGCAACTAGCAAAACAGGGACACAACCCCACCATTAGCAGACAGGCTGCCTAAAATCATAATAAGTTCACAGACACCGCAAAACACACCACTAGACATGGTCCTGTCCATCAGAAAGACAACATCCAGTTTCATCCACCAGAACACAGGCACCAGTCCCCTCCACCAGGAAGCCTACACAACCCACTGAAACAACCTTACCCACTTGGGACTGACACCAAAAACAACGGGAACTACTATGATCCTGCAGCCTGCAGAAAGGAGACCCCAAACACAGTAAGTTAAGCAAAATGAGAAGGCAGAGAAATATAAAGCAGATAAAAGAGCAAGGTAAAAACCCACCAGACCAAACAAATGAAGGGGAAATAAGCAGTCTACCTGAAAAAGAACAGAGTAATGATAGTAAAGATGATCCAAATTCTTGGAAACAGAATGGAGAAAATTCAAGAAGCATTTAACAAGGACCTAGAAGAACTAAAGAGCAAACAATAATGAAAAACACAATAAATGAAATTAAAAATTATCTAGAAGGAGTCAATAGCAGAATAACTGAGGTAGAAGAACAGATAAGTTTCTGGAAGAGAAAATAGTGGAAATACCTACTGCAGAGAAGAATAAAGAAAACAGAATGAAGAGTACTGAGGACAGTCTCAGAGACCTCTGAGACAAATTAAGTGCACCAACATTCGAATTATAGGGGTTCAAGAAGGAGAAGAGAAAAAGAAAGGGACTATGAAAATATTTGAAGAGATTATAGTTGAAAAATTCCCTAATATGGGAAAGGAAATAGTCAGTCAAGTCCAGGAACCACAGAGACTCCCATACAGGGTAAATCCAAGGAGAAACACGCCAAGATTCCTATTAATCAAACTATCAAAAATTAAAAGAAAAAATATTAAAAGCTGCAAGGGAAAAGGAATCAATAACATACAAGGGAATCCCCATAAGGTTAACAGCTGACCTTTCAGCAGAAACTCTGCAACCCAGAAGGGAGTGGCAGGACATATTTAAAGTGCTGAAGGAGAAAAAAACTACAACCAAGATTACTCTATCCAGCAAGGATCTCATTCAGATTCAATGGAGAATTTAAAACCTTTACAAACAAGCAAAAGCTGAGAGAATTCAGCACCACCAAACCAGCTTTACAACAAATGCTAAAGGAACTTCTCTAGACAGGAAACACAAGAGAAGGAAAAGACCTACAGTAACAAACACAAAACAATTAAGAAAATGGTAATAGAACACACATATCGATAACTACCTTAAATGTAAATGGATTAAATGCTCCAACCAAAAGACATAGACTGGCTGAAAGGATACAAAAACAAGACCTGTGTATATGCTGTCTACAAGAGACCCACTTCAGACGTAGGGACACATACAGAATGAAAGTGAGGGGATGGAAAAAGACATTCCATGAAAATGGAAACCAAAAGAAAGCTGGAGTAGCAATTCACATATCAGACAAAATAGACTAAAGACTATTACAAGAGACAACAAAGAACACTACATAATGATCAAGGGATCAATCCAAGAAGAAGATATAACAATTGTAAATACTTATGCATTCAACAAAGGAGCACTTCAGTACATAAGGCAAATGCTAATATCCATAAAAGGGGAAATCGACAGTAGCACAATCATAGTAGAGGACTTTAACACCCCACTTTCACCAACAGACAGATCATCGAAAATGAAAATAAATAAGGAAACAAACTTTAAATGATACATTAAACAAGATGGACTTAATTGATATTTGTAGGAAATTCCATCCAAGAAACACAGAATACACTTTCTTCTCAAGTGCTCATGGAACATTCACCAAGATAGATCATATCTTGGGTCACAAATCAAACCTTGGTAAATTTAAGAAAATTGAAATCGTATCAAGTACGTTTTCCGACCACAACACTATGAGACTAAGTATCAATTACAGGAAAAAATCTGTAAAAAATACAAACACATGGAGGCTAAACAATACACAACTAAATAACCAAGAGATCACTGAAGAAATCAAAGAGGAAATCAAAAAATACCTAGAGACAAATGACAATGAAAACACAATGATCCACAACCTATGGAATGCGGCAAAAGCAGTCGTAAGAGGGAAGTTTATAGCTATACAAGCCTACCTCAAGAAACAATAAAAATCTCAAACAACCTAACCTTACACATAAAGGAACTAGAGAAAGAAGAACAAACAAAACCAAAGTTAGCAGAAGGAATTAAATCATAAAGATCAGAGCAGAAATAAATGAAATAGAAGCAAAGAAAACAATAGCAAAGAACAATAAAACTAAAAGCTGGTTGTTTACGAAGATAAACAAAATTGATAAAACACTGGCCAGACTCTTCATGAAAATAAGGGAGAAGACTCAAATCAATAGAATTAGAAATGAAAAAGGAGAAGTAACAACTGATACTGCAGAAATACAGAGGATCATAAGAGATCACTACAAGCAACTATATGCCAATAAAATGGACATCCTGGAAGAAATGGACAAATTCTTAGAAAAGCACAACCTTCTGAGACTGAAGCAGGAAGAAATAGAAAATATGAACAGACCAATCACAAGCACTGAAATTGAGACTGTGATTAAAAATCTTCCAACAAACAAAAGCCCAGGACCAAATGGAATCACAGGCGAATTCTGTCATACATTGAGAGAAGAGCTAACACCTATCCTTTTCAAACTCTCGAAAATATAGCAGAGGGAGGAACACTCCCAAACTCATTCTACGAGGCCACCATCACCCTGATACCAAAACCAGACAAAGATGTCACAAAAAAAGAAAACTACAGACCAATATCACTGATCAACATACATGCAAAAATCCACCACAGAATACTAGCAAACAGAAGCCAACAGCACATTAAAAGGATCATACACCACGATCAGGTGGGGTTTATCACAGGAATGCAAGGATTCTTTAATATACGCAAATCAATGTGATAAACCATGTTAACAAATTGAAGGAGAAAAACCGTATGGTAATCTCAGTAGATGCAGAAAAAGCTTCTGACAAAATTCAACACCTGTTTATTATAAAAACTCTCCAGAAAGTAGGCATAGAGGGAATTTACCTCAACATAATAAAGTCCATATATGACAAACCCACAGCCAACATCTTTCTCAATGGTGAAAAAATGAAACCATTTCTACTAAGATCTGGAACAAGACAAGGTTGCCCACTCTTATCACTGTTATTCAACATAGTTTTGGTAGTTTTAGCCATGGCACTCAGAGAAGAAAAAGAAATAAAAGTAATCCAAATCAGAAAAGAAGAAGTAAAACTGTCACTGTTTGCAGATGACATGATACTATACATAGAGAATCCCAAAGATGCTACCAGAAAAGTACTAGAGCTAATCAATGAATTTGGTAAAGTAGTAGGATATAAAATTAATACACAGAAATCTCTTGCATTCCTATACACTAATGAAAAATCTGAAAGAGAAATTAAGGAAACACTCCCATATTGCATTGCAACAAAAAGAATAAAATACCTAGAAATACACCTACCTAGGGAGACAAAAGACCTGTATGCAAATAACTATAAGACACTGATGAAAGAAATTAAAGATGATACAAACACATGCAGAGATATACCATGTTCCTGGATTGGAAGAATCAACATTGTGAAAATGACTTTACTACCCAAAGCAATCTACAGATTCAATGCAATCCCTATCAAACTACCACTGGCATTTTTCACAGAAGTAGAACAAAAGATTTCACAATGTGTAGGGAAACAGAAAAGACCCCGAATAGCCAAAGCAACCTTGAGAAAGAACAATGGAGCTGGAGGAATCAGGCTCCCTGACTTCAGACTATACTACAAAGCTACAGTAATCAAGACAGTATGGTACTGGCACAAAAACAGAAATATAGATCAATGGAACAGGATGGAAATCCCAGAGATAAGCCCACACACATATGGTCACCTTATCTTTGATTAAGGAAGCAAGAATACAATGGAGAAAACATAGCTTTTTCAATAAGTGGTGCTGGGAAAACTGGATAGGTACATGTAAAAGAATGAAATTAGAACACCCTACAACAGCATACACAAAAATAAACTCAAAATGGATTAAATACCTAAGTATAAGGCCAGACACTATGAAACTCTTAGAGGAAAACATAGGAAAAACAGTCTTTGAAATAAATCACAGCAAGATCTTTTTTGACCCACCTCCTAGAGTAATGGAAATAAAAACAAAAATAAACGAATGGGACCTAATGAAACTTAAAAGCTTTTACACAGCAAAGGAAACCATAAACAAGACGAAAAGACAACCCTCAGAATGGGAGAAAATATTTGCAAACAAAGCAGCTGACAAAGGATGAATCTCCAAAATATACAAGCAGCTCATGCAGCTCAATATCAAAAAAACAAACAACCCTATCCAAAAATGGGTAGAAGATCTAGGATTTCTCCAAAGAAGGTACACAGATTGCCAAGAAACACATGAAAGAATGCTCAATGTCACTAATCATTAGAGAAATGCAAATGAAAACTACAATGAGGTATCACCTCAGACCGGTCAGAATGGCCATCATGAAAATATCTACAAACAATAAATGCTGGAGAGGGTGTGGAGAAAAGGGAACACTCTTGCACTGTTGGTGGGAATGTAAATTGATACAGCCACTATGGAGAACAGTATGGAGGTTTCTTAAAAAACTAAAAATAGAACTACCATACGACCCAGCAATCCCACCACTGGGCATATACCCTGAGAAAACCATAATTCAAAAAGAGACATGTATCACATGTTCATTGCAGCACTATTTACAATAGCCAGGACATGGAAGCAACCTAAGTGTCCATCGACAGATGAATGGATGAAGAAGATGTGGCACATATATACAATGGAATATTACTGAGCCATAGAAAGAAGTGAAATTGAGTTATACGTGGTGAGGTGGATGGACCTAGAGTCTGTCATACAGAGTGAAGTAAGTCAGAAAGAGAAAAGCAAATACCATATGCTAACACATATATATAGAATCTAAAAAAAAAGGGTCTAGGGGCAGGACAGGAATAAAGACACAGACGTTGAGAATGTACTTGAGGACGCAGGGAGGGGGAAGGGTAAGCCATGACGAAGTGGGAGAGTGGCATGGACATTATATACATTACCAAATGTAAAATAGCTAGCTAGTGGGAAGCAGCCACATAGCACAGGGAGATCAGCTCGGTGCTGTCTCCACCTAGGGGGGTGGGATATGGAGGGTGGGAGGGAATTGCAAGAGGGAGGGGATATGGGTATATGTGTTTACGTATAGCTGATTCACTTTGTTATACAGCAGAAACTAACACAGCATTGTAAAGCAATTGTACTCCAATAAAGATGTTTAAAAAAAAAAAGGTTAAGATGGTAAAAAGCTCATCAAATCATATATTTATAAATTTGCAGTATATTATATATTAATTATATTTCAGTAAAACTAAATATAAGAAATCATTGTTTTCTTTTAAAAGTACCTATAATTTAGTTTAGTTCATGTGCCTTGTATGTGGATATTTACCAACTATTAAAAAGTAATTAGGTTATTTCAGGGCCGAACAGCAAAGCACAGAACACCACAGGTACAACATTATGATAATTTTGACCCCTAATTGCTGTCTCTTACTTTACAAATGAATAACTTAACAACACTGAGATTTTGGCAGTTATTCACCAAAGATCTTAAGAAGATGACAACAATCCATAAAGATGATAAAGAAATTCTTGAAAAAATGTGGACCATTAGGGTTGAAAGAATGAAAATAAAGAGGATGGATGTTTTTGAACTGAGGATAGAGTAAATTACTCTGGGTGGGGGGCGGGGGATGACATCACTTGGATAAGATTACCCAAATGATTAAAGGGTTGGAAAATGTCCCATTGAGAAAAGTCTAAACCATCTGAGATAGCTTATTGTAAAGAATGGAAACCATGAGAGTATAAATTAGTGAATAGTTTTTGAGTTTATAAAAGGGTATCATTTAGAGAAATTTTCTGCCTTAATGAGATCTGGAGATAAAGAATTAGCTGGTGATACAGCAAAGGGAGTATTTGCCTAATATGATAGAGGTTATTAAAAACGGAATTAACTTCCCAAGCAGTGTTACAGACTGTCTTCAAAGGAGTTTGTTACAAACATACTTTTTCAGCCATCTGGAATGGTTTCTCTGTGATACTATAGAACACAACAGGATGGGAAATAAATCAGGGTTCCCCTTAAGTACCCTTCCAGCTTTCTAATTTAAGCCTCAGTATGAACTTTCACTTTGCTTCCTTTTGCAGAACTCTGCAACTGATGAGTGGAGCAGAACTGTGTATGGTACCAGATTTAGATGAGACTGCCGGTGGTCCTCTGGGCCTTCACTGCTCACAGTGCGGTCCATAGGCAACAGCACTGAAATCACTTGGGAGCTTATTAGATATGCAGGATGCAGGTCTACTGCAGACCTTTTGAGTCAGAATCTGTCCTTTAAAAAGATCCCCAGGTGATGTATGTGTACACGGAAGTTTGAGAATTGGTCTAGTCCATTCTCTCTATCCCTAGAATAATCTCTTTGCCTTTTTCCTAAGCAGATTTTTTCCCAAATTGTTCCAAAAGATAATATGGAAGGAAAAAAATTCTCGCTTGATTCAAACCATTATAGTGATGGAGACACATTGATTTTTATTGTTTTTATTTTATTGGGGAAGTTATTCTTCAGAGAACCAAAAGAGAAAGAGACTCAAGGTGGTCCTACTCAAAGGCATTAAAAAAATCACTTGGCCACCAGGCTTTCCACAATAAAAAGGGACAATTTAACATTGTGAAGAAATTGAGGTTTGGTATAATGATTTCTATTTCATAGAAAACTAAAGGCACTGTTTGTCTCTTTTTCTCTTTGTTTCTATCTCAAACATCATTCTCCTTGCGCTTTCTCTCTCTCTCTCATTGGATGTTCTGTGTGTGCCTGTGTGTGCATACGTGTGTTTGTACAACTAAAAACTTTGGAAGATATTGCTGTTTTAACCTAAACAATCTGATTTTATTTGAATCAAGATGGAAAGGTAGCTCTTCGGTCTTGAAGACCAATAGAAATTAAATCCAAGAAGTAAAGCTTTCTAAAATGTAGTGCAGATCAATTGCAAACGTTTCAAAGGGCACCACTATTAAGACAACATGGAAGTGTCTCTTAGTGCCATAGCACAGGGAATTATAGCCATTATCTTGTAATAATTTTTAATGGAGTGTAATCTGTAAAAATACTGAATCAGTATGCTGTGCACCTGAAACTAATATAATATTGTAAATCAACTATGCTTCAGTTTACAAAAAGACAACATGGAAGTGGAGGAAACAACTGAACATTACAGAGTAGAATGAAAGTCAGCTATGTTAAGAGGGTAGGGAGTGTCACAGTGATTATCCAGGTTTTAAGCTTTTGTGAAGAAAACAAAAGATGCCTCTTGATTTTAGTTTTTCTATTCAGCCTTCCCAAATTTATTATGAAAAATTACTTTAAGCATTTGTATTTCCCACCTCTTCTCTACATAATCTTGGTAAAAGAAAATTGCTTTAGGTGACGTTATGCTCTGCTCTCCCTCCCCCTTGTAAGGAGAGAAGGATTGGACTGAAGGAAAATGAAATACTTGATGGTAAGCATCATTGTAAACACAGCATGTAATGTTTAAAATATGGAGCATTCTAACTTAGAAAATGATTATCACTAGAGTGGCCAAGTTAACTCAAACTCATTTAGGCCAATTTGTTTTCTCTGAATGAAGCATGAACTCTCTAGGAGGGGAAGCTTGTTGTAATTTTACAGTGTTTAAATTTTTCATTTAAATATCTAAGGCTTTTACTCTAAGCATTTCTGTTTCTACAAGGGACCTTTCTTTTTTTCAGTTTATAAACTAACAGATAAGAAAGACCTCCCATATGACGCTGTGCATTTGTCTTGTGCTGCTGCAGTAATTAGTGAGGCTTCTGGATGAATTACGCCATTTAACATCTGTTATTAACTATAACCACATTTATTGACTCATAACAATATCATTACAAAGGAAAGCTGTGCAGATGAGAAGCATTTCTTTGTAAACCCTAATAAGTGTACAATGTGTGTGTAAATATTTACTTTTCCATAATTCTCTCACTGTTTAACTGACTCTGCGTTCAGCTGTTTTAATTAGGTTGAATTTCCAGCCCTTCTGCATTTAGATATTTAAGTTTAATGCTCTGTTGATGAAATTTTCTTGCTTTTAATCTACACTGCATGTTAAAGAAGCTCTGTCTGTGCAACACCAAAGCTTTAAACAGGAATTAGGTGAAAGGAAGGCTAGCAATGCAATTAGAATCCATCCTGAGGTCACTGTGGCCACTGTAGATTTCAGCGACCTGCCAAAGTATTTCTTTAAAATTATTACACTATCTGTTAAAAACGGGAAATGTACTAAGCTTAATATCAGTATACTTATGAGGTGTTTGAGCCACATTCTTTAGGTAGAAAAGAAACAGATGAATGTGGAGGATGGGAGTGGAAATGGAGCTTCAGTCACCTGGCTAGGATAAAACAGAAACAAATTATGGGATGAAAGAGTCCCTCATCTTTGAGCTTTGGGAGCCCTACTGAAGGAAGAAATGCTCAGTTAAATTTGTGTGAGTTCCCACTTCAGTGCCCAAGATGTGCTCTGTGTTTGATGTTGGGGTGGATACAAATGTGGATAGAGAATATCTGCTGTAGTCCTTGGGTGTTGTACTTCTTAGGAGTGGAAACGTAGGTGGTTTGAGGCTTCCTGAATTATTCTCTAGTGGTGGTGGTGGTGGTGTAGTGAAGAGGGTTGGAGGGACAGAATGCAGCATTGTAGAATGGAGAAAATCTGATTCAGAAGAGAACATGCGCTTGCATCCTTGGGGAGAGCAGTAGCTGAGCCCTCTACCATCTATTGAGATAACAACGACGAGAGTAGTAGCAATAGAATCTAACAATTAATATATATGTGTCAGGCACTCTTTTAAGCATTTTACGTATATTTGCTCTCTTAATCCCCGTAACAAACTAGTGAGATGAGTTTTATCATCATCAACATCACCATCATCATCATAACCATCGTAATCATTGTCACAGTTATCATCATTATCATCCTTGTTTTTCAGATGAAGAAAGAGATAGGTTAAATAACTTATGCAATGTCACAGAGTTAATAAGTTGCAGAGACAAGATTCAAGCTTGGAATGTCTGACTCCAGAGTCTGTGCTCAAACACTGCTGTCTACTGTCTCCCTTGATGACCATGTCAATGACTCATATTACTTATTAAGACATTTCCAAGTGCCATACCCCATGTTGAGGGCTTTTTAATACATTGGCTCATTAAATCCTGTGATAACACTGTAAGATGAGAATGATTTTGTTCAGCTTATAGGTGTGAATATTACAATGGGTAAACAGGAGAACCAGTTTTTGTACTGTGGCCCAAGCCTACAGCTTGGCTTTGATTGCAACCAGACTTGTTCTGCAAACCTTTCTTTGGAGAATGGCCTCCGGCATGTGGGAGCTTAGTGCAGCAACAGGAACAGGGAAGGAAGAACTTGAGAGGAAGTGCCCTGGGCACACAGTGGGTGTAACACTGGTACATAGGCTAAAGTGGCCACAGGGCAGGGCCTGGAAACATAGATACTGTGCTTACAGTGTCCAAAGGAGTAGTGTGGACAACTCTGCTCCAGGGGAGGATATTGAATTTCCCAAGTACTTCCCCAGGACAGGAAGAACTTGAAGGACCAAGTTATGCTGATTACAGTGATAGAGTTTAGATTCAGCAAGTTAGATTTGGTTTTAGTTGTTTTTGGAGTTGGTAACCACATGTCTTTTAACTGCTGGGAAAACACTTAGAACAGTTATATTGTTGGGTCATTTGTAATATTACCACCCTTACCCCACCCTAAATTCTTATTCAGAGAAAACCAGGCATAGTATTTGGTGATGGGCCTAGGGAAGGAAAGGAAGAGGAAGCCAGGAAACTAGAGTAAGATCAAGCACTATAAAGTGAGAATGAAGAACATCCAGCTGACTTTCTCTCAGACCCTTGAAGCAGGAATGAATAGCTGAAGTTATGGACAAAAGCACTTCCGTGGTCAAACCTGCCACAGTTCCTGGGGGAACTCAATAGGCAAAAATGAAAGGATTTATCTGTTGGTGGAGGGTCTAAACTCTTTAAGACAAGAGTCAAGTAGGGAGTCGACACAAACAGAAGGGTATATCCTTGGGAGGTAGAAGAGGAGGGAGGATGCTGAAAAGGTCATTGCAAGACAGTGATGGATAGGATGACCAGAAGGGGCTCACAGTGGAAACAAGAATTTGGGAGTAGTCTCCAAGCTCAGTTCATTAGTCTATTGAATTCCTCACAGTCCAACCGAAGCTAGACTTCTAGATGCTTTCTGTGTCTGAGCTCAAGGCTGGATCACGATAGATAGTGTATGTCCTTTGGGTCCTCTCTCTTTTTGGAGAAGAATGCAAAAAGAATCTGCAGCAAAAATATCTAGATCTTGACAGCTGTTTGGATGATAGAGCCAGGTAGGGAGATAAAAAGTTCAGAGATAATTGCACTTTTATGTACCTAGAAGAAAAGTAAGGGGAGGGAGCTTATGTTGGTAAGGAGATAACATGTTCTGATTTCTATTTGGCAAATTTAATGAGTCTCAATTTGTGTGGTTTCTCTTCCCAACCAATCTACATGGACCTTGTCACCCAGTCTGATGTCATCATTGCTGATATTCTGACGGTAAACATGAGGGAACAGTTATGATTGCTGTTGCTTAGACCAACCAGATGCTGATCACCAGAAAAAGGGAAGCAGTACTCAATCTGATGCAAGACTTCAGACATTAGCTTCTTAGCTACAGTAATCTTTAAAACACTTCTTTTGTGAATCATTAAAATTCAAGACCAATCTATAAAATTAGCTTTCTATTACCACAGCAAAGTTGCAGGTTCATTAAGTTGGAAAACCTGACAACTGTGTCCTGCCAGCATTTCAGTTCTTAAGAGGAAAATTCAAACCTTCCAATTTCTCATTACTTGTACCATTCACCAAGGCCCTCAAAGATCATTAATATCAACTTCACAACCTCGTTTCCTCTCCTAAACAGATATGGCCTTAACAGGCCTCTCTTTGGCCATCACTAGTGCTGATGCTTTTATTTATATAGCTCTATTAAAATATTAGTTTGGTGCTTGCACATTGTTTCTGGATCCACACAGCATCATTTAGCAGGAGCAATCTAACAGGAGTGGTGAATAATGTCCCAATTTTAAAACGTCAGAATTTTGAGATTCAACTGAGATCCAGTGGCCCCACAAGACCACTTGTAGGTGGCATAACTAGGTCTGAAATGGGTTTTTTGATCCCTAGACTGATGATTTTTTTCAGTTTGCCACTTTTGGACCCAACTCCAAATCTCAAGAACCATTAAAACTGTAAAGACAAAGGCAATCTCTCTGGAAGAAGATGCACGGTTCCCAAATTAACTCAGATATAATGTACGAAGACTTCCACTCATCCTAGAGGTGAGGACACTTTTACACTTCATCCAGAGAGATTGAAAAACACTAGATTTCACTAACAGCTCTTCATAACTTCTACACAAATCATGTGAGCCTGTTTCTAAGAATACTTATATCTACCTGTCACACTTGATTTCCTCCTCTCATGAGTAGAGTGGCTTTCTTTTGTAATCCTCAAATCACTTTGCTTTCTAGTCTTAGAAGTCATGAGCGGGGTAGTTATAGCCCCACGATATAACTTAAGGTTGAGAACCACAGGGCAGTGATGTGGTACTTCTTACAGTTTCATGAATACTATTCTTGGGCCTGGGAATCTCACTGACCTGAAAATATCTTTTAAGAATAGCTAACAATCTTAATTTAACCTCCTTATTCTTGCCCAGTTGTGGAAATTTCATGCAACAACAACAAATTCTAGAGACTTGTCAGTAAGATGATTTTTACAAAGCTAAGTTGTTCTTGACAACTATTACAGTGGGTTCCCTCCCTCTCATTATTTTGAAATTATTTTTATTGGAGTATAGATGATTTACAATGTTGTGTTACTTTCTGCTGTACAGCAAAGTGAATCAGTTATACATATACATATATCCACTTCTTTTTACATTCTTTTCCCATATAGGTCATTACAAAGTATTGAGTAGAGTTCCCTATGCTATACAGTAGGTCCTTATTAGTTACCTATTTCATATATAGTAGTATGTATATGTCAATCCCAGTCTCACAGTTTTTCCCTCTCCCCTCCCCCAGTAACCATAAGATTGTTTTCTACATCTGTAACTCTGTTTCTGTATTGTAAATAAGTTTGTTTGTACTTTTTTTTTAGATTCCACATATAAGCGATATCACATGGTATTTGTCCTTCTCTATCTGACTTACTTCACTCAGTATGACAATCTCTAGGTCCATCCATGTTGCTGAAAATGGCGTTACTTCACTCTTTTTTATGGCTGAGTAATATTCCATTGTATATATGTACCACATGTTCTTTATCCATTCCTCCATAGATGGACATTTAGGTTGGTTCCATGTCTTGGCTATTGTAAATAGTGCTGCAGTGAACATTAGGGTGAATGTATCTTTTTGAATTATGGTCTTCTCCAGATATATGCCCAGAAGTGGGATTGCTGGATAATATGGTAGCTCTATTTTTAGTTTTTTAAGCAACCTCCATACTGTTCTCCACAGTGGCTATACCAATTTACATTCCCACCAACAGTGTAGGAGGGTTCCCTTCTCACCACACCCTCTCCAGCATTTACTGTTTTTAGACTTTTTGATGATGGACATTCTGACCAGTGTGAGGTGATATCTCATTGTAGTTTTGATTTGCATTTCTCTAATAATTAGTGATGTTAAGCATCTTTTCATGTGCTTCTTGGCCATCTGTATGTATTCTTTGGAGAAATATCTGTTTAGATCTTCTGCCCATTTTTTGATTGGGTTGTTTGTTTTATTGATTTAGAGCTGCCTCCCTTGTTGGTTGCTTCATTTACAAATACTTTCTCCCATTCTGTGGGTTGTCTTTTCATTTTGTTTATGGTCTCCTTTGCTGTACAAAAGCTTTTGAGTTTAATTACATCCCATTTGTTTATTTTTATTTCCATTACTCTAGGCTTGAAAAAGTTATTGATGTGATTTATGTCAGAGAGTTTTCTGGCTATGTTTTCCTCTAAGAGTGTTATAACATCTGATCTTACACTTAGGTCTTTAATCCACTTTGAGTTTATTTTTATGTGTGGAGTTATGGAGTGTTCTAATTTCATTTGTTTACATGTAGTTGTCCTGTTTTCCCAGCACCACTTTGAAGAGACTGTCTTTTCTCCATTGTATATTCTTGCCTCCTGTGTCATAGATTAGGTAACCATATGTGCGTGGGTTTATCTTGGGCTTTCTATCCTGTTCTATTGATCTATATTTCTGGGGTTTTTTTTTCCAGTACTGTACTGTTTTGATTACTGTAGCTATATAGTGTAGTCTTAAGTCAGGGAGCTTGATTCCTGCAGCTCTGTTTTTCTCTCTCAAAATTGCTGTGGCTGTTTGGGGTCTTTTGTGTTTCCATACAAATTGTACAATTTTTTGTTCTAATTCTGTGAAAAATGCCATTGGTAATTTGATTGGGATTGCGTTGAATCTGTAGATTGCTTTGGGTAGTATAGTCATTTTCACAATATTCATTCTTCCAACCCAAGTACATTGTATATCTCTCCATCTGTTTGTGTCATCTTTGATTTTTTTCATCAGTATCTTAAATTTTTCTGAATAACAGGTCTTTTGTCTCCTTAGGTAGATTTATTCCTAGATATTTTATTATTTTTGATGCAATTGTAAATGGGATTTTTTTCTTAATTTCTCTTTCTGATCTTGTGTTGTTAGTGTATAGGAATGCCAGAGATACCTGTGTATTAGTTTTGTATCCTGCAACTTTACCAAATTCATTGATAAGTCCTAGTAGTTTTCTGGTAGCATCTTTAGGATTTTCTGTGTGTAGTATCATGTTATCTGCAAACAGTGACAGTTTTACTTCTTCTTTTCTGGTTTGGATTCCTTGTATTTCTTTTTCTTCTCTGATTGCCATGGCTAGGACAACTTCCAAAACTATGTTGAATAATAGTGGCAAGAATGGACATCCTTGTCTTGTTCCTGATCTTAGAGGGAATGCTTTCAACTTTTCACCCTTGAGAATAATGTTGCTGTGGGTTTGTTGTATATGGCCTCTATTATGTTGAGGTAGGTTCCCTCTATGCCCACTTTCTAGAGAGTTTTTGTCATAAATGGGTGTTGCATTTTGTCAAAACTTTTTCTGCATCTATAGAGATGAACATATGATTTTTATTCTTCAGTTTGTTAATGTGGTGTATCACATTGATTGATTTGCGTGTATTGAAGAATCCTTGCATTCCAGGGATAAATCTCACTTGATCATGGTATATGATCCATTTAATGTATTGTTGGATTCAGTTTGCTAGTATTTTATTGAGGATTTTTGTGTCTATGTTCATCGTTGTTATTGGCCTGTAATTTTCTTTTTTTGTGATATCTTTTTCTGGTTTTGATATCAGGGTGATGGTGGCCTCATAGACTGAGCTTGGGAGTGTTCCTTCCTCTGCAAAATTTTGGAATAGTTTAACTTCCAAAGAGAAGGATAGGTGTTAACTTTTCTCTAAGTGTTTGATAGAATTCACCTGTGAAGCCATCTGGTCCTGGGCTTTTGTTTGTTGGAAGTTTTTAAATCACAGTTTCAATTTTAGTACTTGTGATTGGTCTGTTCATATTTTCTATTTCTTCCTGGTTCAGTCTTGGAAGGTTGTACCTTTCTAAGAATTTGTCCATTTGTTTTAGGTTGTCCATTTTATTGGCATATAGTTGCTTGTAGAAGTCTCTTATGATCCTTTGAATTTCTGTGGTGTCTTTTGTACTTCTCCTTTTTCCTTTCTAATTTTATTGATTTGAGTCCTCTCCCTTTTTTTCTTGAGTCTGGCTAAAGGTTTATCAATTTTCTTTATCTCTTCAAAGAACCAACTTTTAGTTTCATTGGTCTTTGCTTTTGTTTTCTTTGTCTCTATTTCATTTATTTCTGCTCTGATCTTTATGATTTCTTCCCTTCTAGTAACTTTGGCTTTTGTTTGTTCTTCTTTCTCTAGTTCCTTGAGGTGTAAGATTAAGTTGTTTGAGATTAATCTTGTTTCCTGAGGTAAGATTGTATTGCTGTAGACTTCCCTCTTAGAACTGCTTTTGTTGAATCCCATAAATTTTGGATTATCATGCTTTTATTGTCATTTGCTCTAGGTATTGTTTGATTTTGTCTTTGATTTCTTCAGTGATCTCTTGGTTATTTAGTAATGTACTGTTTAGCCTACATGTGTTTATGTTTTTTACAGTTGTTTTCCTGTAATTGATTTCTAATCGCATAGCATTGTGGTTGGAAAAGATGCTTGATAAGATTTCAATTTTCTTAAATTTACTGAGGATCGCTTTGTGGCCCAGTATGTGATCTGTCCTGGACAATGTTCCATGTGCCCTTGAGGAGAAAGTGTATTCTGCTGCTTTCAGATGGACTGTCCTGTAAATACCGATTAAGTCTATCTGGTCTAATGTGTCATTTAAGGCTTGTGTTTCCTTATTGATTTTCTGTCTCGGTGATCTGTCCATTGGTTAAGTGGGGTGTTAAAGTCCTCCACTGTTATTGTGTTACTGTCAATTTCTCCTTTTATGGCTGTTAGCTTTTGGCTTAAATATTGAGGTGCTCTTATGTTGGGTGCATATATATTTACAATTGTTATATCTTCTTGGATTGATCCCTTGATCATTATGTAGTTTCCTTCTTTGTCTCTTATAACAGTCTTTATTTTAAAATCTATTTTGTCTGATACGAGTATTGCTACTCCAGCTTTCTTTTGGTTTCTATTACATGGAATACATTTTTCCATCCCCTCACTTTCATTCTGTATGTGTCCCTAGGTCTGAAGTGGGTCTCTTGTAGGCAGCATATGTAGACAGCTCTTGCTTTTGTATGCATTCAGCCAGTCTATGTCTTTTGGTTAGAGCATTTAATCCATTTAAATTTAAGGTAATTATCAATATGTGTGTTCCTATTGCCATTTTATTAATTGTTTTGGATTTGTTTTTGTAGGTCTTTTTTCTTCTCTTCCTCTTTTGTTCTCTTGTGATTTGGTAACTCTCTTTTGTGTTGTGTTTGGGTTGCTTTTTCTTTTTTGTGTGTTTATCTATTGTGGTTTTTTGGTTTGCTGTTCCCATGAGGTTTTGATATAGCAGTCTATATGTGTACAGGTTGTTTAAGTTGCTGGTCTCTTTCCTGCCTAGAGAAGTTCTTTTCGCATTTGTTGTAAAGCTGGTTTGGTGGTACTGAATTTTCTCAGCTTTTGTTTTTCGTAAAGCTTTTGATTTCTCTGTCGAATCTGAATGAGAGCCTTGCTGGGTAGAGTATTCTTGGTTTTAGGTTTTTCCCTTTCATCACTTTAAATATATCCTGCCACTCCCTTCTGGCCTGTAGAGTTTCTGCTGAAAAATCAGCTCATAACCTTTCGGGGATTCCCTTGCATATTATTTGTTGAGTTTGCCTTGTGGCTTTTAATAGTTTTTCTTAGTCTTTAATTTTGTCAGTTTGATTAATGTGTCTTGCTATGTTCCTCCTTGGGTTCATCCTGTATGGGATTCTCTGTGCTTCCTGGACTTGAGTGAGTTTTTCCTTTCTTATGTTAGGGAAGTTTTCAGCTATAATATCTTCAAATATTTTCTCAGGCCCTTTCTTTTTCTCTTCTCCTTCTGGTATCCCTATACTGCGAATGTTGGTGCATTTAATATTGTCCCAGAGGTCTCTGACACTGTCCTTGTTTCTTTTCATTCTTTATTATGTTCTGTGGCAGTGATTTCCACCACTCTGTCTTCCAACTCACTTATTTTTTCCTCTGCTTCAGTTTTTCTGCTCTTGATTCCTTCTAGTGTATTTTTCACTTCAGTTATTGTATTGTTCATCTCTGTTTGTTCTTTAAATCTTCTAGCTCCTGTTTAAACATTTCGTTTATCTTCTCGATCCATGCCTCTATTCTTTTCCTGAGATTTTGGATCATCTTTACTATCATTACTCTGAATTCTTTTTCAGGTAGTTTGCCTCTCTCCTCTTCATTTAGTTATTCTTGTGGGTTTTTTATGTTGTTCCTTCTTTTGCAACATATTTCTTTGCCATCTCATTTTGTCTGACTTTCTGTGTTTGTGGTCTCCTTTCCATAGGCCTCAGGATCATAGTTCCTTTTGCTTCTGGTGCCTGCCCCCTGTTGGGTGAGGTTGGTCCAGGGACTTGTGCAGTCTTCATGGGAGTGACTGGTGCCTGCCATCTGGTGGACGGAGCTGGGTCTTGTCCCTTTGATGGGAAGGGCCACGTCAAGTGGTGTGTTTTGAGGTAGCTGTGAGCTCAGTATGCCTTCAGGTAGCTTGTCTGCTTTTGGGTGGGGCTGTGTTTCTGTCTTGCTGTTTGTTTGATCTGAGGCATTCCAGCTTTTGAACCTATAGGCTATTGAGTGTAGCCAGGTCTTGGTGCTGAAATAGGGACCTCTGGAAGAACTCATGCTGATCAGTGTTCTCTGGGGCCTCCACCACCATTGTCTTTGTCCCCAGTGAGCTACAACCAACCCCTGCCTCCCCTGGAGAGCCTCTCAGGCCCCTAGTTAGGTCTAGCCCCAGTTCCTATGGAGGTATTGCTTTGGGCTGGGTCCCAATGCATGTGAGGTCTTGGGTGTGCCTTCCAAGAGTGGAGCCTCTGTTTCTCCCAGCCCTTTGGATCTCCTGCACTCAGACCCCACTGGCCTTCAAAGCAAATGCTCTGGGGGTTCTTCCTCACAATGCCTGACCCGCAGATTGTCTTGGAGGGCTATTTTTATGTGGGAACATCCCTGTGTAGTCTCTGTGTGTTTAATATTTTTTGGTGTGAGGGCTGTTTTTTTATGGATGTCTGCCATATCTTTCCTCAGTGTATGCTGGCTGTTAGCCCCTTGATTGGAGGTGTGACTGATATTGTGGTGACCTGAGCCTGCCCTGAATACTGAGCGGGGCCTCCCCTTTTTTCTGTGATTGTTACTGCCCTGTCAGGGTCAGGGTCTGCTCCCTAACAGTTGAGGTAGAGGCCCCCAGAACTGTTTCTGAGCCGTATTTATGGTCCTTGGTGTGAGGTAGGCAGGATTGGAGTGCTCCCAGTCCTGTGAGAGAGGCCACTGAGTTTTCCTCCTCTGGAGCTGTTTATCTGTGAGTATACCCTGTTGTGTCTCTTTTCACCTGTTGTGCTAGCTCACAAATTACACTTTTGTTTGAACTGCCCTCTGCTCCATCTCAACCATGGATATGCCAGCAGTTAGCCCTGGTGTCTCTCAGGCATCGTTTGTTTGTTTGTTTGTTCGATTTTGCGGTACACGGGCCTCTCACTGTTGTGCCCTCTCCCGTTACGGAGCACAGGCTCCGGACGCGCAGGCTCAGCAGCCATGGCTCATGGGCCCAGCTGCTCCGCAGCATGTGGGATCCTCCCGGACCGGGGCACGAACCCGTGTCCCCTGCATCGGCAGGCGGACTCTCAACCACTGAGCCACCAGGGAAACCCTCAGGCGTTGTTTTTACCAGGCCACAGATGCAGATCCACTGAAGTCAGGTCTCAGGACTGCAGTAATCGTGTACCTGAACCCACTGTGGGAGCTATGGAAGCAACTTAGATTCTGATCTGGTCCAGTCCCCACCCGTGCATGCCCACAGAAATCCACAGCTACTAAAGCTAGACTGTCTCAGCTGCGGGAGCACTTGTTCATTCAGACATTCCGCAGGCACTGAGTTTACAAAGCCAGCAGTGGGGGGTGTGAATCCACGGTTCCCATAGTCACGCAGAGAGATTTCAGCTCCTCTTCCTTGGTTGCACGGCCCCTGGGGCTCAGCTGTGGTTTCAGTTCCATCTCTGCATTTGCTCCCACCAGCGTCTGCTCCCGAGGCTGCCCTGGAGCACGTGTGCCCTCCCAGGCAGGTGGGTGCAGAGGTGGGCGTGTCCCGTGGGCCCACCAGTGTTGGCACAGCCAGAAGAGGCTTTGGTGGTGATGGTGCATGGGGCCCACTAGGGCCAGCACGACCAGAGGAGGCTTTGGTGGGAGAGGTGGGCAAGCCTGCTCAGGCAGGTGCCCCTCCTAGTACCCACGGAGGTAGGGGTCAGCACATGGGGAAGGGGGCTGCATTGGCTGCCACACCCCTTGCAGACCCCTCAACAATGGCACCCTGCTTCTGTGGTGGCCTGGGCTTCTTCCACTGACTTTTCCAGTTGTGGAGCTCCTTATTCCTGTCCCTTCAGGCAGTCTCTTCACAGCCAACATCTGTCCTCTCTCTGGGTCTGCTCTCCAAATGCCACATTCCAGAACCCAGCCCCCCTCTGCACCAGGAGATGCCCAGCTCAGGCTGGGGTGAGCAGAGCTGTGGCACAGACCGTCTGTGTAGGTCTTACGCTGTCCTGCCTGCCACAGACTGGTTACTGCACTCTCCTCTGATCCCCTGAAGCTCCCTCTCTGTTGCAGCTGATCTCCCCACTGGTGAAGGGACTTCCGTGAGTATGGGAATCTCTTCTCTCCTTCAGCTCCCCACCCAAGGGTGCAGGTCCTGGACCGTTTCCTCTTTTCTTTTTTTTCTTTCTTTTGTCCTCCCTAGTTGCATGGGGATTTTTATTGTCCTTTTAGGTGTCTGAGGTCCTCTGCTAGTGTTCAACAGGTGCTCTGTGAGAATTGTTCCATCTGTAGATGTATCTTGATGTACTTGTTGGGAGAGGCGAACTCCACATACTCCTATTTAACCATCTTCACTCTTCTCCTCTCCTTCCTCATTAAATGAGACCTAGAACTAGAATTCCTATTACTAATGCTTTGATATCCTGACTACCCCTAATAATGGAGTCAGAAAATGAAAGAGCCCATAAATGGCCCCTCTTTACCAACAGGTAGAATAAAAACTAAGTTTTTTCAGTGGTTAATTTTCTGTTCCTCTGGAGATCAATGTCTTACTTGGAGATCTACTTACATTTACGTACCCAAGGAGACTGGGGCTAGACATTTTCTAGAGGGCAAGAATTAGAGGTCAGGAAGTCATATAGTTACATTCAGAAACTTCTGAGAAAATCTTGAACACTTGACATATTGAAGGCAAGTTCAAAGGCTACTGAGAAATCTTATCCTCGCTGATTAATATGATGGGAGAACTATTGACTCTGACAGACTCATTGCTAAAATGTGTTCCATAGCTGAAAATTTGGACATGTCATTCTCTTAAGAACTTTCCAAGTCTTCATATCACCTATAGGATAAAACCTAAATTCCATACATCATTTTAATAATCTGGGCTCCATCCATCTGTTTAACTGCATCTCCTATCATTCCCTTTCCTCAGCTTCCTGTATCTAACAATTTATAATTCTCTGAATGCCCTAAACTTCATGGGCCTCCCTGTATGTTCTTGTGCTACCCTTCTTTCTGAATACAATTCAAAGGACACCTGCTTCGTGAAGTTTTCCCTGCCTTTCCCAGGTGATGTAGAGGATTCCTTTCCTATGTTCCAGGGTATCTTGTACACAGCTTTAACCTTATCATCATCATCACTACCATCATCGTATACTGTATTGAATTTTGTCTCTTTCCTGGCTGTCTTCATACCAGAATGCAACTTCCTTGAGAGCAGATATCATGTGAGAGATTAAATGATTGCATCCTATTCCCAAAATGTTTTACTCTATATCCAGACTCAAAGGTAGGAGAATGTAGGTAACAAATGAATCTCATGTGCATTTTTCTTTCACTGAATGATTTTGTGTGTTTAGTAAATCTTTTCTGTTTGAGGTGAGCTTTAAATTGAGATGTAAGTTGAACCCAAAGCAGGTTATGAACTGTTGTAGTTCTTCTTTTCACTTTACCTTCACTTCCTATTGTGCTCCTGTCTCAATTCCTCCCTATCCATGCCAACTCCTACCCAGAGTGAGACAGTTAAAACTGTCTTTACAGCCTCAGAGCAACAATCAGAACCAGCTAAGACTTCATAAACCATCCCTTGAAAAGCAAAAAATACAGACAAGAGCATGTATATAGACATATAGACCCTAAATATACTTTAAAATCATTTTCCTCTTTTGTTCCCCTCTCTTTTGCACTTTTGGAATTGATCCAAACTTCTTTTTAGAATACCTTGATCTTTTAGGCCTCAAATAAGGCTAAAACATGTCTTGCTTCAATCTGTTGCAGTTTCCTTTTTCATGACATTACAAGAATCAACTAAAATTTTAAGAGTCCAGAATGTTGCAGCTGAAGAAGCACTTTCATATTTGAAGAAAACATAGTAAAATTCTTTCCCCATATGCTACCTTTTCAACAGGGCTATGTTTTCACCCTCAGAAATTTATAGTATCAGAATTCCTCAAAGAAGTTAAGAGTTGAGAATTAAATCCAGAATGATCTTATAACTATTCAGTATATTCCAGAGGAATTCCTCTTGTCCAGATTCCACTGTAGGGTCCGTGGAGTCTCCCAACACCCAGTTCTGTACCATAGACCTGGACCAAGCTTAACAGAATCACTGTTCAAAAAGGATGCAAGTTTCTATTTTCATCCAATTAAACATGTGGTCTGAAATACATATTGGAGAGCAGGTTTTTTTTTTTCCCTTATGATATTTAAAATTTTCTTGATACCATCTGGAAACAGGTTTTCTTTAACAATGTCAATCTAGCCTCACATTCTCTAGTTCTTGCTCCCTTTCTAACTGTCTTCCAATATTTCTTGGTTGTGGTTAGAGAGACACTTCTCCCGTTGCACACCTCCATTTGGTGAGCTCTTCCTCAGCTGTTCCTTTTTTTCATTTTTCACTTTTTTTCTGGCAAAGTAGCTTTGATTGGTAGCCAGGACAAACTCTTTAGTATAAAAGAGGTGTAAAAGAGGTGCTGATGTAGAAACAAATATATGTAGCCCCACGTATGTAGCCTGAGAGTGGAGTGATTCAACATCGAAGTGCTCTGTGCCCATAAAATTAGCTCATAAGAAGGCTTTTATCTTATTAGCATAACTTTGAAGTCTTCCTTCTGTGAAGCTGCCCAAGTAAGTGATTCTCAGTCTTTGCATGTCATCTTTCATCTAAGGCTTTGTTAAAGCAAGCTGACTTAAACTTAGTCATAATTACAAAACTTTTGGGGGGTATAGCAAGGTACTTTGATATTTCTACTTTACTGTCTGAAAGAACTGAGGGAAGGTGAGCTTATTATGAGGGAACGAATGTCAATGGCCATTACAAGCTGTTACTGCTAGTGTTCTCTGGATATCATGTTCACATATCCAGTTCACATCACGTGACACTGGAAATTATGAAACTAATTTTAAGAAAATTAACTCTGACCTTTTGAGAGAATGTGGTTTGTACATGGGCTTGCCTGTCTCTGAATTCAGGGCACAGACATTTGTATACCTAAGCATTCAGTCAGGAGCCTTGGGGCCTTGGGGTAAGTTTGGCCTGGGGCTCCTGTCTCTGCTTCTTTCTATATGGTTTTAATCCAGAGCACCTAGAGAATGTACTCTGTAGTGGAGTTCATTGGAGGTGGCGAGTTGCAAAGACTAGAGCCAGGAATAGTTTCCTTGCTTATCTCCTGTAATCTTTGTGGCTGGAACAGCTAACCTCAATGAGAACTACAAGATTCCCCCCAGCTTGGTATCCACTGCTGAAGCATGGAACATATTTTTGTATAGAAATAAAGTAAATGAGGTGTGTGTGTGTGTGGTTGGAATAATGCTGCTATTGCTTCCCATCACTTGAAATTAGGTCCTTTGTGGATGAGACAAGAACTCAAGCCTCCAATGATTATATGCCTGCGAGAGTATACCAACTTAAAAACAAAAGTTAGGGATATAATTCGTTTGTACAAATATAAATCAGGTCTGGTCAAAACAGACTGTAAGTTCTCATTACTGGTTATACTGGAATTACCCAACCGTACAATTCTTCTGTGCCAACCTAAAACTTAGCATTTAGAACTGGAAATAATTGCCTGAACATTACTCACCAAGGTTAGAATGAGTATTATACTCATTTCAGTGCTTAGTATGAGAGCTGGGTAATACGAGAAAAAGTTACTTCAACTTTAGAAGGAAGCAGTTAAAATAAGGTCGCAAGAAGGAGGGAGTATTTTCCCCGCTATGGAGGAGTTAGATTTGAAACTCTTCTACAGTAATTTCAGCCTTAATCAGCCTCCTTCACAATTTTGTAGACAGACATAAATTCCTTTCAATCTTGTATCTTTTATAATCTAGTTATTAACAAGGAAACAACAGATTTTTCAAAGATAGCCTCTAGAATTTATGGGAATAGACAATAGTCTCTTCATTATTTTCCTGTTTCCTGCTGTGGTCCCTATTTACCTTAACCAATAAATTGAAGAGGGAAAAAAATCTAGCTAGGATTTTCCAAAACCATTTTTGTACCATAAAGGTTGAAGAGACAACCTCAGGAAAAGTCCATCCACTAGAAAGAGAATAGTTCTATTCATTATTTGTCTATTTATTGAGTGCCAGCCCTGGGTCTGGGATACAAAGTCAGACATGGCCCCGCCAATCCCCTGGGGTTGGAGAGGTATTATTACATACGAAAACAAGAGCTGGAAAAGAAGTTTCACCATATTCATAGTGTGAGTGCATATAGCAGGGGATCTGACCTGGCCTGGGAATCCAGAGGTATCTTTGAGGAAGCTGGGATCTCAAGGAAGGATAAGAATTAACCAGGGGAAAAGGGGTAGAGTGGGAAGAAATTCCACAGTGGGACACAAAATTTAGTGTGAGGGAGCAGAACCCAGAGGGGGAGTGAAGGAAGTTTAAGTACACAGAGAAAGTAGGTAGTAGTGGACAAAGAGCCAGGAGACAAGCCATGAAAGGCTTTCTAAACCTCATTACAGTTTTAAACTTTATTCTAAAACAAATGGGAGGGGGTTACATGGTGGTGGTTGGTGATCTGATTGCATTTGCATTTTCCGTGCTGTCTCTGGCTGGAGAATGGAAAAGAGGGAGACATGCCAGAGAGAAAGAGAAGAGAAAATATAGTGGTACTAGAGAGAGAGATAAAATGGATATATTTAGTAAATAAACTCAGTGTCATTAGGGAATGGGTTTAATATAAAAGGCAAAGTGACTGGTAGGTTTTGGATTTTAGATTTGGGTGGGTGGTAGTGCCATAGAAAACAATGTAAAAGGTCCAGGTTTGAGGACGGGAAATTGCCATGATTTCTGTTTTGGGCGTGTTGAGTTTTAGGTACCTTTGAGACATGGCAGGAGATATAACAGGTTTTAAAATGAAATGAAGGTGATTCAGATCTATAGAGAACATTTGGCTTCTTTATTTTCTATAATCGATTCTTTCTTCTTCGTAAACTCTCCCCTCACCTGGTAGCAGAGATGCTGGAGTACTTCACCTTGACAATTAATGTATTTCAGTTTCTCTTCTGTTGAAATTGTATCTTTTATTTTCTTCAGTCTCTTTGGAGTAAATTTAGTCTTTCAGATTACTGCTCCCCTTCCTGTACTTTCTAAGATGGTGCCTGGGTACAGTGTTCAGAGGGGTTTATGTGAGCCAGTGGCAATGGGCAAATGAGCTCTGGACTCACACTGATCTCTGGTTCTTTCTGGGATTTTGCCTCAGGGTGGTCAGTCAAGTCCAGGCCCTGGACTGATGTTCCATTAGCCATTGGGGACATGACTCAGGCATCCAGTTCAAAAGTAAACTTCAACTGTCATACATTCTCTGACTCTCTTAGGGTGAATTACTTTGTTTTTTCTTTTCCCATAGCACCTTTCGCACTTTTCTACTTTCAGATGTCAGATTATATTCAGACTTCTTCCACATCTTTCCACCACCAGTCAGAAAATTTATGAGAGGAGGGACTTCTGGTCAATTTCTTTTTTTGCATATGAGCCCTGAGCATAGTGCCTGGCATATAAATAGGCAAAAAATAATTAATGGATTAAATTGAATGGGATCTCTTACTTCGCAAAGCTTGTTGGTACCAGTTTTAGCTGCAAAACCAAGTTTATTTTGTTATGCTGAATGGTATAGAGGAGAAATATGGCAGTCTGGATGAAAGAAGACTTCTTGTGGTACTGGAACTTTTTCTAAGTCTCCTTGATCTCATCTTGAAATAGTTAGCCCCTCTTTTACAAGCGCTGAACAGCAATCCTTAACCAATAAGTGTAGAAGAGGCAAGGCTTAAGAATAGCAATGGTCTCAATGGTCTTATGAGCCCTGTGTTGGTAGGTCAGGATGTAGAGAGGACTAGATGGAAATGGGTCATCTGAGGTATAAAAAAGAAAAGACTTACACTGCCTTTTGGTTTCCTACTTATTATATCTGTGTATAGACATTCCTGTGCTGTCAATTGCAAAAGCAAGAGAAAAGCAACAGAAACATAAAACTAGTAAAGAAGCCTGAAATTTCTCCATCTTAATTGCTGCCACTTCAAGTTCTCACCTGACAAGCTCTGGAAATAATGAAACACTGAGTCTCAGTTCTGGGAAAAACTTTATAGATTACCTAGACTGTAGGTTCTAGAATCTAGAATTCAGACCAACCGGGAGCAGGGCCCATGCTTTTTCTGTTCCCTAAAGTGTCCCCAGAACATGAATGTGCTTGATGCAATGGAAGCTCAATACATATTTGTTGAATAAGTGAATGAAATTTCTTTCTTTGCAGATAAGAAAACTGCAATTGAGAAAGGTAAAGTGACTTGCCTAGGGTCACACCACTTATAAGTGGTAGATCAGGAGAGGAAGTCTGTCTCCTGACATCTCATTTGCTACACTTTTTGCTACACAGTAATATCTCCTGCAGCTTAAATCACAAAAGCACTCACCCTTGAGTGCCGTAATAGGTTTCTAGAATTTATATAAACCATAAAAAAAAAAAAAAAGCAGGACAAATGGTTGTTTTGGCTCACTTAGCAGATCAGATATCCAGGAATGCCAAAAGCGTATTTATTTACTTGCAGGTAGCAAAAACACCATAAAATTCTTTTTGTGGTTGTCTAGCCAACGTAAATTTTTTTCTGTTCCAGTAAAGTGTACATTGGTTAGAAATTATTGTGGAAAAAAGACTACAACTCAAACAGAGGGTCTGAACTAGACAAGATGTATGAACCCCCAAGTACCTATTATGGTCCTGTGAAAATGCATGTCCTCCCTTTATTCATTTATTTATTTATTTAAAGATTTGTTCCATGCAGAAATGGAAGCTCTCTCCTGTGGTTATATTGGTGAAATTCATCTGGTAAAGGAGCTAAAAAGAGAGACAAGGCAAATAATCTTAAGTGTTTGGGAATATAAGAATCAGGCATCCCATCGTATGTGTGATAGGAGGAGGTTATATTTTTAAATATTAGTGAATAAATCTAACTTTCCTTATCACTTTGCTATATCCTACTTACTCGAATTGGGCTGTACCATGGATTGGGATTAAAACCCCTGAGTTAAATGGTGGAATAATAAAGCACTAACATTTCTTATATCTAAGTTTATATGCATAGAACTTTCAGAATGACTCTTTTTAATTTAGTATTGAATCATTGCATCTTTGCAAACTGCTACGGCTGCACTTTTTTAAAAGGTGCTCTTTCCTGGGGCTCCTTGGAGGTAAAATCTCCACAGACTCTATTAAACATTCAGGGCCAATAATTGTTGCTCCTGATAGGGGAGAAAATTTCCTCCAGCAACTAAAAGAATAATGTTCCAAGATTTTATTAAAACAATCCTAGGGAAATATCTTCAATTCTGTCGCCTTGTTAGGTAACATCAACTGCATTACTATCTATGTTGCTTCTTTGCAATGAAACTTTAGAACCGAGCAGACATATACCCTCCTGATTTTTCTGGGCCAACTATCTTTAGTAAATAAGTGTAGTTTTTAGCAGTGGTGGGGAAAGAAAAGAGAGAGGGAGACTCCAGACTATGTTTCTTTCTTAAACAGTCTCATAATTTTAAAATCCTAGATAATATCAAAAGAAGGACAGGCTTAGGGTAGCCATTTATGCTGCTTTAAATAGCTCTCCGCTTTTACACAAGTTCCAATTTTTTTCTAACTCCTGCCATGTTTCCCATATCACTGGGCCATGAGCCCTGCTGCCTTGCAGCCACGCCACATGGATGGAGTAGAGCTGAAATTAGACGCAGCAAACGGCATGGTCTCTTGTTCATGGACTCAATAAAAATGCTTCCTCAGAGAGGTATTATATTTCCATCTTTAAGTCTGGGAGTTTGGGCACCCAAAAGTGATTGTCAGCAGCCCAGCCAGAGCAAATTTAACCTTGCTCTGAACTCAGTGGCGCTCCGGCGGGACTGTTATGAAAATGTCGACTTTTGGCCCTGAGTCTCCGGCTCCAAAGTAAGGTCTGGAGATCCAAAGAAAACAGAGCCTGAGTTAAGAAGTGAGGAGAGAAAGGGACCAGAAACTTTATCTAAAGGACCGTGCAGCTCAGCAAGCAGGTTGGGAGCCGAAGAGTAAGAAGCAAGGCCTCTCCCTTGTGCTCTGCACCTCCTAGTGCCCCTCTTTTTTCTTCTGTAAAATGAGCATTGTCGACATCCTTTCTAATTGTGGTCCTCAGACGAACAGCATAGGCAGCACCAGGGAGCCTATTAGAAAAGCAGAATCTCAGGCTCCACCCTAGAATTACTGGGTCAGGATCTACATTTTAACAGGATCTTCAGATGATTCCTGTACACATTAAAGTTGGAGATGCTCTGGTATAAAAGGCCCAGGTCCAGATGCCCAGTAGCAAATCCATAGTGGTGTACCCTCTTTTAAACACAAACAGTGTGACTGAAGTAAGCCTGTCACTCAGATCAGGAACACTTCACAGCGTTGACCCGTATAAACTAGATCAGCGAGCCGTCACTGAGCTCTTACAAGGCAAGGACACCCACTGAAGGCTGACTACCAGAGCAGTCCCCCAGGGGTTTGAAATCTGACTGTAAAGATGAGATAAACAGAGAAAGATTATATATATATATATATATATATATATATATATATAAACACACAGGCACACAGGAGTATAGCCCAGAGGCACTATTAAAACTGAGTTTGCAAATCTTTCTTGGGAAAGAACAGGGCAACAGAGACTGTTCTGGGAGTCCTATTTGCATAGGTGTTCCTGAGTCCTTGGGAGCTTTGCACAAAGAGGGATTTGGGACTTTTGTCAAATCCCCAGTTGCCTAAAGTACAAAGTTCAGATACTGTCAGAAGGGCACAGGTGGCATCCATCCTCTGGGAGAAGGTCCTGACGGAGACTGGAAATTCACCTCAGCTATGAGACTCAGGAGACCCACGTCCTGCCCGAAACTTAACCCTATGAGGCTAAGGAGACGTGTGGCACCATTGTGGGACAGACCTTTCCTTCTCTCTTAATGCTACTCTGGGGCCCTCTCACCAGTTCCTTGAAGGGTGATGCCACCTTGTCACTGCTCTTGCAGGGCTCAGCGAGAACCAGAGGGCTGATAACAAGAACCTTAACTTTTCCATCTGCCTAGAGCTCTCCAGGGAAGCAGGAGGTACCAGGGCACTCCAGAAGCCACAGGCAAGAAAGATGCTGGGCATGGCTAGGTACAGCTGATGATGTCGCTGCTAAAAGGCCTGGAGAGCCGTTTTTGGATGGGTGTAGGCTCTTGACAGGAGACAACAGCTATAGGAAATGGTGCTGAAGGTCTGTATGCACAGTTCCTGCTGACGGAGATTGCTGCTACCCAAAGCAGACACCACACTACTGTACTCTGTCAGACACTTTACTGTATGCACTCTATGGAAGATCTTACTATCTGCATTCGATATTTGAGGAAGCTGAGGCTCAAAGAGGTCAAATAGTTTGTACCCAGTTGAACCAGGGTCAGATTTGAACCCAGGTCTCCGTGGCTCCAAAGCTCATGCTCCTTTTATTGCACTGCAGAACCTCCCTTGGGTAGATGGGACTTGCTAAAGAGAATCAAAGGAAATCTTTGCAGGAAAGTCATTAGTTGCCCAGAACCATATACTGGGGGAAGTGGGTAAGAATGCCAGGCTAGCGGAATTTTCCTGTTTGGATCTTAGCAGCCCATCCTACTTGTGGGCTATCCCACAACTATCCACTTATCCCTGCCCTGCCAGACACTTTACAGCTCTTGGGAGGGAAGGAGCATTAACCTGGATGGGAAGGTTTTTTGGGCTGCAGCAAGGTCAGCTTCATGGGCAAGCAGTTGGTGTAGTCACGTGGCGCCCCTCTCTTATAACGACCCCACACTTGGGTTTTAATGTTCTGCCACTGCTGTCTTGAAATTCTTAATAATTTTCTCTTTGAATTTATGTTGTGTAAGTGAAGTCTGGTGAGGCAGTGGAGCACGTTCTCAGGGCTTGGAGCCTTGGCTCATACCAGCCCCTCCTCAAGCCTCCTTTTGCCTCCCTGGGATGTGTCGTCTGCTCTCTGCTCCCTGCCCTCTGACTCCCCAGGCCCTGCCCAACCTCCCCCCACCCTGCTACTCTTCACCCAGGAATGCAGGTAACCACTGTGTCCTGTGTGGAGACTGCAAGCCCTTGGGAGTTGCCTGTCTGCCATGGATTGGAGGAACACACCCGTGGAAAGGAGATGTTGACTTTCCCACCTCTGGCTGGGGCTCTACATTTTCATTTTGCACTGGGCCCTGAAAAATATGTAGCCAGCCTTGTGCTGCAGTATCAGAGATCATACATTTCAAAATGCTCAATTTTCAAATTAAGAAACTGAGGGTCTATGTGTTTATCATTCAGGAAATCACTGTAACAATTGCTATTTAGACTCAGGTCTCTAGCAGCTGAGACCCTGTTCTTTTCCAGTATAATTTATCCAGAGATTTATTAACTGTGGTGGATAATTACATCTAACAAAGGTAAAATTGTGTCTAATGTGATGACTATTTCTTATTAAACTTTCTAAATTAGGACGAATATCTGAACAAAGTATAAATGGAGAAGTGTGTGTATGTGTACGAGAGAGAGAGAGCACGCACACACACACGAGAGAGCGAGCACACACACACACACGAGAGAGAGCACGCACACACACACGAGAGAGCGAGCACGCACACACACACGAGAGAGAGCACGCACACACACACGTGCATGTGCCCTGCTTTATTACCTGAGCATTCTTCACTAGTAGGTGAAATGAGGCAACAGCCTTCATGACAAGGTTTGGAGATTCTGGAAGACTCCATAGTGCATCTGTAAAACTTATCACCACAGATTAGAAAATATCTAAAATTCTAAAAGTAGAGACTCAATCCCATGAGCAAAGCAAAAGAGAGCTCTGGCCTGGTAAGTGCTTTCAATTCAAGCACGAGACCCACAAACCTAAGAGTATAAAAAGGGTCTTACCAGTCTCCTAGTCTAATCTTTGCCTGACACTGGACTTCATTATATCAATCTCTGGGGAGTAGTGACCTATTCTGTGAGAAAATATGCATCCATCCATCCATCCATCCATCCATAGCCACCCATTCATCATCCATCCATCTCTGCATCCTACCATTTATTCATTCATTAATTTAGTGAATAGATTTTTAGTCCCTTTACCCTGCCAGTATGTCAGATATTGTCTCTTATCTGTCAGTAACAAACCCACTCTCTTTAGTCTGTTTAGATTTTCCCATTGAGATGCATTTCTCTGAGATTTGGAAGGCAGGAGGGGAGAAGAAGAAAGTATTATTTTCTATGGCAGAACGTGCATGGGCACTAGCAGATGCAAAGGGACACTGGTTTCACCAGCATTCTCTTGAGCATCATCCATTTTTGTGCCACAAGCAGCTGGGATTTTTGGTAGCAGCTTCCCTGAATTTCTGGTACTTCTAGACTCCTCAAGCCAGCAGAGGCCGCCCTGACCTTAGCTCATCAGCCATCCCAATGGTGGGATAAACTTCTGATTCCCTGTATTAAATTTATTACTGTTCAAAATACCTACAGTGGTTTTTCTTTTCCTGAAAAATCCTGAAAGAAACAGCCAAGCATCGACCAACGAACAAAAGATATAAAGCTGAGTCCACTTGCTCCATTCTTCGAAACCTTTCCTCCTATTGAATAGCATCCTGTCTCTCTCATAAGTACATTGGTCCTTTTCCTGCCCTAGGCAGGAACACATAATATATCTTGTTCATTCATTTATGCCTCGGCTCAGGCTAGCCTTCCTGAGAGGAGGTGTCCACATGGAAGAGAGAGAAGGGTAAGGACATGGATGCATGAATGAGCATAGGAAGACAAAATTCATTCCTTTATAGTTTTCGTGACTCTTAGTACATAGAGGTTGGATTTTATCCTTGAAGAGGCATGGATAAATCCCACTGGCTTCAGTGAGAGTCATATTTTTTGCAGAACAAGGGATCAGGACAGAAGGTCTTAGGAAGCCTCACATGTCAATGTGATGGCTAGGGAAGTCCTCTTCTAGTGAGATGGGCATGCACACCCCCTCACTTTTGCCTCTAATAATCACCAAGGAGTTGACTACAGGTGTACTTTCATCCTCTGAAATCTTCTCTCTTCTTTACTACTTTGCTAATAAAGAAAGATACCATGAACTCAAAAGGGGCCTTTGCATCCCATCCCATAAGAACTATCCCACAGCTGAGCTGTGAACCAACCTTGAGCTTGACTCCTCTGTCCTTCTTAAGCTGCTGGAAAACTTTGTGACCATGGACTGCCTTGGTCATTTGTCATAGTGACCAACTCTTGGCAGTGTGCTTAATGGGAGGAAAAGTGGAATTAGGTGGATAATATTTTATAAGAATTAAAAAACTCTCTAAAGCATAAAGTTATGCTCAAGGAAGCTCTGAATCCTCTATCAATATTTATTCTCCCAGAGAAAACTAATATTTACTTAACACTTACCCACATTTTCATAGGATTTTCAGTAGGTTCTTGCTATAGATATGACGCTTCTAAAGAAGCTGTTACCCAAGCAATAACCCCAGTGTGTATATGTGTGGTAGTCACACTATACACCCTAGTAGTATTTAATACCTAGTGGAATTGAAGAACAGAACCAGTTGTACAGTAAACAGTGTTGTGATTTAAAAGTGTCTCAGTCTAATCAGGCAGTAAATGTTGTAAAGAGCATATAGTCTCCTCCGCTCCTCAAACTTCTAATGTAAATGAAGAGAATCTAGAAACCATGGTTGGGGGAAATTACTTGCAGGAAAATTCATGAAGGCTGTTAAGTAACAGGAGAGTTTCATCTTTGACAGTGTATGGAAATGTTGAATCTGTTCCACTAACTGAACCTCGCTGTCATACATGTTTGTGAAGAGGCTGCCTTATTATTGTCCAGGAAAAATGATTTTACTTTTTGTTTATGTGGGCTACTTAATCTTTCCTTCACCAAATACTTATTTAATGCTTACTCTGGGTAGAGCATTACCCTGTACAATGTGAGGAAACCCTCAACAAATTTATAGTTGAGTTAGAAAGTCAAGACTTCACACTTGAAGTATAAAATAAAGATATGAATCTTTTTGTCATCAAGAGCATTGGTTAATTAAAAAAAATATTTCCTGAGCCTCTACTCTGTACAAGGCAGGGTACTAAGCATTTCTTTTGGTGTCTCCCATTTCTCTCAAGATCCACTATTCACTCTTCTCCACTTGCTCTCAGCTCAGGGTGGTGGACCCACACAGATTACATCCGTCCAGGATCTCTGGCCTTCTCATTTCTCATTAGGTTTGGCCAGTGGGAGATACTGGCATGAGATGGAGGGTAGGTAAAGAATGAAGTTGTAGTCGTTATTCTCTTGGCTCCCTCCTTGCTGGATTATCCTAGATGGGTAGCTTTACTCACAGAGCCACCCTCTTCAGGATTTAGTAAATGCTTGGTACCCTGCCCTTCACGCCCAGGGAAGTAATGGCTCCCTGTAGTTCCCAGTCCTAGAGTGCTGCACTGTCTTCTGTTGGTTAAGGAAAACATGAACCCTGCCCACAGTTTTGCAAATAGTCCCTAAAGTTCAATATAAATTACCCAGTTTTAATGGTCTGTGTCTTTCCTCTCTGGATTTGAACTCATACAAAGATAAATCAGACAGATATCAAGTCTTCAAAGAGAAGATAAAGCATGTATCAACATAAGTATGACAAGACAGAATTTATTAATGTACCAGTAAGAAAAATAAACTTGAAATTAGGTTGTATAGATTCCTCATCCCTGCTCTCCTTCTAACTAATTGTGAGCACTTGAGCAAGACATGTTAACTCTCCTGGATGTTGGTTTCCTTAGGTGTGTAATAAGAGAGATGAACTCGATGTGCTCAAAGATTCTGTCCAGTGGCGAGATTCTATGACTGCATGCTCTCTTTCAGTGCTGTAAGGGAGTAGGAGTTAAGTGCTATCAGGGAGTGGCAGCAAAAGTACCATGGGAACATGGAGAAACACTGATAAACTGGCACTAAGTCCACTAAGAGCTATGAAATACCTGAGGAAGAAGAGATTGTCGTGATAAGGGAAAACTTCATGCAATAGATGGTACATGGAAAATCTTTATCTGTTGGATTAGAAAAACATTGAGTGGGTGAATAAATGTCAGTAAATCTTCTGAGTTAAAGCAAAACCTATGGAATTCTTGCCATTCCATGAAGAGCAGTGCAGCTACAGGACCTGACTTACCTGTAGGAGTTAACATGTGTACGATGCCAACTGTCCCCTGAGTAGCCTCTGTAGAGACCCCTGTGTCCATTTTAGGATATCTAGGGTCACCACTTTTTCCGCTGGAGCACATACTTCTGCTGCCTCTAGTTTCCCATATAGTCCCCTCTACCTCCCATCTCACATGACACTGGATTTCCCGAATCTAGCTAGACAGCTCAAACACTTCTTTGCTGATAATGACTCAGAGTCTTCTAGAAGTGAATTTGAGTATCTAAGAGAGCCTCACTGTTTGTGTTGGGCAGGAAGACAGGGAGATAGTGGGCTGGATGGGGATTCCTGGAGACAGAACTTGTGTGACTGCTAATGAAGTTGCTGTTTATGAAAACATATTGAACAACTACTACTTCTTGGGCACAATGGTGACCAAGCCCTCAAGGAACTGAAGTCTAGTAAAAGAAAGAAAAGGCTAAGCATAGTATTTTAGTCCAATGTTATAAGCATTGCAATATGGCACTGCATATGCCTAGATTACGATGGGAGCCCAGAGAACCCACCTAACTCAACTGGTAGATGAGTGGGCTAGGAAAGAGTCAGAAAAGGTTCAGTCAGAAGAGATTTATAAGAGTTACACGAATAGAGAAGGGAAGGATATTCATATCAATGAGAATAGGATGACTGAAGACTTTGAAGTATAAAATAGCAAGATGTGTTTGAATTGTCTGTGTATGTGTGTGTCATGTGAACAAAGATTGGCATGGTGTATTAAATAAATAAATGCACAAAAAAACAAAATAAAACTGGAGGAGCATTCTATTAAGGGTTAATTTGGCCTTAGTGGTCTCTCCTGGGAACCTAACCACCCAAGATAGTCTTATTTGTCTGGGAAATGTATTTAATATCCACCAAGTCAATTTATGAAGGAGATTGTGACTGTAGCAGATGGGTAAGTTGGGGCTCCCCGTGCAGCATATTTCCCACACATCTCCTGGCAAGAGGCCCTGACAAATAGCAACAATAAAAGCTTCACATCTTTCAGTCAGTATATAATAGAATAATGTAATTCCATCCATGGATGACTTGGGAATCACACTGTCTTGCCAAAGATGGGGAGACTGATTCTCCCAGCCAAACGAAAGTCTCTGTTTCAAGGGAGGCTTGGTAGCATGCTCTTGCAGTTTTCTCCGGGTTGTGGAATTATTGCTGCTTTTCTCCCCTGTTGGTTTTAACAGGTGCCTGAGAAATAGTCTGACTCCCAGGGCTTTGTAGGAAGAAAAAAAATAGATTTAATGTTATTCTAAGTCTTTAGACACATTTACACATCCTCCATCTGCTTGGGAGGGAAAAATTCAGATTTCAATAACAAAAATTGTACAGGTCTTCCTTGAGGCAACAGAAAATGCATGTGATAAGAGAACAGCCATGAAGTGCAAAGGCACATTTAGGTCTTAGCGCTTATTGACTGGAGCTGCAAAGAAGATGTGAAGGATGTGTGAAAAATCCCAAATAAAAGAGCTCTAGTAACAGACAATATGGATGAGAAAACGTGCTTTAAAGGAAATGCAACTGTCACAAATGAACACGGGGGGTGGAAAAGAAAGGGGGCTGAAGGAGGAGTATATGACAAGAATGAAGATAAGCAACAGTCTCTTCTTGGAAGCTTGTCTCAGAGAAACAATATTCTGTTTGGCAGTTATTGGTATGCATTACGTTCATTCAAAATATGATTTCAGATGCAAGAATCCTGAATTAGATCTGCTTTCCCCCTCCACCTCGCCACCAATAAGGCAGCTTTCAATCTTATAAGAACTGAAACCTGCAGTCAATGTGAAGTCTGTTCAGGACAGCTGCAAATATGCAGTCCTGAGAGGAGGCTGGAGTTCCCAGTAGGGCTGGGGCAGGGCATGTTGTGCCAACAATCACATTCAGGGCAGGTTTGATGGGAAGCGCATTAAATGTGTGTTACTGCTCATGGAGACCTTCTGGAATGAAATACTGGATGGGTTTTGGGTTGGTTTATAGCCAATGTGCGGCACATTGTAAAATGTCACTTTTCTATTTAAACTCTGACAGGGCATTGGTTTCACAAGTTTATCAGTTGTCAGTACAGCATAAGTCCCATCTGACTGGTAGCATGGACCTTGTGTACTAGCTATATATATAACAGCCCTTAAAGTAGTACCTACTCAAGTGTCTGTAATGATCTTAGAGACGTTTCCAAAGATCCTCTGTCCCTCTACCTGTTCACAGTATTTATACCATAGGCCTGGAAGATGTAAGGAATGACTGCTTACGTGTTCCATCATTTTGGAGCGTGGATTTTTATGAGACTTTAACAATTGGGATTTATGTCAAACCAGAGAAATTTCCATTAGCCCACACCGTTGGCTTTGGGAAACATATTCTGGACCCAAGGACTGTCTTGGCCAGTAATCAGCCTTCACAGACATAGGCCACATTTCACTTCCTTGCGTGATCAGCAGCTTTCTAGACTAGAGCTCCCTTGCTCAGGACTCCCACCTGCTTCCTGCCACACCCATCCTCCTAGCACTCCCAGCATGACTGGGCCACTTTGTCAGCTTCAGCACTGACATGGTAACTGTTCTTGTCTCTTACACAGCTTGGTGATCCCACTAGCACATTTGGGGGCATACATGCCAGTTTACCTGGAGTCTAGGAACTCCTGCAAGTGGACACTGTCTGCACTGGCAGCTTCGTACTTAGTACATTTCTGTCTGCTCTGTGGGCAAGACTAAAGGAAGTTTCCTGACATTGAGTGTATGTTCTCAGTGTAGGCATTAGGAGCTCTTTTTCAAGTAGCATTTAATTCAAAAATATTTATTGTACTCTTAATAGTTATCAGACACTGTTAGAGTTATAAACTATAACTGAGGCATGACTGCCATTCCTGAGGAGCTAGCAGTGTAGTAGGGAAGAAGATAGGTACAGGTCGCTACAATTCAGAGTGTTGCTATCAGTTTAGTAGCCTAAGAGACAACCCCTAACGGAAGCAACAGAAAAGGGAGCCATCATTCCTGGCTGGGAGTATCACAGAAGTCCCTAGGGGTGGTGGCTTTTGAGATAGACCTTGGAGGATAGATGGAGTTTCAGGAGGAGAAACTGAAAAGAGTGTGCCTTAAGGTGGAAGAAATAGGGTAGACAAGAGCAAGAATACAGGATATATTTAAGTAACAATGATCGGGATAATTTTGCTGGAGCAAGGGATGCACCCAGAGATGAGATAAGAAAGATAAATTTGGAACATTTGTCCTGAAACATGCTGAGGCAGGGAGGAGCACTATCAAAGCATGAGTGCTTAACTATTAATGGTGATTAGGATGGATCAGTGGTTCTTAACTGCAGGTGATTTTACCCCCCAGGGACATTTGTCAAGGTCTGCAGATACTTTTGGTTGTCACAACTGAATGGCAAGAGGGAGTAGAATCTGGTGGGTAGAGTCCAGGATGCTGCAAAAAGTCCTACAGTGCCTCCTATAACAAAGAACTATGTGGCCCCATGTGTCAGTGGTGCTGAGGCTGAGGAATGCTGAGATGGGATGACGGGGAATTTGACCGCTGAAAGTGGAAACAAGGGTTAAAGTGCTATTGAAAGGAAGGCAGATCTCAATAGGGTAGTGGCCATAAAAAAAAAAAAAAGGAAAACGAGAGACAGCTGTACCAAATATTTAAAGGTAGAATCAGCAAAAAAAATTGGCAACAAATTGTCTGTGGTGAGGAGAAAGGAAAGAGTAAAAAGAGAATCCAAGACTTTGGTTTTCTTTTGGAGAATGTTTAGGATCTTCACAGAAATGAAGGAGTCAGCAAGAAGAACCGGGAAAAAGCAATATATCCTTTTGTCTAACAACATAGAATTCAAATGATGTAAATCTGGTTTCAAATCCCAACTCTTCCGCTTACTAGTTGTAGCGTTTGCACACATTTCTTTAGTTCCCTGGGGTTATTTTCTCATTAGTGTAATAATAATAATACCATCTCCCTCACAAGTCACCATGCAAATAAAATCAGATTGTGTCTATAGAACACATTGCCAAGCATAAAGTTTTTCTCCATAATTGTAGCTATTATTCCACTACTGCTGCTGTTGTCACATACTGTTGTCCCGCCTGGAGAGATGTCAAATGCTGTTTGAGAAAAGTCTTAACCACATACCTACCTCTGACTGACACAGATTCCCAAAAAAGCCAAAGCCGTTGGTTTCAGTGATTTGGAAGACATTTTGGCAGATAACTTGGTTTACATGACAATTCTACCATGTTCTTGGACTGGAGGAACAACACAGAAGTGGTCTTTAGTGGTGTGTCTGTGGCTTCTAGTGTAACTCTTGGCAATGATGACTCTAACTGAAGTAATGAAGATCAGGGGTTGTTGGGGAGACTTGAGATTCCACTTGCATGGCCTAATGATGGAAGAAGACTGGTTAAATTCATGTGTATTAAGTACCTGCTCTAAACAAACACACTGGGAGAAACATAGCGCGCACACATCATGAGTAACAAGGAATAACAATTTAAGCATAAGTATTTTGTTGTGGTCAAAGAGAAGCAAAGACAGCACTTAAAATCATATGAAAAGTTGGACTTGACTTTACTCTTTGAAAATGTAATACACTTGAAAGTTTTTCTCTAATGTAAAAAGTTTGCTATATTAAAATATACTGGTATATTACAACATGGATGCAACTAGACATTATCATCCTAAGTGAAGTAAGTCAGAAAGAGAAAGACAAATACCCTATGCTGTCACTTGTATGTGGAATCTAAAATATGACACTTATGAACCTATCTACAAGAAAGAAACAGACTCATAGACATAAAGAACAGACTTGTGATTGCCAAGGCAGGGTGGGGAGGGAGGGTGATGGACTGGGAGTTTGGGGTTGGTAGATGCAAACTGTTACATTTAGAATGGATAAACAACGAGGTCCTACTGTATAGCACAGGGAACTATACTCAGTATCCTGTGATAAGCCATAATGGAAAAGAATATTAAAAAAAGAATATATATGTGTATAACTGAGTCACTTTGCTGTACAGCATAGATTGGCACAATATTGTAAATCAACTATACTTCAATTAAAAATATATTGCTATATTAAAATCATTTGTTATTTGAAATATGTATTCTTTGTCCTGCTAGTTGACTGTTACTATTTTTAAAGAAAAACATACTCTCATTTTTTCTTTTTTAATTTTTTGTTGAAGTATAGTTGGTTGATTTACAATGTTGTGCTAATTTCTGCTGTACAGCAAAGTGACTCAGTTATATACATATATACATCCTTTTTAAAATATTGTTTCCATTATTCTGTTATTCTTTTCTAATCCCAAGAGATTGGTATGCTTCCCTGTGCTATACAGTAGGACCTTGTTGTTTATCCATTCTAAATGTTATAGTTTGCATCTACTAACCCCAAAGTCCCAGTTCATCCCTCTTCCTCCCTGCTCTTCCCCTTAGCAACCTCAAGTCTGTTCTCTATGTCTGTGAGTCTGTTTCTGTTTTGTAGATAGGTTCATTTGTGCCACATTTTAGATTCCACATATAAGTGATATCATATGGTATTTGTCTTTTTGACTTACTTCACTTAATATGATAATCTCAAGTTGCATCCATGTTGCTGCAAATGGCATTATTTTGTTCTTTTTTATGGCTGAGTAGTATCCCATTGTATGTATGTACCACATCTTCTTTATCCATTCATCTGTCAATGGACATTTAGGTTGTTTCCATGCCTTGGCTATTGTGAATAGTGCTGCTATGAACATAGGGGTGCATGTATCTTTTCAAATCATAGTTTTGTCCAGGTATATGCCCAGGAGTGGGATTGCTGGCTCATAGGGTAGTTCTATTTTTAGTTTTCTGAGGAACTACCATACTGTTTTACATAGTGGCTGTACCAACTTACATTCCCACCAACAGTATAGGAGGGTTCCCTTTTCTCCACACGCTCTCCAGAATCTGTTATTTATAGACTTTTTAATGATGGCCATTCTGACCGGTGTGTGGTAGTACGTCATTGTAGTTTTGATTTGCATTTCCCTGATAATTAGTGATGGTGGGCATCTGTATGATTTCTTTGGAGAAATGTCTATTAATAAATGTCTATTAATGTCTTCTGCCCATTTTTCAATTGGGTTGTTTTTTGGTTGTTGTTTAGTTGTATGAGCTTTCTGTATATTTTGGAGATTAAGCCCTTCTCTGTTGCATCATTTGCAAATATTTTCTCCCATTCCATAGGTTGTCTTTTCAGGTTTTTGTTTGTTTGTTTTTTATGGTTTCCTTTGCTGTGCCAAAGCTTGTAAATTTGATTAGATCCCATTTGTTTTTGTTTTTTTTAATTTCTATTGCCTTGGGAGACTGACCTAAGAAAACATTTGTATGATCTATGTCAGAGAATGTTTTGCCTATGGTATCTTCTAGGAGTTTTATGGTGTCATGTCTTATGTACAAGTCTTTGTCTTAATATTTAAGAGGGAGAGGACATCTCATGAACAGAAACTTCTAGAATATACCTTTGAGGGTTTTACAGGTGCCCCATCACAGTGACCTGTGAATAGTGGAATTGTTTGCAGCAGATTTAATGATTAGGGTAATATTCAGACTTCTAAGAGTATTTGGATTCAATGCCCCTTTTTTTCAAAATCTGAATTTGTTGCCTTCATATTGATGTCTTTCTTCTACCACCATTCCCCAAGATTTTATGCATTAGTTGGTTGTGTTGTAGAGTACCTTTATATTAAGATTTTTAGGTGCTACACAGAAATGGATATTTAGTATCTTAAAACAGAGGAATTATCAAACAAGAAAAAAAACAGAAGAAAAGAAATAGGTGGGAAAGTGCATCAATGCTCATAAGAAGTGCTAGGTAGATGGAAAGAGTAGGTAAGAGGAAAACAAATAGCTAAGTGGTTGTGTGCAAGTTCCTGTTATGTCAAAGATAGACCAGATTGTTCTGAAGGTGTTGAGGACACTCCAAAGATCCTGTCAGTTCTTCTAAGAACAGTGTTCCCTCTTCATTTTCATCATCTCTTAGTAGTTATTGTGACATACGTGTGTGTAACTGTTTACAGGTACCCACTCCTTTCTGAAAGTTTGCTTTACGCCGCTTTGCTTTTACTGAAGACCTACATTAGTACCTGTTTTGCTTGCCAAAAGATATCCAAAGAGGATTTCCACTTTTATGGAAAAAGGCAAAAGCTGAAAATAGCATTCAGCATTTGTTTTGCAGCTAGTCGTTATAGCAGTAGTGTGCACCCGGAGCTCCTCCCCTGGGAACTACACTCAGCATCTCAGCCTCAAGCCACCATAGCTTTGAACTGTGTCTGTGAGCATCTGTGCTTTATCTGAATTTACTTTATGCATCTGTTAGCAAGATGGGTCCTAAGGTAATTGATTCTTCGCTTTATACCGTTTTCTCTAACGAAAGGATTCATAAGAACACTCTACTTTTGGAAAGCAGGGGAAACCTGTAATGTTTAATTGAGCACAGAGAGTTCTTGGAAAGGTATGACTTGAAGTCATGACTAAATTAGTAGGAGTTTTCTCATCTTTTTCACAGTTACATACAAAGGTGTAAACAAAGAGATACTTTTTTTTTTCCCCATAAATAATCCTTAACCATGGAATTAACGTTTGCCAAAGAAGACTCTTACTGAGAATTTGGGAAATATTGTTCAGCCATTTCTTCCAAAAAACCTTCTACAGAAGGTGACACATTCTCTTTATTACAAAACATCATTTCCTTTGCAGCGCCAGTGATGCATTCAACACTGTGTACAATGTGGCACATAATAGGTCAATAAATTTTTTAACAAATAAATAAATGAATGAATTCAAAATTACGCTTCTGGAGTTGTCAAGGCAGGCCATCTCCCAATATTTTAAGCCCCCCATGAAAACAATTCCTGGTTGTATACTCACATATCTGAGAATCTATATATGCATAAATATGCACATTTATGTATATGTATTCCTATAATTATATGCATGCACACACATATTCTAGACTTCTTTTGAAAGCTTTATGTGTGATGATACACTGTATATAAAGCGTGTCTATGTTGCTACCCATTCAAGGCATGTATATCAACTGTACATATGTTGCACCATATGGTAGAATTTCAATGCCCATCTCTCAGCTTTATTCTTAGAGTCAGTAAAGAGATGCCTCCTGAGATAAGACAGCTTTAAAATAGGTCAGAGACCTTAGGAGTCAGTTTTTTCAATGGTAAATCACATCAAGGGGAAAAAGCTGAAAGTGGAAAATACCCTTGCTAATAAGCTAGCTTTTTTTAAAGAAGATGTTGGGGGTAGGAGTTTATTAATTAATTTATTGATTTTTGCTGTGTTGGGTCTTCGTTTCTGTGCGAGGGCTTTCTCTAGTTGTGGCAAGTGGGGGCCACTGTTCATCGCGGTGCGCGGGCCTCTCACTGTCGCGGCCTCTGTTGTTGCGGAGCACAGGCTCCAGACGTGCAGGCTCAGTAGTTGTGGCTCATGGGCCTAGTTGCTCCACGGCATGTGGGATCCTCCCAGACCAGGGCTCGAACCCGTGTCCCCTGCATTAGCGGGCAGATTCTCAACCACTTCGCCACCAGGCAAGCCTCTAAGCTAGCTTTCATAAGCAAATACAAGCACTGAGATTCTCTCTTCTGACATACTGCTTTTGCAAATACCTTTCCTACAGCTTCTTACTTTGGCTGATATGACGCAAGAATTGATCATTTTAACTATCCTAGAATCACAGAGGGTGTAAATTTGTTTTTGCTTTTTTTGGCGGTACGCGGGCCTCTCACTGTTGTGGCCTCTCCCGTTGCGGAGCACAGGCTCCGGACGCACAGGCTCAGCGGCCATGGCTCACGGGCCCAGCCGCTCCGTGGCATGTGGGATCTTCCCGGACCGGGGCACGAACCCGTGTTCCCTGCATCGGCAGGCGGACTCTCAACCACTGCGCCACCAGGGAAGCCCGAGGGTGTAAATTTGAAGGGTCCACAGAGCCCTAGTTTTAGTACCCACATAACATTAGGCAAGTAGGTTGCATAGATGGCATATTTTGTTTTCAATACAAGCATAGTTAGAGGAAAGTGTATATATATGGCTATTTTAGTATTATTCTAGTTCATACTTCAAGAAAACCAAGTTTTAAAAAAAACCCACGCTAGGGCTTCCCTGGTGGCGCAGTGGTTGAGAGTCCGCCTGCCGATTCAGGGGACACGGGTTCGTGCCCCGGTCCGAGAGGATCCCACATGCCGCGGAGCGGCTGGGCCCGTGAGCCATGGCCGCTGAGCCTGCGCGTCCGGAGCCTGTGCTCCGCAATGGGAGAGGCCACAACAGTGAGAGGCCTGAGTACCGCAAAAATAAAACCCCAAAACACCCACGCTAAGTGGCCACTTACTAATTCATTTCTTAAACTAATTATTTAGCATGATAATATAGTCAACATTGATAATTTGCTGCAAGTTTTGTGTTTCATTCCATTTCAAAACCATGTTACTAATATTTTATAATCAATGAACAAATGAAATGATAAAATTGTTTCCAAAGGATCTTCCAGTTTATCTTATTCTTAAGCCTAATGTCCATCTGGTACATTATACTGATAATAAATGATATAATTTCCTTTCCTTATGCTAATAAGCAGGAAAAGGAATTGCCAATTTTAAGGGCCCATTACAAATTTCAAAGGCCTGGCTTTTTTTTTTTTTTTTAACATCTTTATTGGAGTATAATTGCTTTACAATAGTGTGTTAGTTTCTGCTTTATAACAAAGTGAATCAGTTATACATATACATATGTTCCCAAATCTCTTCCCTCTTGCGTCTCCCTCCCTCCCACCCTTCCTATCCCACCTCTCTAGGTGGTCACAGATCACCTAGCTGATCTCCCTGTGCTATGCGGCTACTTCCCACTAGCTATCTGTTTTATGTTTGGTAGTGTATATATGTCCATGCCACTCTCTCACTTTCTCACAGCTTACCTTCCCCCTCCCCATATCCTCAAGTCCATGCTCTAGTAAGTCTGTGTCTTTATTCCCATCTTACCCTTAGGTTCTTCATAACCTTTTTTTTTTTCCCTTAGATTCCATATATATGTGTTAGCATACGGTATTTGTTTTTCTCTTTCTGACTTCACTCTGCATGACAGACTCTAGGTCCGTCCACCTCACTACAAATAACTCAATTTCGTTTCTTTTTATGGCTGAGTAATATTCCATTGTATGTATGTGCCAACGTCTTCTTTATCCATACATCTGTTAATGGACACTTAGGTTGCTTCCATGTCCAGGCTATTGTAAATAGAGCTGCAATGAACATTGTGGTACATGACTCTTTTTGAATTATGGTTTTCTCAGGGTATATGCCCAGTAGTGGGATTGCTGGGTCGTATGGTATTTCTATTTGTAGTTTTTTAAAGAACCTCCATACTGTTCTCCATAGTGGCTGTATCAGTTTACATTCACACCAACAGTGCACGAGTGTTCCCTTTTCTCCACACCGTCTCCAGCATTTGTTGTTTGTAGATTTTTTGATGATGACCATTCTGACTGGTGTGAGATGATATCTCATTGTAGTTTTGATTTGCATTTCACTAATGATTAATGATGTTGAGCATTCTTTCATGTGTTTGTTGGCAGTCTGTATATCCTCTTTGGAGAAATGTCTATTTAGGTCTTCTGCCCATTTTTGGATTGGGTTGTTTGTTTTTTTGTTATTGAGCTGCACAAGCTGCTTGTAAATTTTGGAGATTAATCCTTTGTCTGTTGCTTCATTTGCAAATATTTTCTCCCATTCAGAGGGTTGTCTTTTCATCTTGTTTATGGTTTCCTTTGCTGTGCAAAAGCTTTGAAGTTTCATTAGGTCCCATTTGTTTATTTTTGTTTTTATTTCCATTTCTCTAGGAGGTGGGTCAAAAAAGGATCTTGCTGTGATTTATGTCAAAGAGTGTTCTGCCTGTGTTTTCCTCTAAGAGTTTGATAGTTTCTGGCCTTACATTTAGGTCTTAATCCATTTTGAGTTTATTTTTGTGTATGGTGTTAGGGAGTGATCTAATCTCATACTTTTACATGTACCTGTCCAGTTTTCCCAGCACCACTTATTGAAGAGGCTGTTCTTTCTCCACTGTACATTCCTGCCTCCTTTATCAATGATAAGGTGACCATATGTGTGTGGGTTTATCTCTGGGCTTTCTATCCTGTTCCATTGATCTATCTTTCTGTTTTTGTGCCAGTACCATACTTTCTTGATTACTGTAGCTTTGTAGTATAGTCTGAAGTCAGGGAGCCTGATTCCTCCAGCTCCGTTTTTCATTCTCAAGATTGCTTTGGCTATTCGGGGTCTTTTGTGTTTCCATACAAATTGTGAAATTTTTTGTTCTAGTTCTGTGAAAAATGCCATTGGTAGTTTGATAGGGATTGCATTGAATCTGTAGATTGCTTTGGGTAGTAGAGTCATTTTCACAGCATTGATTCTTCTAATCCAAGAACATTTAAGCCATAAATCAATGGTAAGAAAAAAATAACAAAGAAATGAAATTGGAATTCCTTTTTCTAAACCCCACATGCAGTTGATCTAGTGCTGTGAGCTTACTAGGTCGAAAAGGACTCTGTATTGGAATCCCCAGAGGACCTTTAAAAGGTCAGAACGATACCTGGCTTTTCACATGTGTTGTGTTTGGACTTTGTCACTCTGGTGAAATGTCTTTGTAGCATAACAAACCCTGGCAGTTCATCTTGAAATCGGCAGAGTGGATCACAAAGCTGTTCACCAGAATGAATGCTGGTCTTGCTTCTTATCTTGTTCCACACTTCCAAAGGAGTCATCGAAGCATTGATTTCTAGGGACAATTTGCTCCGTTAGTTTTTCTTTTTTTGACAGATTGATCCAAAAGGGAGCCCCATATATAATATCCTATACCCATGTATCTGGCTTGGGGAAGGTCAGCCATTCATAAACTGGACCACTGTGTGGACCACTTTGAGGGACTGCATCTGTGTTCTGTGCACAGATGTGGACAGCAAGCTATGAAGCATTCGTGTCTTTTTACTCATAATCAATTGCAAAGAACAGATTTTTTTTTTCCTTAAGTTCTCTGTATGTTTTGCTATCACTGTTCAGGTGCTAACGTGAAGTAAATGAGTCACCTAATAACTGCTTTTGTAAAGGCGTCGTGAACTCAGAGACTGGCAATGAACATTCAGGCGGGATGGCACTTTTGCCTTGTCCTAGGGCGACTAGTTCAAAAGTAGGAGGAATGTATTTGCCAACATAATCTACATTGTCAAATACTCTTGTTTACTTCAACTTTGTAGGCATATGCTCAATGGAGGGCAGAGCTCCTGGGAAACTGGCTTTTGGCAGCCCTTGCCACAGCAAAAGGAGCATATCAATCACCTTGGTGATCATAATGCTTCCTGCACAGGGACAGTGGATGGGTTTGCCTGAACTCCAGGGTAAACAGCAGAAAATATTAAGCTTGCTGGAGACTTAGCTGCAAGCCTGTTCCCTGTTCCAGTGCAGAAGGAGTTGTGGAGTCCTACCTAAAGCTTTGTTCGCCTGGGGTATATGATGGAAAATCCCAGTTCGATAACTTGTTGATTCACTCAAGCAACAGACCTGACATTCTAATCAACCAGTTGTTTATTGGGTCTTCATAGCATGTGAGAATGGATGATTATATAGTAGATTAAAACAGATGTCTGTTCTAAATTTTTAAGTCCTTTGTACCTTGTAGCATTCAGGGCAGTTGCCAGAATAGTAGTTGTGTCCACCCAAGGCAGGTGTTCCCCCTTAGCAATATATGTGGTTTTTAATTTGGAAATTTAGGAGAGCAGCAAAAGGCCACTTGGAGAATTAAACGCACAGTGTGAGATGATCTAGGTACACTTTACTGACAAGAAACATAGATGTAAATATTTGCCATAAGTTTCATATTATGCACAGTGTGGTTCATGTTAACTAAGCGTCCCCCATGTTAAGGAGGTGGAGAAGCTCTGACACCAGGGTGATGAGAGAATGTGTGGTCCAGGTACCCATCCCAGCCTGGTCTAAATTCACCTCTCAAGCCATCCTAGTTCTCCATGGCTCTGCCTTTAACTGCTTTGCCTGTTTCTGTGTCACACTCTGGACAGTGTTGGACAGGGCCATTGGCAAAGTTAATGAGACGCCTACTCCCTCTGTCAGTAACTGCTTGGAGCAAAGAGCTTTTTGCCTCATTGACACCAAGCTTTGCAGTTGTACTTCCGTTGCAATCACGAGTTTTGTTCCTAACGGAGAATCCGTGTAAAGCTGAAAGGGCAAAGGAAAAGTGGCTTATGAATACCTTCAAATGCCAGGAGCTCTTACTGCTCTTGGAATGAGACTATTATCTATTTTCTTGTGGTATTGGGTGACTGCACCTCATTACACATGCTCATTAAGTCTTTGGTCAACGAGTGAATGTTTCTTAGAATATAACTCACTTCCCTTTTGGCTGTATTCTCTTTCAATATAGATTATTTCCAGTGCTCGCTAAGATTGAGACAAAAGACTTCATCTTGGGGCTGCCTGTTTCTCTTAGGCCTCTACTGTTTATACATTCCACGATTGCTTCTTTTAGTTATGTATAAGCCTTATGCTGGATGATTTGAGGGGTATGAGTAAAAAGTCTAAACCATCATCTTGTCAGTATTCAAGATATTTCAGATGTGTCAGGAAAGCAAACCTCACACAAACCTCGCAGCAAAAGAAACAATAAAATGAAAAAGCAACCTATGGAAAGGGAGAAATATTTGCAAACCATATATCTGACAAGAGTCAAGTATGAGAGCATTTTAATGAAAAGTTGTACTATGTAAAGTTTTATTTTGCAGTGGCATGCAGAGTGGATGGAATGGGAGATCTCCAAAAAGCAGGAAGGCTGTTTAGGTGGCCTAGGTTGAGAGGGCCTGGCCTGGGAGGGAAGCTTTGGAGCAGAGAGGGAATGGTTGTTCCAGTCAGGCAGTCTAGTAGGTCTGATTCTCTTGGCATTTTGGAGGTATTCCCTATCAACCTTTTCCCTGCTAAAAGGTTGGCAATCTTTCAACAATCCCAGGTAATCAGAAGGTAATTCCTCTCCTCCATTGTTTTTATGCATCATACATCTATTGAATTGTTCCATTAAATGCCTGTCTCTAATCATGAAATTTGCATGCAGAATGCACTTAGCTCATCTGGAAGGAACTCCGAGGGCTAGAGTGAGCACTTAAATTCAGCAATCGTAAGCTTTAAGAATTATGTTCAGTTGAACTAGGCAGATTTGAGTGCACTTCTGCAATACAATTTAAATCTTCACCCTCAGACTGAGATTATACCCTCCTCAAACCTTGTGCCTAGCAAGCAGTCTTAGATCTGAGGTTCCCCTGGATGACAAGAAACCAAAGCACCTAACAGGTAATCAGAGGATGTGTAAGGAGGTGCTGAAAATGCTCTCCTCCTGTCTCAGGTACCTTGAGCTAGTTCACCATGCGTCCATTTTCACCACTGGGCGTAAAAAGGGATTTTGAGTCTGTTATACTCTAATTCCAGTTTGGCCTTATAAAATGCTTTGTTTTAAGCCTGCTTGAAAGCAGCACAGTGCAAGCAGATTATTCATTTTTTATCTGTACCTCACTGAATTTTCTTTTAAAAAGAGTGCTACATTGGCCTTCTGTGGAGTGTTTCTTTTTTCATAAATAAAAGGCACAAGGAAAGAAATGTGACTACCTGACAATGTGAAAAGCACCCCAAGTGGATTCTGCAGATGAGCTAGAAATGACAGGTGAACACTGTCTTAAAGTCACCCCAGGGGATTCTCTGTCTGATGTGAAGGAAACAGCAGGGTCCATCCTTTCTGATTTAGTCTTTGACAGGCTGCTTTTCTGATAGTGGCTACAATGTACTAAGTGCTGGATTGGGAAAAGGATAATGGCTGAAGGGCACCATTTGCCAATGGCAGGGGGAAGAAAGGAGTCCAAGGAGCTAAGGAGATGAAATATGCTAGAGGTTAAATTAGGAAAATCTCTCAAAAAGCAGACTTGCCCTTACTTTTGCAAACATCAGAAACTTTATCCTGGTGATACTGTTTTTGGAATGAATGGAGAGTGAATTATCACGCATCTCTTTGTAGATACAGTTTTAGTTAAGAACTAACACACTCTCACAGATACGAACTTTGGGGAGCTAACAATGGGAGCTAACACACCTTTAGTAGGTTGGCAAACAATAAAAGCAGTTGTTTACCACCTGTGAGTGTGTATGTTTTTAAACTATTAATTCTGCCTCTGGAGAAGTAAGAATATAAAAATCAAGATTTTTCTCCAAATGCTCAGGAAAACACTCCAAGGAAGTGTAGGAATAGAATTTGACACAGTTGTTAGAAACACACACACATGGACAACTTACCTCAACAACAAAAGTACTCAGAAGGATAGAAATACAGGCATCAGAGTGGCAATGGAAAGATAGCTGTAACTCTAATTTGTATCTAATTTCTTTTCAGGGGCAATCTAGGGATAGCAAAAGAATAGATTTGTCCCTTTGACTGTCTTCGGTCAAGATTTTGAGACACAGCTCCCATTCTATTTCTTTTCTATAGATATAAAAATATATTTTCCTCAAAACTCAAAGTTACCTTGATATCTTGAATAAATTTATTTATCCCAGGGTACACAGTTCATTCTTAGAAAACAATGTACTTAGGTTTCTTCAACATAGCTATTAGCTAACTTATTATTTTATTGGATATGTTTGTTTGTTTGTTTTTTACCTCATAGGTTGCCTTCAAATGGAAGTCAGTGAACTAGATGATATATTTAAGTGCACAGCCAGCAGATGGTCAGGCTGAGATGAGAACATATGGTTGAATATATTGTTTGGTTCAATCTTCCATTGGCACAGAAGGCATATTTGTCTTCATATTCTCCTTTAGCACCTGGATAAAGAGGGTAAAAGATTTCCCTTGGTTCTAGGAAATATATATGACCATAAGAACTTCACTATTCCACATCTAAAAGAAGATTTGTGTTGGGCATTTAAAAAAAAAAAACCCAAAGAAAGTCTAGCATATAGACTTGTTTTCCTTCTTTTAAAACTCCACTTTATTGAGGTATACTTTATATATAATAAGATTTACCAATTTTAAATATTTCAAGTTCAAAGAATTTTGACAAATGTATAGTGATGTAACCACCTATAAAGTCAAGATATGGAACAATTCTATTATCCCAAGTTCTTTTATTCCCCTTTTCAGTCAATTCCTTCCCATTATTTTAGCCTCTGTCAACCAGTGAAGTGCTTTCTGTCATTATAGTTTTGCCTTTTCTGGAATTTTATATAAACAAAAATCCTACCATATGTAGTCTTTTGAATCTGGCTTCTTTCACAAAACCCAGTGTTTCTGAGGTCCGTCCATGTTGTTGTCTCTTTTTATTGCTGGGTAATTTTCCATTGTTTGAATATACAACAGTTTGTTTTTATATTCACAATTGATGGACATTTGGGTTGTTTCCAGTTTGGGGCTATAATGAATATAGCTGATATGAACATTTGTTTACAAGTATTTGTGACTAAATTTTTTTTTCAGTTCCCTTGGATAAATATGTAGGAGTGAACTCGTTGGGTTACATCAAATGTCTTTTTTCTTTTTGGTGTTTAGGATTTTAAAAAATTGAGGTGAAATTCGCATAACACAAAACCATTCTAAAACAAATCATTAACCATGCAACTACATGCTACATTTACCATGCAACTAAATATATATATATATATATATATAATATACATATATTATACCTATTTATATAACAACAAACTCCCTTAGCTTCATATTATTCAGCAAGAAACAAATGTTTATAATCATAAGCCACTGAGTTTTAGGAATGTTTGTTAAGCAGCATTATTAAAGCAACACCTTATGCAAAAATTGGTAGTAAGAACGGGATGCAGCCATAACATCAACCTAAATTTGTGGCATTGTTTTTAGAATGAGGAAACTGTTGTAAGTAGCCTGAAAATAGCAACCCATGTTCTTTTGGGGGGAAACATCTGGTAAATCTGTCTGCTAATGAACTGTGGCATTGAACATGGAAAGTTTGAGACAGATTGTTGATAGGATGAGCTGATTGATACTAGTTTTATTTGATAAGATGCCTTAAGAAACGGAGGAGCTCAGGAAAAAAATAATTGAAAGGTAATTTAGAATGCTCAGAAAATCTAGAATTTTCAAGGTTGAAAAATGAAACTCAAGTCTCCACCAGGTGAAGATAAAATTAAGTAATATTTTGAGTTTAAAAGGCATTCTAAGACACAGCCTCATGGCAAAATCCAAATTGGGGGTTTGATTTTAAAGACAGCTTCACAACGAAGATAAAATATAGATATGGCAGTGACACTTTTGGTTAAGAGCTCTGAACAACTTAAGATAAGGCTCAGTAGATCATTACAGCTGGACAAAATACTCCTATAAAGGGGATTAAGAATATAATCCCACTGAAGGAAGATATGGTGAAAGGACCTGCAGTTAAGTCTAGAGAGAGGGAGAGAGAGAGACATGCCCCAAAAAGAATTATGGATGTGACATTTGGCATATAGGACTGACTAATCAAACTCAAAGATTTTTTTTAAATGGTGGGGGGTGAAAGCTGTATTGACAAACGTACATCAGCCTGGATTTAAGAATAAGCAGTGCAAAAGAACATTGGGATTCCAACTTTATACAGGCAGGAAACAGGCTGAGAAAGCTGTTCAGGTTCTTAAAAAGTCATATTGTCTGATGGTCATTTCAGATGTGGCCAAGGATGAAAGATAAAATATCACAGAGGGTGGATCTAAGAACCATGGAGTACAATAGACTAGGAACTTACTCTTGGGAATTGAAGCTAGGGCCTAGTCAGGACATATTTACTCCTTCAGTAGGACTTTGGCAACTCCTACATGCCTCCAATTCATTTCTTTCCAAATGGGGATGTTAACTGTGGTTATCCTGCCTCTTCTCATCATTGTATATCTATTTAGAGAGGATGGCTTGCCATTTTAATTCATAAGTCTCTGGATCGTTAGTTGCCACATTTTGTCCTGAGATAGATACTGTCATGAGATCTTGGACTTGAACCTTGACTGAATGTGACTCGGGGCATCAGTAATTTGCATTTGGGAGGGAAACTTGTGACAACAGGGAAGATTTTGTTATATTGCAGTGGTCAGCAAATAATAGCCCACAAGCTGCCTAGTACATAGCCATACCTTTTGTGATGCTCTCTACTATCTAGCCTTTTAAGAAAATGTTTGTAGGCCTCTAGTATATTGTATAAATTGTAAAAAACAAATTCCTTTTCTACCATCCTTTTTCCCCAACTAATGCCATGTGGGCAGATTTATTTCCCTGACTCATTGACTTTGAGTTTGACCATGTGTGTTGCTTTGGCCAGTTGAATGTGGGTGGGAGAGAGTGTGTACCAGTTCTAAGATGAAGCCTTAAGAGACACTGCACATTTCTGTTCACCCCTCATGTATTTTGACCATCCACCGTGACAAAACATACACTGGGTAACTGCAGGGTCAAAAATTAGAAAATACACAGAGTGTATCTCAACCAAACCACAACTTGGACCAATCTCAAATGATCCCATCTAAGCTCAGCAGAGACGCAATTTACCTGCAGAAAGATCCATGAGATAAAAAAGAATATTTGTTTTTGTAAGCCCTATGTGGTATAATAAAAAATAAATGTTTGATCTGTCCCCAATTTCTGGCACAAAGCTCCTAAAACTCTTGGAATTTTCTGGCTTTTTTATGCTAATGGTATGATTCATAGGGGTGCCCTAAATAGCTTCAGAATGGGTCTGGTCACCAGAAAAAACAGCCATGAGATTAAAGGGTTAGAACTTTCAGCCCCACCCCCACCCTCTGGGGAGGGGAGAGAGGCTAGAAATCGAATTCAATTACCAATGACCAGTGATTTAGTCAGTCATGGTGATGTAATGAAACCTCCATGAAAACTATTAAACAATGAGATTTGGAGGACTTGCAGGTTGCTGAACACACTGATGTGCTGGGAGGGTGGCGCACTTCCCCATACCTTGCCCTATGCCTCTTTTCCATTTGGCTATTCCTGAGTTGTATTCTTTATAATAAACTGGTAGTCATAACCAAAGCACTTTCCTGATTTCTGTGAGTCGCCTCACAAACGTAAGGAGGGAGTGGTTATAGGAACCCCCAAATTTGTAGTCTTCTGGGCAAAAGTGGGGGTAGCCAGGGCACTCCATTTGTGGCTGGTATCTGAAGTGAGGGCAGTCTCGTCTCGTGGGACATAGCCCTTAACCTGTGAGGTCTGCCATAGCTCCAGAAGTTAGTGTCCTAATTGAATTGAATTGCTGGATACCCAGTTAGTATCAGAGAATTGTGGAAAAGCAGCATGTATCAATATTTGGTGAGAGCAGAAAAAGAACACACACTGAGTTTGGGGGATGTTACACAGTATTATTGCAACATAAACCTGACAAATACAAAGAGTGTTTTCCACATAGAATTTCAGAAAAAAAAAAAACCTTCATATTGAAACAAAACATTTGACTAATTAACCATAAACTTAGACATACATTTCCAGTGTTCTCATTTTTTTTTAAGATTTTTTTTGATGTGTACCATTTTTTTAAAGTCTTTATTGAATTTGTTACAATACTGCTTCTGTTTTGGTTTTTTGGATGCGAGGCATGTAGGACCTTAGCTCCCCCACCAGGGATCAAACCCACACATTGGAAGGCGAAGTCTTAACCACTGGACTGCCAGGGAAGTCCCAATTTCCAGTGTTTTTAATATGACCTCAATGTACATAGATTTATGCAAAGCTAACTGATGCTTCATCAAAAAGGCAAAATTACAGGAACTCCTAAGAAGTTTTATTTCATTAATATAGCCAAGATTCAATGATGTAAATGTTGTGTAGGAATAATAAAACTTAAAACAGTTTTTGTCATTTCTATTTTAGAATGACTAAAACTTATGACGGTCTTATTAAATGTTTTTATTTTTTTTAAGGCAAATGGGGGACCTGAGAACACTAGATATTAAACCAGGAAAAGTTTGCCAAATAGGGAAAAGACAAACTTTATGCTTAAGGCATAAAACATAAGCCATGGTACTTTATATAAAACTCCACTGTATTTAGTAGAGAATCATCTTCATTTTCTTACCTTTTATATTTTTAATTGCTTCCCTTCCCGTGAGATCAATTTTTCTGAGATATTATAAGTTTTCATAGAATCTTAGGGACATTTTCATGGATAACCCTAGTGTCCAAAGCAAGGTTATTAGAGGTCAAGCCTAACTGGAAGAAATCCTAACTGCAAATGGCTCTGGGATATGATTATCCAATCTCAGGTATACTTTCCTGTGGCATGGCCTTTTCTGTGGCATGGTCATTTTTATCCCTATGATAAGGGGTCCCAGAGAATTTCCTATACACGAGAAGTTCTTTTTAAGTCAATATTCTCAGCAGAAATGGAAAATTCTATGCATTTTCCAAAAATCCATTGGAAGAAAAAGGAATGATGAAGTCAAATTTAGTCTTTTCAAGAAATACTTGAAAATAAGAGCTTGTTTAATATACAATGGAATTTCCTATAAAGTAGGAAATTTCCTAAAATTAGGAGTGAGACTTCTGAATATTTCATGTGTTCTTTATAGGAAAACATTGCACTGGTATAAGGATTAGTGACAAGTAACAAGTGACTCTTGGTTTTGGAAACAAATCCTACCTTACTTTGTCCATGAATAGATGTACTAAAAGGGCTGAAAGAAGTTGGTTCACATCGAACCACACTTTTGTATTTCCAAATTTTGAATGGGTTGTGCATCCAAAAGATACTTAAGGTTGGACTCATGAACAATGTTTTATAATCTTCGAATTCTATGGGTACTTCTTTGCTCCAGTAACTAGGTCTCAGTCTTTTGTTTGAATGGCCTGCCAATGGTTTTCTTAATCTCTTTTCTGCTCTTTGAAATGGTTCTCTTTATCTCATATATAACTTCTTTGGCTTGGGCCAACCCCTTGTGGGTTCCTTTGGAGAATAAATTCCAGTCCTCAGTGCAGGGGCTACTCACAATCAGAAGAGTCAGCCCCAGTTTAGACGCCTAGATCCTTCCTGAGCACTGTTGCTCAGTGACGTCTGCTGTGGAGGTGCCCCCTAAGAGCCGCTCTTCTGAGACTCAGGAATTTATTATTCTCAAGAAGTCTGTGAGAATCCAACAGCACAAAGATTCTTCAATATACACAAATCAATGTGATACACCATATTAACAAATTGAAGGAGAAAAACCATATGATCATCTCAATAGATGCAGAGAAAGCTTTCGACAAAATTCAATACCCATTTATGATAAAAACCCTCCAGAAAGTAGGCATAGAGGGAACTTACCTCAACGTAATAAAGGCCATATATGACAACCCCACAGCCAACATCATTCTCAATGGTGAAAAACTGAAACCATTTCCTCTAAGATCAGGAATAAAAGAAGGTTGCACACTCTCACCACTCTTATTCAACATAGTTTTGGAAGTTTTAGCCAAGGCAATCAGTGAAGAAAAAGAAATAAAGGGAATCCAAATTAGAAAAGAAGAAGTAAAACTGTCATTGTTTGCAGATGACATGATACTATACATAGAGAATCCTAAAGATGCTACCAGAAAACTACTAGAGCTAATCAATGAATTTGGTAAAGTAGCAGGATACAAAATTAATGCACAGAAATCTCTTGCATTCCTATACACTAACGATGAAAAATCCGAAAGTGAAATTAAGAAAACACTCCCATTACCATTGCAACAAAAAGAATAAAATACTTAGGAATAAACCTACCTAAGGAGACAAAAGACCTGTATGCAGAAAACTATAAGACACTGATGAAAGAAATTAAAGATGATACAAACAGATGGAGAGCCATACCATGTTCTTGGATTGGAAGAATCAACACTGTGAAAATGACTCTACTACCCAACGCAATCTACAGATTCAATGCAATCCCTATCAAACTACCACTGGCATTTTTCACAGAATTAGAACAAAAGATTTCACAATTTGTAGGGAAATACAAAAGATCCCGAATAGCCAAAGCAATCTTGGGAAAGAAAAATGGAGCCGGAGGAATCAGGCTCCCTGACTTCAGACTATACTAAAAAGCTACAGTAATCAAGACAGTATGGTACTGGCACAAAAACAGAAATATAGACCAATGGAACAGGATAGAAAGCCCAGAGATAAACCCATGTGCATATGGTCACCTTTGATAAAGGGGGCAAGAATATACAGTGGAGAAAAGACAACCTCTTCAATAAGTGGTGCTGGGAAAACTGTGTACAGCTACATGTAAAGGAATGAAATTAGAACACTCCCTAACACCATACACAAAAATAAACTCAAAATGGATTAAAGACCTAAATGTAAGGCCAGACACTATTAAACTCTTAGAGGAAAACATAGGCAGAACACTCTGTGACATAAATCACAGCAAGATCCTTTTTAACCCACCTCCTAGAGAAATGGAAATAAAAATAAACAAATGGGACCTAATGAAACTTCAAAGCTTTTGCACAGCAAAGGAAACCATAAACAAGATGAAAAGACAACCCTCTGAATGGGAGAAAATATTTGCAAATGAAGCAACTGACAAAGGATTCATCTCCAAAATTTACAAGCAGCTCATGCAACTCAATAATAAGAAAACAAACAACCCAATCCAAAAATGGGCGGAAGACCTAAATAGACATTTCTCCAAAGAAGATATACAGATTGCCAACAAACACATGAAAGAATGCTCAAAATCATTAATCATTAGAGAAATGCAAATCAAAACTACAATGAGATATCATCTCACACCAGTCAGAATGTCCATCATCAAAAAATCTACAAACAATAAATGCTGGGGAGGGTGTGGATAAAAGGGAACCCCCTTGCACTGTTGGCGGGAGTGTAAATTGCTACAGCCACTATGGAGAACAGTATGGAGGTTCCTTAAAAAACTAGAAATAGAACTACTATATGACCAGCAATCCCACTACTGGGCATATATCCTGAGAAAACATAATTCAAAGAGTCATGTACCACAGTGTTCATTGCAGCTCTATTTACAATAGCCAGGACATGGAAGCAACCTAAGTGTCCATCAAGAGATGAATGGATAAAGAAGATGTGGCACATATATACAATGGAATATTACTCAGCCATAAAAAGAAACGAAATTGAGTTATTTGTAGTGAGGTGGATGGACCTAGAGTCTGTCATACAGAGTGAAGTACATCAGAAAGAGAAAAACAAATGCCATATGCTAACACATATATATGGAATCTAAGGGGAAAAAAATGGCCATGAAGAACGTAGGGGCAAGATGGGAATAAAGATGCAGACCTAGTAGAGAATGGACTTGAGGATATGAGGAGGGGGAAGGGTAAGCTGTGACAAGGTGGGAGAGTGGCATGGACATATATACACTACCAAATGTAAAATAGATAGCTAGTGGGAAGCAGCCACATAGCACAGAGAGATCAGCTCCGTGCTTAGGGACCACCTAGAGGGGTGGGATAGGGAGGGTGGGAGGGAGGGAAACACAAGAGGGAAGAGATATGGGGATATATGTATATGTATAACTGATTCACTTTGTTGTAAAGCAGAAACTAACACACACACACACACACAAAGATGAATAAACATTCTGGAGAATTGGCAAAAAAAAAAAAAGTCTGTGAGAACCAAAACCAACATTGAAATCGGTTAGGTTCATTTTCTTCTTCAGAAATCCAGAGATTTCTGCAGACCAAACCTAGGGCACCGTTGTTCTTATTTCCTTGCCACAGTTAGTGGGGCTTGGGTTAGCTTATTTCCATGTCAACCCTTTGCTCCACTGTCGTCTTAGAGCCCTGTCCCCAGTGTCCCCTCTGGGTTCTATGCAGGTCACCAACAACTAGCCCTCTGTTCCTCTGAATTGAGCGAGATTATTTGCTTTTGTTTCCAGGAGCAAGTTTGGATCTCAAAGACCCTGTATACCTCAAACACCCTCGGGGTAAAGGCCAAAGAGAGCCTCCTCTGCCTTCTGAATCTCAGTGGCTCTGCTGTGTGTATCCTCCTGTGCACAAAAGGGAGGCCTGAGATCTTTATCTTGTGTCTATCTCAGCAGCAGTTTTCTCTATCTGCTGTGAGATATAGCCAGGATATCAAAAGGGAGGTAAAACCCAGCTAGTTTTGCTGATTTTAAGCAGGTAAGAGGTGACTTCTTACCTTAAAAAAAGTTTTACTTTTATAGTTTAAACTTGGCATGCAGTCTCCATGGCTGGAGGCTACTTTATTCCTCTGACATAGATGACTGAGAAGCCTTGGAACATAAATATATGCAATAAGCCAATAATTCTGCCTGCCTTTCTGCTGCTCCTACAGGGTATCTCGGTGCTGGCAAACAGAAGGGTAATGAGAATTAGAAGGAGGGGAAAAACAGCAATAAAAATATAAATCAAAGAAAGAAGGAAATCCATTTGCTTCTTGGCAGCAGAGACAGTGCTCGGCTAATCCATGCTGAGTGCAATCCAATACTCCTTTATATAATCCTGCGCCGGTAGAAGAAAATTAAAATTTAATGCAATAACGGCTGACACAAATCACTTTTGTTGCCCAGAAGCAGATTAAAGAATAGTTAAAATCATACAAATCTAATTTCTTTTTTTGTTGTTGCTTTATTCTGTAACATCTTGATGCTTTAATCCCTAGCATCAGTTTTTGATTATTAAACATATATTACCAACGTAAGAAAGGTTGTGGGAAAAACAGTGACAGCCAGGAAATGATTTGTGCTCGAATGGTACATGTTAAAGCTCTTTCAAAATCCATAAATTTTTCATAGGTTCATAGAGGGCTGTGCCTTTAATCAATCCGTGTCGAGGGAATTTTAAAATAAGCATAAAGGTAATGGAACGCTATCAATCATAATTGGGACTGGAAAGAACCATCACAGTCCATCAGCTATCACTCTTGCACTGTGCATGCCTCTGTGTGTGTGGGGGGGGGGGGTGCACACACGTATGTCAGAATGGTGCATTACCATTCTCTTATTTTTGATTGTTGCCATCAATGGGACAATTTGAGGACTTTGTATAAAGATAGACATGAATTTTAAAAACAGCTTAATTTGGGTTACCGTTTTCCTCTTTCCCTGCTCCCTGTCTCTTCAGAGGCAGTGACTTGCTTCATTTGTGAAATGGACTTGCTTCATCAGAACAAAAGTCTTTTTAAAAATGAAGCTCCCCCAGCTTTTAACCCAAATAAAATGTCCCTTCCTAGATACAGATGCTACAAGAGGTTTAGAATTTCCCTACTCTACCCAAAGACCCAGGACCAACACAGTGAAAGGCAAACTCACACAGGTTTCTTCACAACAAAATTTTGATAGGGCAGAAAAGATTTTTGCAGAAAGTTTTGCTGGACTTATGTAAAACTTTTGCTTTGATGCTATGGGCTTCCAATAATACTCTCTGGGTGTTTTCCATAGAGAGTTCTAAAATCATCTCTGTCGCATTTCATGGGAACTTTGTGGTTAATAGGTACTATCCACATTTAGTTCATAGTGTCAGCAAGAGATTTCCAAGGAAAGAGAATTCCGGATGCCTGCTTCACTTGTCCTATTAGTAGGATTTTTTTCTCTCCCCTTGACCTGAATTTCTGGGTATGTGTGTGGGTGGGTGTATTTTAACTTTTATGATGGAGTTTGAAGCACAGAAGCAGAAAGTATAGTATCACTCAAGTAATAATCCATTAAGTCCAAATCTGTTTCATCTATACTTTTACCCATTCTTTCCCATTTTGAAGTAAATCTCTGATACCATATGCTACCGTATCATTTAATCAATAAATACTTTAGCATCTATCTCTAAATGTAAGAATTCTTTTTCAAAATATAGCCAAAAAGCATTATACCAACTTAGAAATTATCAATAATTTAAAAATGTCATTAAATATTCAGTCATTGTTCAAGTTTCCATGAGTATCTCATGAATATTATTTTTTTAAGTTTGCTCAAATAAGAATTGAAATAATGTTTCCAATTGCAATTGATTGATAGGCATCAAATACTTTTTATCCATAAGCTTCTCCTTTCTTATATCTCAACCTCCCTCTCTTTCTCTCTCTATTCTCTCTTCTTTTTAATTGTTGTACAAACTTCTATACAGTTTCCTACCATCTGAATTTCACTGATTGAATACCCTTGGTTTCCATTAAACATGTACCTTTCCTTGGTGTTTCTCATAACTTGGTAGTTATAGGCTTGATCTTTTCCAAAACAGCTCCTCCTGGTTCAGTTTTCTTAGTTCAAATATTGACCAAGTTTGATGGAAGGTACTTTTGGCCCAGTCTAAGGTTGGGTTCAGACACAATCATTCAGTGGCTATGCCAAAAATAATTACAAACATTGGAGGCTTTTTATGGAAGGGTTTGTTTCAGAAGACCCCATGCCTTACTGGGTTCCAGTAGTTAGTGGTTGTCCTATATTATTCCTTTCTTGTTTCACTCACCTAAGAGCACTGTAAGCACATTTTTTTTTCAGTGAATTTATAGACTCTTAGAATTTTGGATCTGGATGTGATAATAGAAATTCTAATCCATTCTAAAATATTTAGTTTTAAAAGGACACTGGGCCAAGAAAGAACATGTAAATTGTACAAAATTGTATGATTTTTTAACACAAGCTTACTCTAGAATTCCCACATTTACTAAATCAAGAGTTCGGCTTCAGTTCTATGGACTCTGCATCTTCCCTAATGTATTGTGTGCACTTTCATAGAGCAAAAGTCCCATTCACGGTGCTTTGCAATTTAGTGATCATTTTCCTATGGGAATATTGTTAGTATGATAGGATTGAATATTCATATTGAATATATGAATTCAATATTCATATTAAAACCCATTATTTCTTAATGGGTTAGGTTATACAAATTGGATTTATTATTAAAGCTGAAAAACAAAACTATATATAAGTAGATATATATGGCCAAAAGTTTTATTTGTCAAGACTCCTCTAGTATCAGGGACATTTAAAAAATCAATGTTATCATTGCATTGCATAGATACTAATTAAGCCTTGTGATTTATTGTATTTAAGACTAAAACCCAGTTTTATTTTTTGCCACCCATCTTTAGTTGGCTTGAGTTTAGACCTTTGAGAGTGGACCATTTCTGGTGGTAAAACTGGTTATTTGTGCTCAGTTAGCTCATAAACACAAGTGAAATGTGACTTCAAGTGTAAAAAAGAACTTCAGTTGATGAAATGCCTATTATACTCCATGTACTGTACCAGATTCTTTATACATTTTGATGTGTTTAAATTAACACATCAAATGACTGTAGGGAAGTATGTTGTTGGTGGTGTTATTATTAATATTTTATGTATGGAGAATTTAGCCTTATGGAGTTTAGGCAAAGTTGCTCAATCTTACACAGCTAATGAATGGAAATTCTGGGATTTAACCAGAGTCGTCTGAGTCCAGATCATATGATTTTCTGCCATGATACATTGCCTCTGTGATGGTGGGACTTCGAGTCCGAGGATCATAGCTCTGCCTCTAATTATCTGTGATAAAACTGAGCAAATCATTTGCTCTTTGAACCTCAGGTTTATCATTTCTGAAAATGAATTCTAAAAAGAAATTAAATTTGTCATTAGAGTCAAAGGGCTAGTGTATGTGAATAACACTTTAAAGAAGATAATGTGTTCTACAAAAGCCTGTCATTCTAATTTACCTTCTTAGCTCTATCACACCCATGACAATAATTTTGCCTCTGTGGGCCATTAGAGCATTAGAAAAACATGGGAATATCCGTCTCAAAATCTGAGTTTATTTCCTAGGTTAGTGACCCCTGAGAGTACTTGTGAATCTGGTGCAGAAGTGTTGTATGGTTTTGCATAGTGGTGGGCATGGGGAAGCACTGATCAGATTCCCAGTTAAGGAAGGACGTGTTGGCCTGCTTCTGGGAGTGCTGTCGACAGTAAAAAGCCAGCTCTCAGCTCCTTCGGGATTACCCCAGCTGCAGAAAGCTGCGTCACCCAACAGTAAATCTTTTCTGGAGCGATCCAAATACGACGCCTGGTTGCAGCAGGGATAGAAAGCTCAGCCTTTCAGTCTACCATGGGACACTTTTATGTATGTTGCCTCCAAAACTTCCCACGTGGTTGGACAAGATTTTGTGGGCCTGCATCAGTTTGACTTCTCTCTCTGATCGATCCTGCATTCTCCTCCTCCCTTCCACAGGTATGGATCCCTAATCATACCTAATCAATATCTGGCATGCTATCCGCCATTTCCTTGTCTACTTCCACAGCACCTAACCTGTGACAGACATAATGTATTTCCAGAAATATTTTCTTTTGATGTTTCGTTCTAGGAAAACAAGCTATAATATGCCTGCCTTTTACAGACTTAGGGTCTTTTTCAAAATGTAATCCCTTTTGACTTCTAAGAAAGTGCAGTGTGTTTGAAAAATGGCAGATACTTTCCAATTCAGGTAGGGCATTTTGGGACTACTTTCTTTGGTTAACTTGAATAGGAATCAAAAAAGGCTTTACGACTGACGGTGTACTGCAGTGCCTGAACACATCAGCTTGCTATCATCAGTAGCAATGTCCATGACAAAGAGCACGTCATCATTCAATTCTTCCTTTCTTGAGAAGAGAGAAAAGGGTCTTTGTTGGCAGATTTGATATTTTATTTGAAGTGGATTCGATTTGACTCTAAGAATATAGTATTGTGACTGAGACCCAAGGAGTGAAGGGTGATGATTTCAAAATACAGTGGAGGAAATGAAACATAGGAAAAAGAGAATTAGAGCCAGAGTAGAACGTTGCTGGTGCTCCAAAATGTGCCTAGGATCAGGTGAATAGGATTAAAAAGAAAGAAATCATTGTACAAAATAAGGAAAAGAGATTACACTAAGAAAGTTTGGTTAGAAAGTATGGTATTCTCGTTTTTTCATCCAGGTCCAGGCTAATTTTAATTTTCTTGAAATTTATTACTTTTTTAAATATAGAAAAAACATAAGGAAGGAATGGTCTTTTATGTCACCACCACCTTTTTTGTAGCAAAAAAAAAGAAAAGGAAAAAGAAACAGCAATTATAAAAAGCAAAGTTTAAAAATTCAGGGTCGAGATAGCCATATTATGAAAAGGAAAAGCTTTCCTTTCCTTCAAGCATCTATCCCTTAAAGAAGCTGCTATTGCAAATTCCTTATTAATCTTTTCAGGAAAAATAATTAGGCATATATCACTGTGTATATGTGCATTTATGTATTTAGCTATGTATGTGTGTGCATGTATGTATAAATATGTATATATTATTCTTTTCTCATTGTATTACTAAAACAAACTACCCCAAAACTTAGTGGTTTAAAACAATAACCTTTTTATTATAGCTTCTGATTTTGTAGGTTAGGAATTTGAGCAGGACTCAGCTAGGCAATTCTTCTGCTCCATGTGGCATTGATTTGGCCTCTAGGAAATATTCAGTTGGTGGCTGGTCTGGTCTGAAGCGCTTTCTTACATGGCAACTCAGGGATCCCAGTGATCAAGATAGAAGCAGGAATCGGAATAGGGTCATTATATGTTCTCTGTTGGTCAGTGTGGTCACAGCTAGCTCAAATTCAAGGGGAAGAAAATAAGACCTTACATCTTGGTGTCTGGAGTGTTAAAGTAAGTAACCATGTGAATTTATTTTAACTGAGTATTATGTACATTATGTACCTATTACATGCCTGTGTATACACAGCATGTGTATTCATTAATGCATTTATCTAAATATATTCCACAAGAAATGCATACAAAAAGATCAGATATGGAATATTCTTACAACCAAAGAGTATGTATGGTATAGTATAAACTATTAGAAGTAAAATTCCTCTCAAATTTAGAAGATCATAAAACTGTAACTTCTTATTTTAGATAAGCCTCAATTACTATTCATGATTTTAAGTGAATATAAATTTCAGGACTTGAGATTGGACTCTGCCTAAATGTAGCAGCATTTTCTGCCTGCAACTATAGAAGACAAACTATCTTTTTAAAATTTTTAAAAATTGAATTGTACTTGATTTACAATATTGTTTTAGATTCAGGTGTACAGCACAGTGTTTCAGTTATACATTTATATATATATATTGTTATGCATACATATATATTCATTTTCAGATTCTTTTCCCTTATAGGTTATTATAAAATATTGAGTATAGTTTCCTGTGCTATACAGTAGGTCCCTGTTGGTTACTGATTTTATGTACAGTAATGTATATAAGTTAATCCCAACTTCCTAATTTATCCCTCCTCCGCTTTCCCCTTTGGTAACCATAAGGTTGTTTTCTGTGTCTGTGGGTCTATTTCTGTTTTGTAAATAAGTTCTTTTGTATCTTCTTTTTTTTAGATTCCACATAAGAGTGTTATCGTATGATACTTGTCTTTGTCTGGCTTACATCACTTAGTATGCTAATCTCTAGGACCATCCATGTTGCTGCAAATGGCATTATTTCATCCTTTTTTATGACTGACTTACATTCCTCTGTGTATGTATGTGTATGTGTGTGTGTGTACCTACATACAACATCTTCTTTATCCATTCATCTGTTGATGGACATTTAGGTTCTTTCCATGTCTTGACTATTGTAAATAGTGCTGCAGTGAACATTGGGATGTATGTATCTTTTTGAATTACAGTTCTCTCCAGATATATGCCCAGGAGTGGGATTGCAGGATCATATGGTAACTCTACTTTTAGTTTTTTAAGAAACCTCCATACTGTTCTCTATAGTGGCTGTACCAATTTACATTCCCACCAACAGAGAGGAGGGTGTAGGAGGGTTTCCTTTTCTCCATACCCTCTCCAGCATTTATTATTTGTAGACTTTTTGATGATGGCCATTCTGACTGGTGTAAGGTGATACCTCATTGTAGTTTTGATTTGCGTTTCTCTAATAATTAGCGATGTTGAGCATTTTTCCATGTGCCTGTTGCCCATCTCTATGTCTTCTTTGGAGAAATGTCTATTTAGATCTTCTGCCCATTTTTTGATTGGGCTTTTTTGATATTGAGTTATGTAAGCTGTTTGTATATTTGTATACTTTGGAAATTAATTTGGTCTCACCATTTGCCAATATCTTCTCCCATTCTGTTACGTTGCCTTTTCATTTTGTTTATGGTTACCTTTGCTATGCAAATGCTTTTAAGTTTAATTAGAAACCATTTGTTTATTTTTGTTTTTATTTCCATTACTCTGGCAGTTGGTTCCAAAAATATTGCTGCAATTTATGTCAGAGTCTTCTGCCTGTGTTTTCCTCTAGGAGTTTTATAGTATCCGGTCTTACATTTACATCTTTAATCCGTTTTGAGTTTATATTTGTATATGGTGTTAGAGAATGTTCTAATTTCATTCTTTTGCATGTAGCTGTTCAGTTTTCCCAGGACTACTTATTGAAGAGACTGTCTTTTCTTCATCATATATTCTTGCCTCCTTTGTCATAGATTAATTGACTATAGGTGTGTAGATTTATTTCTGGGCTTTCTATCTTGTTCCATTGATCTGTATGTCTGTTTTTATATGAGTACCATACTGTTTTGATAACTGTAGCTTTGTAGTATAGTCTGAAGTCAGGAAGTCTGATTACTTCAGCTCCATTTTTCTTTCTCAAGATTGCTTTGGCTATTCAAGGCCTTTTGAGTTTCCATACAAATTCAAAAAATTTTGTTCTAGTTCTGTGAAAAATGCTATTGGTAATTTATTAGGGATTGCACTGAATCTGTGATATCCTTGGGTAGTATAGGCATTTTCACAATATAGGTTCTTCCAACCTAAGGACACAGTGTATCTTTCCATCTGTTTGTGTCATCTTCAGTTTCTTTCATCAGTGTCTTATAGTTTTCAGAGTCTTTTGCCTCCCTAGGTGGGTTTATTCCTAGGTATTTTATTCTTTTTGATGTGATTATAAATGGGATTGTTTCCTTAATTTCTCTTTCTGATCATTTGTTGTTACTGTATATAAATGCAACAGATTTCTGTGTGTTAATTTTGTATCCTGCAATTTTACTGAATTCATTGATAATCTCTAGTAGTTTTCTGGTAGTGTCTTCAGGATTTTCTATGTATAGTATCATGCCATCTACACACAGTGAGTTTTACTTCTTCTTTCATTTGGATTATTTTTATTTCTTTCCTTTTCTGATTGCTGTGGCTAAGACTTCCAAAACTATGTCGAATAAAAGTGGCAAGAGTGGGGCTTCCCTGGTGGCGCGGTGGTTGAGAGTCTGCCTGCTGATGCAGGGGACACGGGTTCGTGCCCTGGTCTGGGAAGATCCCACATGCCGCGGAGCGGCTGGGCCTGTGAGCCATGGCCGCTGGGCCTGTGCGTCCAGAGCCTGTGCTCCACAACAGGAGAGGCCACAACAGTGAGAGGCCTGCGTACCGCAAAAAAAAAAAAAAAAAAAAAAAAAAAAAAAAAAAGTGGCAAGACTGGACATCCTTGTTTTGTTCCTGATCTTAGAGGAAATGCTTTCAGCTTTTCACCATTGAGTATAATGTTAGCTGTGGGTTTGTCATACATGGCCTTTATTATGTTGAGGTAGGTTCCCTCTGTGCCCACTTTCTGGAGAGTTTTTATCATAAATCAGTGTTGAATTTTGTCAAAAGCTTTTTCTGCATCTATTGAGATGATCATATGGTTTTTATTCTTCAGTTTGTTGATGTGGGGTATCACACTGATTGATTTTCATATATTGAAAAATCCTTGCATCCCTGGGATAAATCCCACTTGATCATGAAATACGATTCTTTTAGTGTATTGTATGGTTTGCTAGTATTTTGTTGAAGATTTTTCATCTATTTTCATCAGTGATGTTGGCCTGTAATTTTATTTATTTATTTTTTTGTGGTATCTTTGGTATCTATTTTTTTGTGTGTGGTATCAAGGTGATGATGGCCTCATAGAATGAGTTTAGAAGTGTTCCTTCCTCTGAGATTTTTTTGGGGGCAGCGGTTTCAAAAGGATAGGTGTTAATTCTTCTCTAAATGTTCTGTACAATTCACCTGTGAAGCCACCTAGTCCTGGACTTTTGTTTGTTGGAAGTTTTTTAATCACAGATTAAATTTCAGTACTTGTAATTGGTCTGTCCATATTTTCTATTTCTTCCTAGTTCAGTCTTGGGAGACTGTACCTTTTGAAGAATTTGTCCATTTCCTCTAGGTTTTCCATTTTGTTGACATATAGTTGCCTCTAGTAGCCTCTTGTGGTTCTTTGTATTTCTGTGGTGTCATTTGTAACTTCTCCTTTTTCATTTCTAATTTTATTGATTTGGGCCCTCTCCCTTTTTTCTTGATGAGTTTGGCTAAAGGTTTATCAATTTTGTTTATCTGTTCAAAGAACCAGCTTTTGGTTTCATTGATCTTTTCTATTGTTTTCTTCATTTACATTTCATTTATTTTTGCTCTGAACTTTATGATTTCTTCCTTTCTACTAACTTTGGGTTTTGTTTGTTCTTCTTTTGCTTTAAGTTTAAGGTTAGGTTATTTGTTTGAGATTTCTCTTGTTTCCTGAAGTAAGCTTGTACTGCTATTAAGTTCCGTCTTAGAACTACTTTTGCTCTGTCTTATAGGTTTTGGATCTAGGGACACATGTAGACTGAAAGTGAGGGGATGTAAAAAGGTATTCCATGCAAATGGAAATCAAAAGAAAGCTGGCGTTGCAATACAGTTAAATCAGACAGAATAAAGTTTAAAATAAAGACTGCCATAGGAGACAAAGAAGGACACTACATAATGATCAAGGGATCAATCCCAGAATAAGATACAATTATATATATATATACACACCCCAAATAGGAGCATCTCAATATATAAGGCAAATATTAACAGACATAAAAGGAGAAATTGATAGTAATACAATAATAGTTGGGGGCTTTAATACCCTGCTTACATTTACATCAATGGACAAATCATCCAGACAGAAAATCAGTAAGGAAACACAGGCCTTAAATGATGCATTAGACCAAGTGAACTCAACCGATAATTATAGAGAATTCCATTTGAAATCAGCAAACTACACATTCTTTTCAAGTGCACATGGAACATTCTCCAGGATAGATCACATGCTGGGCTACAAAGCCAGCCTTGGTAAATTTAAGAAACTTTAAATCATATCAAGCATCTTTTCCAACCACAACACTATGAGATTAGAAATCAACAACAAGAAAAAAAACTTCAAAAAACACAGATGTGGAGGCTAAACAATATGCTACTAAACAACCAATGGATCACTGAAGAAATCAGAGGCAATCAGAAAATATCTAGAGGCAAATGAAATGAAAACATGACAATCTAAAACTATGGGATGCAGTAAGCTACTTATTATTCTAGATGCATTGATCATTAATGCAAAGCAAACAACACAAGAAGAATAAATGTCTCATTATTGATTTTGAGGATTATTTTTCTATTCCATGCTTTTCATTTTGTTGGCATGCTGTTACACGAGATTCCTACAGCTTGGCTCTTGGGAAACTGTATAAATCACAAACAGTAAATCTCGAGTTGGTATTTACTAATTTTGGCAGTAAGTTGGCATGTCGTAACTAGCTGTAAGGGAGTTATCTGAGGTGAGCATATAAGAGGATAAATTCTGTGTAAAAATGAATTGAGTTTTTCCTCCCTCTCCTGTAAACCTACTCAAAGGCTTAAATAGTGCTTCTCCTCTACATTCACTCAGCCCCTTCTAAAGGGTAACTGAGCTGTACAGGACTGATGGAATTGCCTGAAGATAGTTTAGGGAACTGTCTCTTCTTTACTGTGACCCTTGTTCCTATCATTGTCTTCAGAGAGGGGTTGTCTATACTTGAAGCTTCTCTACTTGTCTGTAACCTCAATGGTTCCCTCCCTTAATCTCACACTGGCAATACTGTGTGTATAGTTTTGTCCATCCTCTTTCTCTTTCACTCCTTCTCACTGTCTTAGTTCCATCTTTTCAGAAACACAGCAAATATATAGAGAGCTTGCAATATTTGTATGAAAGAAAATGCATACATTTTAAAGGAAAATCGTATGTGTTCAAAGTAATCACTCTTTTTAAACTCTGAAGAACTATATAGAAATATAGCACTTCTATGCTATATTTCACACACTTTGTGACTTTATCTGATACATTGCTATCATGATTTAATAAAAAATTTTTTTTACTATCAATACACTTGAAAAGGAATGAGGTCACCCTCATTCATTCATCATCAGTAAATATTGAATTCCCCTTACATGCTGGGCACTGTTTTAGGAACCTGGGAATACAGCAGTAAAGAAGCAGACATAGTTTTCAGAAAACATATTCTCTTGTTTATGTGCGTGTAGTTGGGTAGTCGAGGAGGGCAGTGAGATTCTTTCTTAATCTCTGTCCAGGGCATTTCGGTTCCAGTCACTTTGGTCAGCTAGCATTGGCAAGGCCTCAAATGTCATCATTTGGCCTGATCATGGCCTGGGATTCTATCTGAAGTACAACCCACATGCCTCTGTACCATCTTTTGTTTCTGAAAACTTCAGATTTTATAGTTTTGTAAACAACATTTGGAAAACAACTCTGCGCGCATCTCTTGTGTTTCTGCACATCTTATGAGGGAAACATTTCTTGCCCTTTGTTTCAGGATGTCTTCTTCAAGGATATTTATATACAGAAGAGCCTTAGTAGACAGGGATAGTGTCTCCTTCAGGAGCAAAGGACAGGCATGCTTCCTGTCCAGTATAATAAAGATGATGTCTCCCTTTGGAGTAAAGGACAGGAATGCTTAGTGCTCATTATTAAACAATTCGAGTTCCCTAAGCTCAGGGTTCCTTTCTTGTATTGCAATCCTCTGCGTGTGCAGGTATCTTCAGGCTTTCTTCATACTGCCTTGTGGGAATCGGGCTCATGAAACTGCTGTAAAAATGCTCCATGCAAAAATACTTTAGCTACTACTGTTGCTGTGAGGTATAAACTGTCCTTTATCTATGACATAGGAGTCTTGTATCTTCTGCCATCATCCATGAAACTTGGTAGGATAACCTGTTACCTTGAAAACAGGCAAACTCTCAGAACCTTCACAGTTCTTGAAGGCAACTTTGCCAAGGAAACCGTATTGAAATGAGTGCTATTCCAAAGGTGTTACTAGTAAATGATTATTCAGTACTCCAGAATTTAATAGAGAATGAGGCAGGGATAGGAAGGGGTAATGTTCCCTGCCTTCCAGTTCTTGAGAAACATGGCCGTAGCCTCACACTCAGGAGAGTGGAGTCAGAGCTGTGAACACAAAAGTGAAATGTTGCTGTGTCTCCTTCGGCACTAATCTTTTTTGGAGTGACTATTATCATGTACATTTTAATGAAATATGTTCTTTAATTTGATGCCTTCTTGAACACAAATTATTCAACATGATTCCAGCTTTCTGCAGGATGAAAGCTCCTCATTACAAACATAATTTACTGTATTAAACTAGTGCTGTGCTCTTGCTGCATTTCAGATGCCTTGTGAGATGACGAGGAACTCTGCTGTCTCCTTTCTAGGTGTTGAGGGGCCACTTCATCAGAATGTAGTCTTGTTCTCTTGCTACTTCCAATCTACAGACCCAGGATTTTAGATCAGGAAACTGAATTTCACACAAACTCTGGGCCCCCCTTCTAACATGAAGAGAAGGGCGGCCTCTCCTGCATAGTTAATTACTCCAGCTTTGTGACGGTTTGGCAACTTCCTGGGACTTTAACACTTCGGGCTGTGTCTTTCAGAAAGATGTGGTGGATGTGATGTGTTACCTTCTTCATTTTCTAGATGTCTGTCTCTCTTTTACAAGTTTTACAACTGGTCTTGTGTATCATTTTTTTATTAATCATAGAGTGAATCACTTTTCTGTGTATGCTCTGATGTCTGTTTTGCAATGGGTATGATAATCATGTACTAATTACTAATTTACTTATTTTCTAAACAATCAGACTCCTGATTTCTTCAGATAGTGCTTATTTTATTTCATTATTTGTTTTACTAATTGCAATTATATGAATTATATTAGTGCATTATATTAATATATTTTGTATAATGTAGGATATATTATATACTTTATAAAACATTTATTTATATAACATATAAAATAAAATATTGACATAGATAAAATAACATTTCTACCATATATACACAACATATAACTAAAGATAATGTATATATTTATATAAATTCAGATCATAAACATCTATATGTAAAATAATTATACATGAACATTTGCCTAAGTAGGTAGCAAGATGGATAGGAAGGTAGGTTTTGCTGTAGTGACAAATTTACCTCCAAATTTCAGTGGCTTAAATTACAAATATTTATTTCTTGTTCGTACTCTGTGTCTAACATGATTGGGTTCCAGGTTGAGCCATCTTATGATTCTACCATCTCCACACGTAGCTTTCAGAGTGGCCAGTGAAAGAGAAGAAAGTATGGAGAACTTACATTTTTCTCTTAATTGCCTCTGACCAGACATACACATGGAATTTCCACTCAGACTGTTGGTCAAATCTAGTCACGTGGCCCTTTCTTAACTGCAGAAGGGACTGGGAAATATAGGGAAGCACATGGACTGTTTGATGGGCTTTACTGTATCTGCCACAGTAATAACTAACAGAGCTGGCTGAGCAGTAGAGCAGTCTGTACTCCTGTCTTTGGCATGGCAAGGATGCATCTTTCCTACGGCATTGCAGTAAGTAGCTCAGCCTGAGCCCCCTTCCTGTAACCATCCCAGGAGGGATGCTCACCAAGACAGGGTGACCCCAGAAGCGAGAAGGCTATTCATTACTGTTAGGGGTGGGAGCTAAGGGGAGTGAAAATGGAATCATGAAATGGGAGGACCTTCTAGAACTAACAGACGTGCCCCATGAGAACCAACATTTGAACATGTACCACATGAATGGCATTGAGGCCAGGCATTGTCAGCCAAAGCAGCAGAGGCAAATAGCAGGAAAGAATTGCAATCGCATGCCCGATTCACTGGCCCTTGTTTTTTGCTCCCTTATTCCTTCTCTTGGCACCTGACATGAATGGAGTTGGGCTTTGTAAAGAGAGGAGAACAGATAACCCCAAACAAAACCCGTTTGCCAGCCAGTCCTAAGATGGGGGTAGAGAAGAGGAGCAGAAAAGCACATACGTGTCATGCCTTTGCATGCACACACATGTGCACACACACTTTAGTGTTCTAAAGCTAAAGCCTCACTGGCAATGGGGAAAGGAACACTTTAAAGCAGATGTGGTATTGGAGTTTTAAACCGGACTGGATGAAACTATTGTTATGGTCACCTGCAGAGGCAGATGGATCCCCACCCAAAATTTAGTTGTGATTTTGAGTGATGACACCAAACACAAACACACACCAAGAGGGTATGAAAAATTTTCTTACTTACATAATTGAGGTCCCTGGAGAGAATAGGGCATGTCCCTCAAACAGGTTCAAAATTTCTTTAGGGAGCCAGCAAAGAAAACAGGCCTGGGTTTTTTTATCGTGGTTAGGGAGTGAGGTTGGGTGAGAGCTGGCACACATATGTGCAGGTAGGGGCTTGTGTGATTTGAATCTCCCTCCCCCCACCAAAGGAGGAAGCACCCAGGCTTTCTTATCAGCTTGTCCAGATGGGGGTCACAGAGCAAAGAGTGAAGGTAGGCTTAAATTTGTCAGCATAAAACATCAAAACATGGAGTCAGAATTCTCATTGCTGCTCCATGACTGTAAGTGATGGGATATTGTGGAATCTTCCTGAGGCATTCATTGGTTGAGGGTCAGAGGAAAGGTGACATTTTGCCCCTGAAGGGCAGATGAGAGAGCTTGTGTCAAATCTCATCTGTGGCAGAATGGCCTCTGAAATAGGTTGGGACACAAAAGGCTGCCTCCCAGTTCTCATTGCAGGCTTACTGTGTAGGTCAGTGCATGCCTTTGTACCTATTGCTACCTAAGTGAGTTCACAAAGTTGAAGAGATCCTAAAAAAGTGCTTTAGTTTTATTAAAGTAGAGCACCACTGTATTAACATCTGTCTAACCAAGCCAGGACAGGAAAGTCTAGTTCACACAGCTTGGGTATAAGCCCTCGGCCGACCGGCTCCAAGGTGTGGCCCTCCCACTAAAGCGTCAGGTGTGACGTAGTAATGGGGATCGTGGAGAGTTGGCACATGAGGCCAGAGGCTGAGAGGTGAATGGCATCAGGGTATCTGCAAGTACATTCTGAACCGATGGCACATATCTTGGTAAGCACTAGCATCTTCCTCAAAGAAGTTCTTTCATTTAACATTTAATTAGCCATGTAAAATCATTAGAAGGCTCACAGTGGAATTATTTTTAAAAGGAAGCCTAGGTTAGGAGAGAGGAGATGCTTTGATAGGAAAAAAACTTGAGCATTATAAAACAAAACGTCTTCTTTTATCTGTGGTGTTCAAAGGTTATTCCCCATAACCTTAAGACCTTCAGGTTTTGGGATTAAACTGAAGTTTTATTAGAGCACTAAGTTAAAGCAGGGATTCCACTACCCCACTTTTTTGTGTTTTATATGACACACACACACATACACACACACACACACACACAAGTATATATATGTAGTTAAAAATGCTGAATTTTTATTTAGGGCTATTTCCTCAAATCTGGCTAATAATTGGAATTACCTGAGACCCATGTTAGCAATATGGATTCCTGAGCTTCACCCCAGACTTGCTACGTTAGAATATCCAGCAAGGAAGTATATGCATTTGTATTTTTAACAAGTGCCCCCTCCTCATCAGATGATTCCGGCAGTAGCCAACTTCTGGTGACCCTTGGACATGAGGCATGTTGTCGACCCTGTATTGGACTGATAGTCCTTACTGTCGGCTGAGGAAAACCTAAGGCAGTATGGCAGCAGTTTTAAGAACAAATGAACTGTCCATAAGAAGCCTTCTGGGTTTTGTTCCACTTAGTGGATTGTATTTCTGCCCTGCTGTGGAGGGGGCATAATTTGTTGGTTAATACTCAGCTCATTTTGGTTGTTTGGTGAGACTGTTGGTGGCATTTAGGCCTTTCCTCTTTGTTCTAACAACACTGTCCATACCACCATTAGGGCACAATTCCACGCTATTGCCTCTTCAGAGATACATTTTCCCCTCACCAAGACAGTTTCCAGAAGGCAGAGAACAAGTGTTTTCTAAGGTGTAGTTTTGGCCATTAGGACAGGGATTATTTGTTGAATAAATGTAAGAATTAATGAGTGAATGAATGCATGAAAATAAATGCATGAATGTGATAAGTACATTAATTATAGGTGTTCAAAATAATTATGAAACAGGCAGAGGATAAAAATCAGTCAGTAGTTCTTTCTCAAAGAGAGTTTATATGGCCATTATTCCCAAAGGGTTACTAACACATCCAACACCATAAAAATCTGAGCACTAAAGCTTATGTATGATGAAGGGGCAGTAAAACCCTCTCAAGGTCTTTCGTGAAAAGCAGCTGCTAAAAATTCGTAACAGAGAGAACATCCTAAGAGAGAAGTGGTAAAACGTGCCATATGTATGACCTAAGAACATGTATGTTTCACGTAAGAAAGCTTTACAAGTAGGCACTTGTTAAACATTTGTACTATACTTTTACAAATTATTTATTTATTTTTGGCTGCGTTGGGTCTTTGTTGCTGCACGCAGGCTTTCTCTAGTTGCAGCAAGCGGGGGCTACTCTTCGTTGCGGTGCGCAGGCTTCTCATTGCGGTGGCTTCTCTTGTTGTGGAGCATGGGCTGTAGGCATGCAGGCTTCAGTAGTTGTGGCACACAGCCTCAGTAGTTGTGGCTCGTGGGCTCTAGAGTGCAGGCTCAGTAGTTGTGGTGCATGGGCTTAGTTGCTCCTTGGCATGTGGGATCTTCCCAGACCAGAGATCAAACCCATGTCCCCTGCATTGGCAGGCGGATTCTTAACCACTGTGCCACCAGGGAAGTTCCAACTATACTTTTTATTCATTTGTTAGCTTGGGTTCTTGCCTAGTGCTGCCACATTTCTCTTTGAAGAATTTTATGTTTGCCTATCTATCTGTTTATATGAACATCTATGTTCATGCCAGGTTTGTTTTTTGTTTTCTGTGTGTGTGTGTGTGTTTCTTTTTTTTACTCTATATAGTGTCTCATATACCACACCACACACATTGGTACTTAATAAAGATTATTTGAGCATGAAGGTTTGCTTAGTGGCAAATGGCAGTTGCATATTTAATAGAAGACGACATCTTTGCACTTACATGTATACTTGTTTTAAAATGTTAACCAGAAATAGTTGGCGGGAAAACCTTAAGGAATGAGCTATCATGTTTCTAGGTTATGTCAGCAATAATTCTCTACTATATTAGTTCCTTCAAAGGTGAATGGTTTTTGATTATGATATAACCTTAACTTGCCATCTGTTATGAAACCATGTACGAAGCTTAAACTTAGGATTTTCAGCTTCACAAATTCTGCAACAATTATGAACTCTTACTGACTTCATAATTAAGTCTAGATAAGGTTAACAATCACCTGCCACTCTGTTAATGTAATTGTTCATCTGTGAACCTTGCAAATTCTTGTAAGTAGTTGTGATATTTGCTTTGAAAAACAAACATTCTCATAACCTTTCAGGGAGTGAAAAATCCTATGACAAACCAGGAAGACTCTTGGGGCTTAAGAGACACCTTTAAAACCATCTAATTCAACTCTCTGGGCACTTCCTGAAACAGAAACCCAAGTTGAAGAATATAAATATTAAGGAACTTTTTCAACATCAACTCTGTCCAGGGAAGGTTTGGGATAGAACTCATATCTTTCTAATCTAAAATTCTTGGCAGTGTCCCACACAAGTTGAAGAGACAGAGAAAGCTACTTGTCAGGAATGTTCAACATCTCCTTGAACTTCTAGATTATTTTTTCCCTGAATGAAACTCTTCTGGAATCAGATTTTCATACCACCAGCAAATATGTTCTTTCATGATGAAAAGCACCCTTTACCACTTAGACCTGCCCTTCCCACATGTACTAAATTAAATCCAGTTTAATGAGAACATGTCTAGTCAATCACAGGTCATAAATGAATAAGTCTTTACTCTGGGTGCATTTGACATAATAGAAATTATGCTCAGACGAGGGTTATCAATTTAAAATGTACAATTTGGGGGGATACGCCGCTGATTCTACTGCTGAGCTGTTCTTTCTGACCCATTCAAATGTTTCTTTTCAAAGAACAGGGCTTCACATTGTAGTTAGGGCATGGATACGTGAGGTCCTAGAATAATCAAAAAGCCACCGCGTGGTGCAGCCTTTCATTCTCTCATTTGGTCATTGTCTTCCTCTTTCAGCCTTTCAGAAGAAGAAAAATGTCATTCCCCATGGCAGTGTCTAAAAAATTACATTGGGCCTACTTAGACAGGAATTCCAGAATAAACGCAGTAGTTTTTTTTAAGTAGTGGCAAAATAACGCTGAAGTGCCCTGTCATAGAAAAGATGTAAGGGTAGAAAGAGACCTAGGGTTTGCAAGAGACAAATTGTCATTTATCACTCCTTCCCACCCATCCCCTTCTCATCACCCCCTCTTCTTTCTACTGTGTTTTCCTCTTCTCCTTTGTTTCCTCATTCATTCCTTCCTTCTGCAAACTTGTATATCTCCTATGTTCTAGTCCCTAATGAAACGGGGGGCACACTCCTGCCTTCACATACGACTGCATGTGGGTAACACATGGATAGAAAGGGAGAGAATAGGGAGGCTTTGGGGCAGTAATTCTCAATCGCAACTGCAATTACAATCACGTGGGAACTTAAAAAAAAAAAAAACAGTGCTAGGGATGCATCCCAAACAATCAAATCAGAATTTCTGGAGAACAGTGGCTGGGTTTTTCAGGATTCAGAGCCACTCCTTCCAATGGAGAATGGGGAAAGGAATGAGGAGTTTAAGAAACAGGTTTAGAGAGCCTTCCGATGTTCCTAACTTGCCTGTGTTTCCTGCAGATAGATAGACTGCTAGCAACACAAATATCAATTGGCTTTCCTAAAAGTAACACGGCAAAATATCTTTAATTCTTCTACCAATTTATACCATAGTGATTACAAAGCAATCTATTGATCTTTGGAATTGCAGATTGCAGAGTCCCTGAGCTGACTGACCTCTGCTATGGCGTCTGTCATCTAGATGAGGAAGCAAGGCTCACCTGACATCTCTTCTTAACTTCGCAGCCCACTTGCTTTCCAGAATCCCAACTTTCGTTTCATGAATTTCGAGTTGTAAGGACGGAGCTTCATAGGGAAAAGCAAGTGTTAGAGACTTGAGGGAAGAGCAGGCTTCCCTTTTATGGATAACAGAACTTCAGGTGTCAGTCAGAGAATATTTGCACAACAAAGAGTATCCTGCCCATTTTATGGAAGAAGTTAAAGCAAAGTTTAAGTAACTCAGAAAACTCCCACTGTTCTTATCTAAGTCTTCCTAAAACTCAGATCTCCAGGTTCCATGCCTCTATTTTAGTGTCACAATGCTTACTTATAGAAAAACCATGTTTTTAATAAATTGTAAGTATCAACCATGAAAACAGAGAAGGCAGTCTCTCCATTACCAAAAAACCCATATTTATTTAACCCATATATATTGGAGCAGGAAGAATATTAATAATAGTTCCTCACGCTTAAGACAGTATAAACTAAGAGGGCCAAAGGCATGATTTTGGACTTGAGGAAGCAAAATAATGAAGGAAGGAAGGGAGGGAGGGAAGAAGGAAAGCAAAGCAATAGTAGGTAGTTTTGTAGACTGTTAACAACCCCAAGGTGTTTTGTGGGTCTACATTGATTGTGAAAATGACCACAGTTCTCAAGTCATAGCATGGGGAGTGGCCAGCATGGTAGAGCCATGTTTGTAGGTGAAGCATGGGTCGAGGCAAGCAGATAGATTCCTTAAGGGATACACGAGGTGTTAGCTGAGAAGCTATGTGCTTTATTCAGTGATGGAGATTGCTTGGTATGGCTGAGTTAGAGTCAAGACTATGAAATGCCCTTGCTATTTTCAGGCAGGGTGTGGGATGTGAGAGGGAAAGGAAAGGGAAGAGACGTGATAAAGAGTGGCTATTGTGCAGAACTATCTCTTGGCTGTAATAAATTTATAGCGCTAGTTTTTGGGGAGTTGGTTTTATTCTTGGTTGAGCAGATAATACAGATGACACAGGTAAGCATGGGAGGAAGATGCTGCTGATGTGATTTTTATGTCCTGCTTGAGGACATAAAAATGTCCTCTGTTTAAAGGACTGTTTAAAGATATTGGCTCTTCCCAGCCTGAATTGAGGTTGCTCCTATGATATTTAAGGTCAAATAATCCAGAGCGTATTGGTGTTGAACTACATTGGTCTCTGTAAATGTCTTGCTGAGGCTATAAAGCAAGACCATACTTAATTTGGCACACATGGAGTTTTACATCATGGGAATGGGTATTCCTGCTGTCAGTAAACTGGGAATAGATCATTACTGGGCCAGGAACATGGCTTGGAATACATCATTAATCCTGAGAAAAAAAGATACTTCTCCTTTCTCTGGACTCTGCCATGGATGGTCTTAGACTCCAAAGCCTAGGTACTCAAAATATTCCTTTGAAGTGGGTGAACTGATCTGTACTGGGTGGAAAATGGGAACTGATCTGTACTAGGCTAGAAAGGAAGTGACCCTTTGGATGAACCAGAATATTTCCTTTTCATCATTCTTGCTGTTTAATTAAGTCATTTAAGATCTTACAATCTGGTCTTAAAGGTACTGTGGAGAAGTAAGGAAAGAGCTTGCTTAATGTATAGAACAGTGAAGTCAAATGGAGTCGTGCAATCCCACCTCTAAAGAGAGAGTGGTGGTATGGTAGCAAAAACAGACATTCTTATAGGATGTCCATACCCAGCAGATGGATGGCCCTGTCACAAGGGGACATGAGAGCAGAAATAGAGAACGTGAGCCAAGGGATATGAGGGCCCTGATTCTGAACATCAAGGAAGCAGTGATGGGAACTCTCCAAAAGAATTGGTAGGCAGTGTGCAAGTGGGGTTCTGAGTGATTATAAATTGGAGTATAAATGGAAATATAACTCAATTAGAGCCAGATCAGCGAAATTTGTATTCTGACTGGCAAATATCCTTATGAGGTGATCCAGGAACGAAGCAAGTATTCTAAATACACTGCCAAACATTGTCATCTGTTGTCCTTACAAGCCAGGCCTGATGATGAAAACTGGTAACAAACCTGTATTACATGCTTCTTATGTGCCACATACAGTGCTAACACTTCAAATTCTTAAGATAACATTTTGAGTTTCATACCACAAGCCTCTTTTTGTCAGTAAGGAACCCGTGGCTTTAAAAGTTTAAATAAATTGCCCAAGATCAACAGCTAGTAAGTGGTGGTGCTGGGAATCAAACAGAGACCACTTTTCCTAAAGCCTGAGCTCTTGACCACCATGCTATGCTGTCCATTAAGAAGCAAAGATGAAGGCATGAGGGTGGTGGGGAAAGGAGGAGAAAGAAGGATGGAACTAATACAGTATCATTCCACAATTTTAGGACATACCATCAATGTAATCACTTTTTAGGGAAAAGAAAGAAACAAAAAATTTAAAGTGTGTCAGTTGTAAGATACCACCTGCTTTCAGAAATATTAAAGTGAGAAAAATTAACTTCATAGAATGTGGGATATATGGTATAATAAGCGCTTCCCATGTTCCAAAACCTTTGCATATTATTTTATTTAATACTCAAAATGATCCTCAAAGAAGTAAATGACTCGCTCCATGTTATATAACTGGTCAGTGATAGCACCAGAATTTTAAATCCATACCTGTCTGAGTATTAACTCAACATTTAGAAAGTACAAAGGCTCCATTCCTACTTTTCCCATGACTCCACACTTGAGTGTTCTTAGATGTGGTTTCCATAATTGCTGCTCCTGAAAGCAATGCAGGTGAGAGTTCTACAGTCACCTTCAGACATTTTGGATGCATTAGAGAAAATGATAATAGCTTCTGCAATTTACCTAGAAACCACGACTTTCAGGAGCTTTCCTTTAGAGTCAAGTTACTTATGTGATTTTCAGCCAGTTTACTTTGGAACCTAACACTGAGGTTGTTCAAGTCTTCATACATGAAGGGTTATTATTATTTCTTACCTAGAAAAGATATAAATATATTTCAGTGTGCCAGTTTTTTTCAATGTGCAACACTCTTGCTTGGATATACACATTAGGAAACCACAATAAATGTCTTCGGAAAAAATAATTTAATTTAAAATGATATTTATTACCCTTATGTTTAAAAGAGTTAAATGTAACTTCTTAAAAGTTTCTTGCTTGTAATGAAGGCATAGCTTAAACACAAGGAGTATTGTCACACGGAGTAACAGAATTCTGGAAAATTTAATTGCCACGGAAGACTACTGACAATAGAAAGTCCAGATGGATTGTTGAAAACGATGTACATCATCATATATATATATACACACATACATGCGTGTCTGCATGTATCTGGATGTATACACATACCCACATACACGTATGCACTTGGAGGAATCACTTGAACTCTGAAAAAGGTAATGGATATAAAAATCTCCCTAGATAAATACACACATACCTTATCACAGGCATAAACACATGTACTCATGGATACACATGCACCCCTCATCAAAAAATAGTACTGAAAAATTGACTGTAAATTGAATTTTTACTTAAATTGATTTTTATTTACTTGATGAGCCAATATTTAATTGAACAACTTCTTTTATTTTGTTCTTGCCCATCCTTTTATTTTTTAAATTTTTAAAAATTTTATTTAAAAAAATTTCATTGAGGTATAATTGACTAAATTACTTCTTTTTTAAAAGTTAAGATTCCTTGGGCAATTTATACGATTTACAGAATAGACGTGTATGCTTAATCTTCTCAAAGCAAGGCATCCGTATTTTGAATATATACACTTATTGCATCTGTTTCATCAGTGTCAGTCACTCAGGGAATATTTATTTAGCACCTACTGTGCACCTACCACTCTGCCAGGTGCTGGAGAAGCTGTGTGTGTGTGTGTGTGTGTGTGTGTGTGTGCGCGCGCACGCGCGTGCGCACACACGCTCATGCAAACACGCATATAGATACACACACAAAAAATAAGAATTTGTAACAAGAAACTTACTGAAATAATAAAAATTTTTTGGTCTTCCAGCAGTCTGTTGGTCCTTGGGAAGCTAACTACATATGGAACTAAGCTCTCCTGAACGCTATTAGCAACACAGTCTATCCTTAATCTCAGTCTTTTAGTCTAGCCCAGACATTTACACTTGATTGCCATATTCACATTCAATTCCATAGCTGGATAGTCCAATATATTCATTTTAAAGTCCACTCTGCAACTTCAGAGTCTACGACAGATTGGGATCATTGTTCCAAGCAGAAAAATACATGTTCAGATCTTTAAACTTTTTACTATAACTTGTCGGCTGCATAGGAAAATTAAGGACAGATGAACTAAAGACACCTGATGGAGAACGTGTCCATGCAGTTTAGCAGCCACTTCTCTGTGAGTCCAGGATCATATGCTTCTGAAAATCCTTCAATAGTTAAGCAATACCAAGAAATTGGCCCCCTCAAGCAATAAATTACTTTGGTATTCTCCACAACACAACAACAAACTGGCTGTCAAGTTTGGCAAACCTTTGAAAAGAGGTGGGCCTCCTCTCTGAACTCTGAATGGAAACATTATTTTTCCTCCACTAGAAGAGCCATCATCACTCTTTCACCATAAGGAAGGTCACACCATCTTTCACAAAAGATTTGCCTGCTTGTAATTACTGCCTGCAGCGTACAGACAAATGCAGTCTTTTAAAATGCTAACTGTGTTATACTTATACCCGAGGGATCCGGGGTACAAATGTAATGCGGCCTCACCAGTTTGTCTTAGGGAGATCTTACAGTGCTGATTGAAAACAGCTGAACTAAATCAACAGTTACCTTGAGCCAGGGGCCTTTGGAGAGCAATTAGAGTCAAGGCTTGGGTTTTGAACCCAATATGCTCTGTCAGTCTCAATGATTTGTGTTTGTTGTACTCAGTCTCATTTCCTGCATGAAATATGAGGCTGTATAAAGAGGAAAAATTCCCAAGATTAAAAAATATTTGACCTCAGTGCGTTTGTGAGCATAGAAGTACACATGTCTAAATGACCATTTGGGTTTGTAGTACAAAGTTCTATTGATGTTGGCAGCCTGAGCTTCCCAGTCTCAAAGCCACATGAATGGTTTCGAGTTTCAGCCAAAAAATGTTTTCCACATGCTTTAGTGTGGGCCAATTTACGCAGTAGATTTTGTGGAGACTGTGGCCAAGCGCTTCATAAAGGGCTGCCTTCTCTGGGATCAGGGAAACCACAACAGACACATTGCTAATGCAATCTAATTATCTGCTTGAACATTTTTCCAGATGTATCCAATGGCTAAAAATACTGCAATAAAAAAGGTATTATTTGGCTCTCTTGACTGAAACAGTGGCATAAAGAACCTGTTTGTCTGGAGGGAAAGTTATGACATTATACTTCTATGACTGCATTTAAATCAGTCAAACAAAACAGTACCCACAGGGTGGGGCTTGCTTTCTGTTTGAATGAGTCTTCCAAACCGAGACCTTAGGATAAGAGATCATTCCTTTATATAAAGGGGTGACCCTCTCACTTATAAGTTAATTCCTCTCATTTGTGGTTTCCTAACTTGATTGAAGTTGGTGAGTGTAATTCATGACAAAGAGATCCCATGCTTTTTCCACTAAGCTCATTGCACGGCTTACCCAACAGGACAGCAGACCATTTCCTTCCTGTCAGGAGAAAAAAAAATCTTTTGACTAATAAGTTGAGAGTTTTACCCTGTCCCCATAGAAAAACTGGCTGTTCTGAAGGTCTTAATGTTTCCCTTTTGTTTTCCTTCGGCAGAATTTATTTTTGTATAGCAAACCCCATACTTCAGCCTAGTTTCCTTTGTGTCATTTGGATCCCAGCTAGTCCAGCAGATACATGATGTTATGCCAGGTTATTGTTCAAGTTGTTGGCAACCATGCTCGTTCCTAACACAGCCAACTGCCTAGGAGAACACAAGCACATTCAGTAGGAATTTTTGGTACTAAATTGAGAGGTCAGTTTTACCAACCTGTGTCTTTCCGTACCCTTGTTTGAACAAAGGCTTTAAAATGAACTATAAGATTCCAAATAAATAATCAAGGCTCGACAAAACACACACATTTTCCTAAGAAGCTGAAAAACTTATGAAAAGTTTTTATTTTTGTCCTTTCTCTCAAGCCTTTTAGCAACAAGGGTCGGAGAGGAGGTGTATTCTGCGTTACACCTTCCAGGAAGTAATAAATCAGAGGCGAGGCATACCTTCATGGCTTTGCCTGGTCTCAATCACAACTACAAAACTATGTGCCAGCTTCTCTAATTCCTGTACTGCACCACTGGGTGAGCAGAGATATCCAGCATGGAGATAACTTTAAATAGTTATGCACTGAAGTTGTGGCCGAAACTATAGAAGAAAGCAGAGTGCCAAGAACTTCTGTGAGATAAAGATGAGCAAGCAAGTCCCCCCAGGCTGGTTCATTCCATTTTCCTTAATTGAGCTATTCTCCTTGCAATGAGAGTTCTCACTGATTGATTTGACTCTGTTGTTTCTTGTGAAATCTCGAAATCATATCTTTATTCACTCCACTGTTGTGGGTTTTTTTTCCCTTAGCTGAGATATGGCTTCAGAATCTGTTCATAGTTCCCTAAAAGATGTCCTTAGGAAATGAGGTCACTTGGGTTTTCCAAGTAAACAGTTTCATTCCTCTGGCAATCCTTTTTTGTTTTATGAACCCCCCCCCCAATAACAAGGTATGATTATCCTATTTCCATTATCCATTTCCACATCATCAGGATGTTCTCAGGGAAGTGGGGGTGGGCAAGAGATGGAATGAGAGGCTAGTCACTTTGGCAAATAGAGAATATTTTATTTAAAAGTGGATTGTGTTTCAAATGTGTATTTGTAATTCAGTTGTTTGAAATTCAGTTTGTGCTTTCTTATACAAGGAATGTTATAAATGGGTTCTCACAAAGACTCTTTGACCCATAATGAAGCCTATAATGTATTTAAAGTATTGTATTAGGAAAAGAGGTCTTGATCTTGTGAAAAATTAAAGAAAACAATTTAGGTGATACAAATGAACTTTAACACTTCAGCAAGTGGATAGTCTCAGAGAACTGCAAAATGGGGTGAAAGGTAAGAAGCTTTTATAGGATAAGGAATAAGGAACAAAGAGAGACCAATAGAAAATTGCTGATTGGCTGAGGCCACATTAGTCATTGTTTGGGGTGAGAAGGCCCAGAGTTGGCTTGGGATTTGGGGATTGGCTGACTGGATATACTGCATTTCTGGTCAAGAGGAGGATTTACAGGGATATGAAAGTTATCTAAGTTCCAGTTTGCTGATGTGGCACTCCGGGCAGGAGCCGCTAGGTCTCTGGTCTAGAAAGTTATTTCAGCAGTTTCAAGATGGAAACTATGTCCCATTTGTATGGGAGTCCAGGGACATAAGCCAAAGAGTAAAGGAATAAGAAGGAAAAAAGTTTCTTCCTGTATTACTGGTAGGGTATCCCAAGCAACATATTGGAAGAGACAAAAGTTGATTTGTCACCCTCTTCTGGAAACTCATCTATAGTTTTTCTCTTACTTTCTCACAACCATTTTTCAGGTCCTGGTTATTTCATGTTTCCCTAGACTTCTTAAAATTGTGAGACCCTCCTTTCCTCTTGTCTCACATGTAGAACCAGTTATATACAGTCCTTCACTCACCTTCATCCAAACATCTTGGTATCATCAGAAGGAAAGCCTAGTGATCAAAATAATTTGTGCTGGGGACGGGGGGAGGATCAAGATTGCAGAGTATGAGGGTGTGGAGCTCATCTCCCCCCATAATCACATCAAAAATACATCTACATGTGGAACAATTCTCACTGGAAGCTGGCAGAAGGACTCTGGTGCAACAACTCTGTAATAAAAATATATGTGTCATTGGGTAGGAAGACAAGAAAAGCGATCAGGTAGGGACATGTGTCCCTGGGAGGTGACTCAGAGGAAAAGGGAGAATACAAGGGCAGACACATGCCCTGGGGAGTGAGTGGTGAGAGCCACAGGTTGGACGCCCCAGTCCTGGGGTCCTATGCAGGGGAGATGAGCCAGAGTCCCCTGGGCTGGTTGGAGGACTGCTGGGACTAACGGGTGGGTGAGGGGGAAGCCTGGACTCTGCTTGTAAGAAGCGCACACATGCTAGCTTGCCCCCAGGCTAAATAGGAACAGACTCACAGATATAAAAAAACAAACTAGTGGTTACCAGTGGGGAGAGGGAAGGCAGAAGGGGCAAGGTAAGGGTAAGGGATTAAGAGATACAAAATACTGTGTGTAAAATGGGTAAGCAACAAGGATAAATTGTAGAGCGCAAGGAATTATAGCCATTGTCTTGTAATAACTTAATGGAGTATAATCTGTAAAAATACTGAATCATTATGCTGTACACCTGAAACGAATATTGTATATCCACTATACTTCGATATGTAAAAAAAATTGTGCTGAGGTATGAGTAACCTCTTAATCATCTCAGGCTATTTGCATTTTTAAGAAGCATGCAAATTAATCTGAAATGATCTTTAATTTGTTCCTTTCAGGCAATGTGATAAAACTGAAAAAAATTCAACAACTTGGGGTAAACAAGATTTGGTATCTGGATCCCAACTCAGAGGCAGGCCTGCCCAGCTTGCAGCTTTGCTCTTGAGGTAAGTGTTCTGACTTTTCACATACGATTCTCTCCCTAAAACTCTGCATTGCTGAGAAGGGATTTTTTAGGAAAGCTGTTCTCATCACTAACTTCCTTTGTCTGACAGTGTTATTAGTACATAGGGTGGCTGTAAGCCCAAGACTGACTATAGCAGAAAATAAGGTGGAGCTTTAAGATCTAAATTTCAGTCCTAGAAAATGCTATCCATAACCTTCATCAATATTTTGGGCAAATAGAGCCACCATGCTTTTTTTTTTTTTAATTTGTCATAGAACAAGCTAAGAAATAAAGCACTTTGAACTGAATTGCTAGGAGCTACTTTCTTGGGTCCCCAAATTGGCTATTTTGGTTTTGAGAGTTTTGGTTTTGGTTTTCATGGTTTTAAAGATCATAACATGATATGAAGCAGTGTTTCTCAAAGTGTAGTCCATAAATCATTTGTGTCCTCTGGTGGTCTTTCAGCAAATTGTTTAGAGACTTCAGAGGAAAAAGAAATTTTAAAAAACTTCGTTCACAAATATTTAGCAAATGTAAAATGTAAGATTAAATATAATTCTCACTGAGACATATTATATTCTTAACAGTCATTAGCAACCTAAAGGTAGCCTACCCGTTGCAAGGACTCTGATGGTTAGGCCTTAGCTTCCCATCAGTTAATTGGATGCAACGTGTTTAGGTTAAATTTTTTTCACATTATTGGCATGTTACTGTTCACATTTGTTACATTTGCCTTTTTAAAAATTGTTACTATTGGGGTTTATTATTAAATTTCTAATTTTATTAAAGAAGCAATCACATAAAAGTAGTTTATGCAAATATAAAGATAGTTATAAAAGTAGAGGCAGAAATACAACACTGCCATAATCATCTTTAGTGACCAGGTTTCAGAGTGAATGTAGAATGTGATTACATATGTGCCAAGACAAGGGAAAAGCAGCTAGAAGCAGCTAGATATAAAAAGTGAAAAAAGAAATCCAAAAATCAACAATGGAAAGTTTTATTTAAGAAGACTAGCAATCATTGAACCGTGCTGCGTAGTAAATTGCTTTTTATAAGACTTGGTTAAATAGTGGCATGAAGCCATCACATCTTTGCATGTAAGTACTATGTATCTCTCTGGTTTTAAAAATGATTGTTTTCCTATAGAAATATTTTCTAGTTTTAAATTGCTGGATTTTGTCACTAAAGAAAATGGGGATATCAAAACTACAGTGGTGTAATTCAGACGTTGTATTCCTTGTAGCAAAACCAGGTATAGGTGCAAGTCATACTTTTTCAAGGCAGCTGGTAAAAATAGCTGAAAATTAATAACAAATAATGAGTTCAAAGAGAAAGCATAAGTATTGGTAAAACTTCCCTATCATATGACAGTTGTATATGATGGAACATTAATGGCATATACTCTTTGTGGTCTAAGAGATACTGGCTTTTCAGTTGGCAAAACTATAAGGTATGAATCAGGGCTTGGTTCATGTATGACATGTACAGAGAGGAGAAGTGCTTGATGGTTTTTTTGTTGTTATGGGTTTTTTTGTTTGTTTTTGTTTTTTAACAGTTCACTTGAGCACGGTTTATTTTCTAAATTTTAATATCGTATTTTTCACATTGCCCATCAGTTTTCACAGTTGCAACCTCGAAATTAAGCTCCCTCTGCATTGCCCTCTGAGCCACCAAGCCTTTTTGTTCTGTTAATCATTCAAATCCATACTAGAGGAGATTATTAGTCTGTCATTGGTATTTTTCTGAACCATGATGTACATTGGGAAAAGAGTATTGGTACTGTTGCTAATAAGGCATCATGGTTGGCTCATGTTGGTTCTGTGTTCGTTCTTCGTGGTTCTGTGTTGAAAGAAATGCAGAAATTTGTGGGTATAATCAGATGGTGGTATATGTCTTTTTGGCTTAGTCTGGGAAATTAGATTCTTCTTTTGCACACTGAAGTATGTATGCTGCTTCCCAAGAGGAAATTTTCATAACTTTTAGAATGATGAAATGTAACACACATAGAGAAAGGTGTATAGAACCTAAATGTACAATGAATCATTAGAAAGTGAACACCCTTTTAACTACCATCTAAGTAAAGAAATAGAACCTTGCCGACATTGAAGAAGCACCTCCTTGCCCCTGGGTATCCCTCCTCAATCACATTTCCTGTATCCCTTTTAGATTAAAAAACACTATCTTGATATGTATGATAAATTTTTTTTATAAATTTATTTATTTATTTTTGGCTGCATTGGGTCTTCATTGCTGTGCGTGGGCTTTCTCTAGTTGCTGCGAGCGGGGGCTACTCTTCGTTGCAGTGTGTGGGCTTCTTATTGCGGTGGCTTCTCTTTGTTGCAGAGCATGGGCTCTAGGCATGCGGGATTCAGTAGTTGTGGCATGTGGGCTCAGTAGTTGTGGCTTGCAGGCTCTAGAGCACAGGCTCAGTAATTGTGGCACCTGGGCTTACTTGCTCCATGGCATGTGGGATCTTCCTGGACCAGGGCTCGAACCCATGTCCCCTGCATTGGCAGGCAGATTCTTAACCACTGTGCCACCAGAGAAGCCCCTGTATGATAATTCTTTCCATGATATTCCTTGATTTTTATTGCTTTTGTATGTAGCCCTAAATAAAATGGCTAATATTGACTGGTTTTAAACTTTACATAAATGAATTATTTTAAAAAATTTCTTTCAATTACCAATTTGTTTGTAAGATTCAGTCAGCTTGTTGTTCATAGCTCTAGTTTAATTGTGATACAAAATTCCACAATTAAACTAGAGCTATGTACAACTTTAATTGTGATACAAAATTACATTATATTAACAACCACAATTTACTTATCCATCCTAACATCCTTATTTCCTGATGGTTGTTAAAGATGTTTTCAGCTATTGCAAAAATTGCTGCCATGAACTTTCTTTTACATGTTTCCTGACACACAGGTGAATGTCTTTCTCTAGGCATATACCCAGGAATGTAATGTTTGGTATTGTTTGGTCATAAGATATTGTTTTCTCAGTATGGGTGTTTGCATAAGAACAATGCTTTTTTTAAGTGCTTGAGCCAATTTTCACTCATGTTGGCTCAAGGCATTTTGTGACCACTAATCAGTACTTGAACAGGGCAAAAAGCTGAGAAAGTAAGTATAAAATAACTATTAAGCTAATCAGAGATTATCACAGCTTCAGTATTTTCTAAAGAGGAGGAGCCCTAGTAAACACCCTAGGATATTAGTGGAGAACCCTGGAAGCTTACTCCCTTAGGAATAATAGCAAACCAGAAATAGACTAATCTTTACTGAATCAAGGCAATATATCTATATTCTGTATGCCTGAGAGAAGAAATCCAAACCCTCTCTAGAGGAGGTAACATCACCCAACAAAACTAAGTAATTCATACATATCATGTAGCCTTCATTCAAAAATTACCAGACATGCCAAGAAACATAACCAAATCTACAAAAATCAAGAAAAGTAGAAACACATCCAAAAATGAACAAAAATGATCTGGTTATTGAAACTAACAGATATGAACTTTAAAATAATTGTGACTCATGTGCTCAAGAATAAGGGGATGGGGCAGGTAGATAATTCCACAGTAAATTAAGAAACTATAAAAGTAATGAAATAGAAAATTTTATAATTAATACATTTAATAGCAGATTAGACAAATAGAAAAAATTAATGAGCTAGCAATAGGTTAGTAAAAAATATCTAGACTGAAGCAAAAAGAGAGAGAGAAGAAAAGATGCTTTAAAAAGCATAGGAGATATATGGGGCACAGTGAAAAGACTGAACTTATGTGTAATTGGAGTCCAGAAACAAAAGTGAGACAGAATGGGAGGGAAACTTTTTTAAAAGATCATGGGCTAGAATTATCCAAAATTATAGAAAGGCCTACTTATTCAAGAATATCTATAAATCAAAGGCAGGGCAAAATCAGAGAACATCACACTTAGACATATCAAAATAAATCTGCTGAAAGACAAAAATAAAAATCAAATCCTAAAAGTATCCATAGAATAAAAAGATACATTATCTTCAAAGGGACATTAAACTGATGGTTGAATTTTCAGTAATGTGGTTTCTTTGTTAAGTGTTTATAAGAATTCACCAAAGGATATATCAAGGCATGAGATATTCTTTGTGAGAAAGCTTTAAATTTATATTAAATTTATTATAGACATAAGAAAAATTAGATTATCTGTTCCTTCTGTCAATTTTGATAGTTAATTTTTAAAAAGGAATTTGTTCATTTCTTCTAAATTTTAACATGATTACCATAACATTTAAAATCATATACATAATGTAGAAATAAAACTGCCATTATTTGTAGACAACATGATTGTAATCATAGAAAATTATCAAAATAATCTATATATAAAGCACTGGAATTAATAAATAAATTTAATAAGGTAATTGGCCACAAGATCATTATATAAAAATCAATTATATTATACTAACAACAAAAAAGAATTTTTTAATGAAATTTTTAAATGATATCATTTACTCTAACAGCAAAACATAAATTATTTAGGAAAAATATATGCAGAGAGTTGTATAAGACCTCTAAAAATAAAAACCCTAGAAAACATTGCTATGAGAAATTAAAGCCTAAACAAATGGAGGCTATATCATGTTCATAGATTGGAAGATTCAAAATTGAAGAATGTTAACTTTATAGACTCAATAAATTATAATCAATGTACAGACAATCCAATGGAAGGAGTGGTGGAAACTGATATACTGATTTTTGAACAATTTTGGCAGAATAAGAACAAAATGAGAGTACTTATATTCCCAAATATAAAGCCTTATTATAAAGTTAACTAAAATAGACTGATATTGGTGTGGGAATAGACAAACAAATAGAACATAGCAGAGGAACCCGAGAGAGAACCTATGTTTAAAGTCACCAAATTCATCATTGCAATGCAGTGAGGAAAGAATGCTTTTTCTAGTAAATGGTGTTGGATCTGTTGAATATCCATAGAGATTTTTTAAAAGAACTTTTACTTCATACTTCATATTATACATAAAATCATTTTCTAGTGGATCAAAGGTGTAAATGTGAAACGTAATAGTAAAGATTCAAAAGATAATATAAGAGATCTTGGGGTGTAAAAGCAATTTTTAAAGGACACAGAAACACTAAGCATAATAGACAAGATTAATAAATTCTTCATTAAATGTAAGAACAGATACCACTAAGAAAGTGAACATACAAGCCACAGAATAGAATTATATTCACGTTAATAGGGGAAATTTTACAAGCTAACAAGGAAAAAAAAACAGAAAACAATTTAAAAAAGACAGAAGACTTGAACTGACATTTCACAAACAGGTAATAAAACATATGGGAGGGTGATGAGCATTCATTAGTTATCAGGATAAAGCACCTTAAAACTATAATGAGATATCACTACATGCTCCCTAGAATGGCTAAAATTTAGGAAAAATAGGTAAAAACCAAGTGTAGACAAGAATACAGAGCAACAGAAACTCTCATCCACTGCTAAGGAAAGGATAAACTTCTCGAATCACTTTGGAAGTCTATTTGGCAGAGGGACACATGATCCTATGACACGGCAATTCTATTTCTAGGCACCAGTGGAAAAGCATACATATATGCAGCAAAAGACATGTATAAGAATGTTCATAGCAATATTATCCCACATAGCAAAAAATGAAAAACAATCTAAAAGTTCAGTAACAATAACATGAATAAATAAATCTTGCTATGTTTATACAATGGAATACTAGCAGCAATGCAAAACAGCAAACTACTGCTACATGCAACGTGAATGAGTATCACAAATATAATGTTGAATGGTAGAGCAGAGACAAAAGAGTATGTATTCAGTCTATTTACATAAAATTGAAAATGGGCAGAACTCATATATGGTGTTAGAAGTCAACATAGTGGTTATATTTGGTAAGAAAGTCATGATTGGAAAGGCATATGAGAAAGGCTTCTGGACACTGGTAAATTTGATCTGGGTGATGGTTAACAAGTGTGTATATAAGTAAGTTTTATTGAACTATACACATATGATTTGTATATCTTATAGTGTGTATGCTATACCTCACTACTAAAGTAAACAAACCAGCAAATAAATTAATCCTTTAAACAAAAGAGAGAATTCAGGAATTCTTATTATTTTATCCCTCTCCTGTCTCATCCATTCTAATTATAGGGACATTACAATTATATGTCTTATACAAAGCTTTTTCATGAGGCTCCTAAAAAAAGTTAATGAGTCTCTCCAATATAAATCAAAGATCATGGTGGGGCAAAGAAGGAGCACTCAGAGCATGGCTAAAGGAGAGAACAGTGGAATCTCTGAGTGACGCTACCCACAGAGGGGGATGTCTGTCACACTGCATTGCATGATCCTTAATGGCAGTGACAGTAAATTATTCATCTCAGCACACCCAATGCCTGGAACATAGTAATAATTTAGCTGATATTTATTCAGGGCTTAGTCCATGCCAGGCTCTGTACTAGGTTTCTTACATGTATGAACTCAATTAATTTTCACAAAAACCTGTGAGGTAGCTATGATTTCGTCCCCAAATTAGAGTTGATAAAATTGAAGTTCACAGAAACTACCTAACTTAAAAAGTCACCCAGTTTGTGAGTGGTGGAATTTAGATGCAAGTCCAAGTCGTTAATCTTGAGACAATGCGTATAACCATTGTATCATACTTCTAAAAAAGCAGTTGGGTATACGAGTCAGTAGTCTTCTCTATCTCTGCACTGTAGGATTGAAAACTATTAAGTTTAAACTCTGGAATTCCTCCTCTCTAGGATATGAGATCCCTGAGGCAGGGATACTGTGTTATTCATTTACGGTTCTCCATTGTCTAGCACAGTGCTCAGCTCATAACAAATGATAATTTTAATAAAGATTTGTTCAGTGAGGTAGCTTGAATTGCGATGGTCCTAGGTTTACGGTAGGATCCATCCATTTCTCCACCCCCGTTTGTAAGTGAAATAGAAGTTACCTCTAATAGCAAGCTTAATAAAGTAATAAGAATATTCATCAAAGAGTTCTGATACAAATTGTGGGAACTCAGTGATATCCGCTAGATCGGAAATTAACAACCGGTCCAGAAAAAAACAAAATTAGTGGAAAGAAGTGACCTAGTGATTGTTTGAGATCGTAATTTAAGATAGTTTTGTATGGCCTGTGGAGTAACAGCAAACTTTAGGATTCTGAACAAAATTTCTCCATTCTGTTACCACATTTTCCACTTTGTCATTGGAGTAATGGTTTCTTAATGCACTGTTTTTGTGTTTCCTGGACACTCTCCTTGTGTTCTGAAGATAAGCTGTCAACACAATCCCAGAGTCTTTTGGAAGGGAAGGAATGACCAGGGATACTACCTCTGCCTAGAGCTCTGCCAGGAGACACATGCCCTAAGAATGTCCCCTTTTCCACCACTCTTTGTACTTGGAGAGGAACCAATTTTCCTTGCTATTGGAATGCATAAGATATACAGAGATGCCTGGAGGAGGAATCTAGCATATCATCCCAGGAATATCTTGGTCTTTGGTTTGGCAAAACAGCATCACTGGAGGTGGTAACAGCTGTGCAACAATTTATGGGGGTGGCGTGGGGTCTGGCAGCTGCTTTTATTTTTTCCCATTCTGGAAGCTTGTTTCCTTTGAGTCACTTTTTGATTGTCATGGATTTATTTTCTGTTACATATTCATTTCAAAGATATTGGGTCATCTTTCTTTCAAGATTCATGGAAACAAAAATTCGTAGTTTTGATGAAAAAGGGTGTTTAGTATCTGTCAGAACCTACATTGCTGCACATTTTGAACGGCACATCCTTGACTCTAAAAAGTTATGTAATGTTCATAATGACACATAGAAATCTCTGAATTATCAGTGTTCAATAGCTAGTCCCTTCATAAGTAAAATTTAAGTGTACTGGAGGATTCAGATTACCCTCTGCCCTGCCAGTATGATCATTTTAAATGAAACCTATGTTACTTCTTTAATATGAGGCTGTTGCAAAAAGGGGAAAATATAACTTGAAGAATTGTTTTTCTAACATTAACAAATATGGAGCATGATTTCAGGTGACATTCAAGATTTTCATCTCAGGTAGCCAACAGGACTTCAAGATAGGATATGTCCTGTCCACTTCTAGCTGTGGAGTTATTGTAGGAGAGTCATTTATTTTTTAAATAATACTTGATTCTAAGGAGCTTACTGAATTTTTTGTTTTCTGATATTCTATGTAAAAAATTCAAACTATTTTTTACCTCTCTGTAGATCTATTTATTAATACCAATTGACAAGAATAACAAATTCAAGGAATTTCCCTTTTTTCATGACAAATGTAGGTCTAATGTGGGAAAGGGGCTAGGAAAACCTAGCTAACAGCCCTCTCTCCCTACCACATAGTGAGTTAGGTTGAGTTTGCTTTGTGTACCCTTTCATTCTTTCTTTGAGTTACTCAGTAATAGTTAAGATTTTTTTGGTTGCAAGCAATAGAAAAGACCCTAACTTGAATTAAAAAGAACTGATTAGGATATAAACGTAAGGGATAACACAAGGGAGTGATAATAAGAAACCCCCCTTAGAAGGATGTGAAGGATAAGAGAAAAGTTTGGTGAACCGGCAAGGCAAGGACAGGTGCCAGGTAATCTCAAATGGCCCATGTATCAGTAACTAATGAAGAATGTTTAGGGAACAGCTGATTTCTGAGGCTGAGGCACTTCCAGCTCTTCACCAGTGGTTTGTGATTTGGGGGAAGAGATCTGATTGGTCCAGATTGGATTACATGTCACCCACTGCCTAGGGAAAGGCAGGAATTCTTGACTGACATACTGAATCAGTCAGCTCTTGCTGTGTAGCAAGCCACTCCAAAACTCGGTGGCTTGAAATCAGACTCATTTATTTCCTCAGGCATCTGCAGACAGGCTGGGGATCAGCTGATCTAAGCTGGGCCCAGCTATGTGGCTCTGCTTAAAAATGTGGGTCAGGTGTTGAAGGTATGCTTCACGCTTGTTCCTTCTGAGGCTCAGGTGAGGGGCAGCATCTGCAGATGGGAGGCTCTTCCCATAGCAAAGTACAAGAATGCAAGCCCCCCTGTGTAGGCAGAGTTGAAGCCTCTACTTACATCACATCTACTAACATCCCGTTGGCCAAAGCTAATCATGTGGCCAAGCCCAAAGCCAAGCGGTAAAAAGTACCCTCTGCTTTTTGTGGGAGTAATGGCAGAATCAACTGAAAACGGGAATAGTAGAGGAAGAAATGAAGAAAAGGAGTTAATAATTAAACTGGGGCAATTAGCTAAGAATTAAAGAGATAATTATCATAAAAGAAATCAGTGTTTTTATGGGAAAAAAAAGACTCCGTAGCAAAAAGGAAATGACACCAACAAATACCTAATTGCTAAAAAGCCGTGTTCTCACCTGGCTCTCATGAACAGCAGCTTTATGTGGCTCCTCCCATCGCACTTTCGGAGACTAATAAGACTCCTAGAACCAACAATATAATCTTACGGCAGGGATCTGACCAGCACCTTAAGGTTCAAGCAGAAGTGGTCAGATCACAGCTAAATAATGTGCCTGCTTTTAGGAGCAACCTTGCAAGTGATTGTGATTTCAATGCATTAAGACAGGAAAATCATCTAGGAGAAGGAATTGTTGCTCTGTTACTTACCATACTAGAACCTGTGAGCAACCAGTTGAAAGTAACAAGTCTGGCTCTCTCCTTGCCCAGCTCATCGCTAGCCACTTCTGAAGCCTGTTCTAGTGGACAGCAGTGGGTGTTACTATTCTGTGCTTTTCCTTGCCTAGGAAATGCCAAGGGAACTTGGGCATAAGACTTTAATGAATCAAAAGGCGCCCTAATGCTGGTCCTCAAATCTAGGCTGGGGTATAGCTACATCAAATCATGTATTCATACTCAGGATTCTAATTAAGTATATTAGCATTGACGCCTTTGACCAATCTGTTTTTCTTTTGACACTCCAAAATTCTCCAAGTGATTCCAAGGTTTATCCAGGTTTAGAATCTACTTAGTCCAGTGCTTTATTTTGAGGATGATAAAAGTGATACTCGGAGTGAATGACAGTATGATTTTCTTTCCAGTGTCACACAGCTGGTTTGTCTATGTGTCAGAACTTGGACTATTACCTGATCTACTGTGCTGTCTCCTAATCTGGGGTGCATTCATCTACACTCTGCTGTCCCCTTCATGTGAATACCCAGAAGGTGTCATGCTGACCTGAATTTCTGGAGATTGAACACCATCCCCTCCCCATTCCCAGGCACATTAATTCCTTTCATCCTAAAGCACATGTTTTCAAATTTATGTAGATTTAGACTGAATTGTTCATGGGTTGACCTACTCCATTAGTCTTTAGTTACTAGAAAAGTAAGCTAAGACCATTTTAAAATGAAACCTCTGAATCCTTTTGCATCATAGACACAAAGTACAAGCCTAGGGTCACTGTGGCAAGGGAGACAGCAGCAGGTCCATGGAAAAGACCTCCACAGCAAAATCATCAGCCCTCAGTGGAATGTGAATTAAAAGCCCAAAACTGGTAGTAAAAAGAAAAAGATGAAAAGCAGAGGGGAGAAGGAAGAGTGGAATGAGCGGGAGGTGAGAACAGAGGGCTTGACATCAGCCTGGGCAGCCTGTCTCTCGGCAGGTCAGCACACACAGGCTGGCATGCAGGATAAGACAGGGGTGAGAGACAGTCACCCAAAAGGAAGAAAGATGGTCTACAGGAAAGGAAGATATGCTTAAAAGGGGAGGAAAAGGGTGTTTACAGTTTTCTGAGATGAAATTCAAGGCTGAAGTCATAGTTTGGCAGGCAAACCAATGAAATTTGGTTTCCTTCTGAAAGATTTATGTCTTCTAAGGTTGAGAAATATGTCTGGCTGCCAGTATCTCATAAAGCAACGTAGAGAGAAATACTACGTACTTTAGTGTGTGGCTTGGGACTTTTTGCCTTAGTCTGGCAAGATGTTTTTCATTTTGAAAGAGTGAGAGGGAGAACAATTCATGTCAGGTTTCTATGACGATCTCAAAGCGCTTTGCCTAAATTATCTGGTGGTTCATAATGTTACCCTTATACAAATATTTTAAATGGTGAATTAAACTTGTTGATGCACATTAACAGAACCTCTAAAACTCATAACCTTTCTGTCGCAAAACTCTTTGAGATAACGTCGCCTTCAAAGAGAAAAAAAAGAATTGTAATCAAACCCTTAGGGAATTTCAGGAAGTAGAAGGGAGCAGCAGAATTCAGAGCCAGCTCTGTCATTGTTATTGGTGTGACCTTGAGAAGTTACTCAACCCCACCGTGCCGCAGATTCCTTATCTGTGAACTGGAGATAATAAAAGAATCCACTTCATAGGGCTGTTGAGAGGATTAAGTGACTTAAGCCCTTAGAACAATGCTCAGCACTCAAAAAGGATTAATTGTTATTATTACATATTGTGGAATTTCTGAGATATTCCAGTTTCAAATATTCTTTTCTACTGAAATTATATATCATGGAAAAATCCTAAAAATGCCAACAAGCTACAGTTTTAGATGATCTTTCCTGCTTGAAAGTGACAGAAAATTCCTTTATCAGATTATGTGTCTTTATTTGAGGTTCAGAAAATATGGTCATGTGGAGAAAGCACACAGGTATTGAAACAGTGGGGAGCGGAAAATTCCCTACAGCCTTCTCCAGCTCCAAACCATGCAGCCCCAGTGTTGTAAACCTTGAACTACCAACTGTTTGTGTATATCCATTCAGAGTTTTATGTCCCTGCTTTTTCATTCATGGGGACATTTTCCTCTGGCATAGTCATCTGCATGCTTTAGCCACAATTTCCCCCACTGCCTGTCTGCCAGCTTATCTTTCCTTCTCCTTCTGCCTTTCACTCCTTTCTTCTCCCTTTACTTCTCCCTATTACTCTTTTCTTGTTTCTTTCCCATCCTTCTTTCCTTCCTTCCAGAAGTCTTTGGGTCCTTGCTGTCCTCAGACACTATGTCATTTTTTTCCCCCAATTCCCCAAAGTTAACCTATATTCAGGTATTATCCAGACAGATGTTAATTTCTCTGCTTCACCTTCTCTTTAAGTCTTCCTTTATGCTCTCAGCGTCCTTACCATCCAACTCTGCTGCTATGCTCTGCCTCTAGTTCTTTCTCAACAATGTTCACTATTACACGGGCCACATAGACAAGTAATGTAGTTGATAGATGGAATGTGAACAAAAGGTAAGGAATCTAAGTTCTCCTTTTGGTTCTTTTATTTGCCATCCAAGTGACCTTGGGCAAGGCACTTACCAGCTGAGCTTTGGTCTCCACGTATGTGCACTCTGTGCTCCGAGTACTCATGGAGGTGCTTTCAGGCTTCTATAAGACAGCGTAAGTCAAGCAGTATGTTTAAGTGCCATGTGATGCTATTTCTTTAGTGTCAGTATTGCCCCATTGTTCCTGGCAGTCCAGGTGTCCTACTCACTTTCAAGTTACAAAATTGGTGGTTTCTACTTTCAACCATATTATCATTCCTATTGGTAATTATTACACCCCTGACTCCCTTTCCCCCAACCTCAACTCCTCATTCTTCCTGCACATACTGTTTATACCAATAATTTCAAATCACTGAGTTTGCCACACATGAAAATCTGCTTCTTATTCCACCACAGGGCCTTTGCATGTGCTTTTTCTTCTTCTGGAAGCACTCTTCCAACATTTCTTTACGTGGCTGACTTCTTCTTCTCATTTAAGTGTTATTTCCTTAGAGTAGTTTTTCCTAAAACCCTATCCCATTTAGCCCCAGCCCCATTACTTGCCATTTCATTACCCTATTTAATTTTCTTCTGAGCACTTTTCATAATCTAAAATCATCATTTACTCTATTGCCTACCTCCTAATTTCTCAGTGCTTAGCATAGCAGATTCAACACATATTTGTTAAAAGAATGAATAGTCCAAAGTCAACTAACGAAGAGGGATGGAATTGGGATTTGAACCCAGACTGTCTGACTCTAAAACCTATATGCTTCACCACTGTATTCTTTCCCTGCCTCAGCAATTGGGTTATTGGGAAGAAACAGTAAGCTAATATAGGAGACATGCTTTGTAAACTACAAGGGTTAAGTCCATATGAAATAGCAGAGTTATGGCATTCTGTCCATTGTCCTCTGCTTAGATGCCACACACATTCAGACTGTCCATTCATAAGAGGCAATGTCATTACCAATGTTAGGGAAGAAAGGTCATTGGCTACGAAGAGTCCTGCTGATATTGCTTTAAGAATTACTGGTGACATCTGTGAGAAATGTTCTCCTCTTTCACTTCCACTCGTGGCCAGTCACTTGCTAATGCTATCCTTATCTTCTACACGACTGACCTTGCCTTCCTTGCTGCCATTAAGGGACAATTTACTTAAAATCTTCCATTCTTTCTTCATTAACCAATCTAACACCTTCTATTTTCAAGGAGATTTTAAACCTCTGTTCAATCCCCAACTATGCCATATCCCTACAGAGGGCTTAGAGTAAAAAAAAAAAAAAACAAATTAGAGCTAGAATGAACAATGGGGAGTCCTAATCTTAAGGCTCCCTCTTCCATTACAGATGGAAAGAAAACAGAAGCATATAGATTAGCTCCCTGAAATCAACAAGCTAATCACACAGCTAGTTAATGGCAAAGCCAGAATGAAAACCTGGTTCCCAAGTGCTTTTTTCCTAAAACCTGTCGGGTTTGTTTGTTTAAATAATTTTTAGGTAGAATATCATTGTATAAATTTCCAGTGTGATTATGTTTTAATGAAGAAAAAAAAATTTTACATCCAACCCAAAGTAAGTGTTTATTCTATGTTACGTAAATAAAGTAGCAACCCATATATTTTATCTTTGTATTTGTAAAATCGCTCAAATTTCAAAAGCAAATGGTTTGTTTTGATATCAGTGGCCTAAATTAATGTCCCTTCCCTGTATCCCTTTGAACTCTTAAGCTATAATCAGTATCATTTTAAGATTTGCTAAGGTCAGAATTTCTAAAACAATCTAATACTTAGATATTTGAATAATTCTGTTGTTTCCCAAGCAAAATAGGGAGTATGCCTTTACAACCTACAAATTGCAAAAGTTAAATTTTTATTTAAAGTTATGAATATTTTAGAAAACACATAGCGTCTTCATGCTTTGAAACTTAAGACTCTGCCCTGCTGGTGTCTTGTCTTACAAGGTTAAAAAACTAAAATGAAGACAGTATAGTCAAAGCACAGAATATTTCATCAATTAGATCATAGAAATTAAAAACAAGATTTGTGAAGTTTTCCTTATCTGAATACCTAAATCATTTTTCTCTTATTCAAAGAAAACAAGCGGTAGAGACTGAAAAGGAGGAAAACAAAATTCTCTGGCCTTCTAAATCTCCTTCCAAGGTGTTCTTTTCTGGCCAGGTATACCATATTAGTTTATACGTACCTACCATGCTTTCCACAAGTACTCAAGATAAGAAAGTTTTGAACTTCACCAAGTTCTCTCGTTACACCAAAAAAAAATATATATATATAGTTTTTTACTTTTCCCCCCATGATTTTTAATAAATGAAGCTAGTTCCTCCTCTCTGTAGAAAATAGATTATTATGTTTGAGTCATAGGTCATTGCTATTAATAATACATAATACTGTTTGGGGCATACTCACACTAGACATTTTCCAAGTTTACAGTGTACTTGAATTTTTCCAGAGGACATTTGTCATTTCTTTCAAGAGCAGGCCTATGGATAATAATTTAATCAAAACTACTACAGTGATTGCTACTTGTACAGAAAATGATAAAGCTACAGGACTAAAGTCCTGATTGCCAAGTCTAAATGGGCACTGCGTCTTTGTTAAGCATTGGGTAATAATGAATACCACATTCTTAAATTTGGAGGAAATTGAAGAAAGAGAATCATTATTTGTTCAGAAACACATTTCCTAATTTTCCTTTCCTCTATTTTATTTACACAAAAATACATAATGAAAATTAATAGTAGGCACATACAGAGAACATCTAATTATGATTCAAGCATTTAAAGAAAAGTCTTATTCTAGGTTCAGGGCCTCCGATATATAATTTTTTTTTAAGTCAAGAGACCAAAAAATATTGAAAAACATTAGTGTTTTTTATGCCTCATTATGATTTCATACATACCAACCATCAAGTGAAAAAATATTGAGATGATAGTTTCTGAGATAGTCAATCTTAATATGTGAACAAGAGCTTATTGGGAGGCAGGTTAGTATGGAAATAAGTGCTCTTCTGTAAAGAAGCTTTGTTTTGAGTTTGAAACTATAAATTATGCTTTTATGTACATAATACTGTCCTACGTTCATCATCTCTAATGGACATAAGGTTAGTACATTGGTAACTATAAAGATGACCCCTCTGGGAATAGTTGGATATGTAACTGGAGAAAGTAAACATCCTTCCTTAAAAGGAAATACAGGGAGTTCAAACTAGGCAAAGAGATAAAAAAGACAGTTTTAGCCTACTATTTATTTGCTTTTGCAATAGCATTCTTTTAAAAATGAACTCAACTTTTAAGTTAGAAGGTGACTTTCTCAAATGCTGATATAAAAGTGGGTCCAAATTAGTACCCACAAAGGAAGAACTCAGCCTTCATTTGTGGTTAATTAAATGACAGGTGATACATGATTGAAACTGGATCTTGTAACAACAAAACATATTTTCTGTTTCAAAGTAAAGCATGTAAAATTGTGCTGCTATCTCACATTGGCAAAAGAGAAAGGAAGCTTTAAATCTGTGACCTCTCTTAATGAGTGGTGAAAGATGACATGAGTGGGTAGATTTTGGAGGGGCTAACCCACCCAAAGATGATCCGAGTGTGTTGACAGAATCTCACTAACTCGCTGCCCCGAGACCAGCAATAAACAAGGCTTCCCATGGAGCATGTATAACCACCATAAAAAAGGATTTGTTTCTTGACAGGAAATCGTCCTAAAAAGTTTCTTGTCCCAGTTTAAATATAATTTTTCAGGTTTTAAGGCCAAGTTGCTAAAATTTGTTCCCTGTGAATTTCTTTACAGCAGTAAGGAAGCTGTCTGTATCTACCATATTGAGGATGGGAGTGCCTTTGTTCTGTGGAGTTAAAAGCTGGAGAAATAGACTAAAACTTATCCTAAACTTGGGCAGCTGGAGAACCAAGCCAATTAGAGGGCAGGGACCTACAGTTCAGCTAAGCTGAAGACCTATTTGTCAAGAATATAATTAACTCAGACCAGAAATTATATCTGGGGAGAACAGCTAAATAGGAAGGAACAGGCAATGACTGTGGAGCCAGACAAGTTAGAGGTTAAATACTTGAAATCAGCAAAAAGAGAAAGGAAAATGGAAGTACCGTTGCATGACAGCTGAGAGTCAAATAGAGCAGGATTCAATCGCCAACTTTGCCTCTTTCTGCCTGTGAGACTGGACAACTATGGTAATATTATTTGCTTAAAATACTAGCTGCCTCTCTCTGCTGCTTCCTTCCTTCAGAGTCTTCTCTGTAGGAGGAGTCCCTCTATACCCACTGATATCAGGGTTGGCCGTGTGACTTGCGTGGACAATAACATATAAGCAGAAATAATGAAAATCATGTCAAGATCCGTTGCATGATTTTTTGTCATTGTTCTTTTCCCTCTGCCATAAGAAGGGCATGTTGCATTTGGGGTCTGCTCCCTCAGCCTGGATCTCAGAATAAAGACTTGTGGGGAGAGCCAAAGTCATAAAGACATACAGCTGACATCATGAGTCTGTGCTGTTAGCCACTAAAATTTGGGGTCGTTTGTCATGACAGCATAACCTGGCAAAAAATGATTTATATTGCAAATTGTATAAATGTCTTTGTGCCTCAGGTTCCTCATCTATAAAATCAGGATTAGGTTATCTTGAAGAGAACATGGGATGATATTTGGATGTTTGGTGTTTTCTTAGCAGAATCTAGCAAGTAGTGGTCATTGTTGTTATTCCAGAGACCCAGGCAGGGAATCTGTGGAAGAAGGGATCAGGAATCCAGAAGAAAGACTAGGCAGGAATTGATGAAAGCTGCAAGGTCAGAGGTCTACACAACTAAATGTGGGGATTCAGCTGGAGGCATGACCAGCAGACTCCAGGTGATGGAGTAGAGGGGCAGCAAGTATGATACTTGGTAGCGAGCCAGCTGTCCACTGAGGCACATGTTTGTACAGACTTCTGATGAAGACCAAGGTCATCTGAGAGCATAGACAGATCCAGGTTTACGTGGTGAGACAAATATGTACATGGCATAGTGGGAAGTTACTGACACAAGGTGTACATGAGGCAGATTCTTCCAAAATGAACTTATTTGTTCCCAAACAGGTTTTTTCACTCTTAGTGTTACTTGAACACATTATGGTTATGTCTAAAATTCCACAATGACAAAATTCGGAGATAGAGCTTTTATGAAAGCTACATCATTTATGTGTCTAAAATTAATTTAAAAAGAGAAAATGGGCTAGCAGTTCTAAACAGATTTTAAATCTGTTAACACTGAAACTTATACACTTACAATGATAGATATAGCTGGTTTTAACGTAGTGAAGAAAAAGCATCATGTTGCTGCTGATGCTACATCAGTCACGTGGGTTTCTTCCCATAGATTGTTTAGAGGGGAAAAGTGATCAGCTACTTTCCCTTGGTATAGGACAGCTGATATAGGACAACAAGCGAGGCTCACTGGGCCTAACATGTTTTAGTGGGGAGCATATACACTACCACTAGAATGGTCTTATGAAGCCAGAGGGCAAAAGTCAGAAGTCCAAACCAGTCATTTCTTGAAAGTGTTTCAGTGGTTTTCAATACTAGCCTCATTCATACTAGAATCACCTGGGACAATTAAAACTGATCTCAGTCAGTACTCTCAATTAATTAAAAAACAAAACTAAAAACAAAACTCTGGGGGTGTGAACTAGAAATCACAAATAGAAAACAAATAAAACTCCCCAGGTGATTCTAGTGTGCTTCCAGGGTAAGAAACACTAAGTGAGAGGTGGAGAAGTCCAGGGGTGAGGAGGGCCCTCAGGAGTGGGGTGGTTGAGAAACCAGGATGAATAGAGTGATAGGGGGAAGAATACTGGTGCTCAAGCTTCAGCGTACATAAGAATCACCTGAGCATCTTGTTAAAATGCAGATTCTGATTGAGCAAGACTGAGGTGGAGACTGAGCATTTGCCGTTCCTAACGAGCTCCCAGCCCCTGGACCACACTTGCAGTAGCAAGTAACTAGAGTAGACAAGCTGTTCCAAGTGAGTCCTAGGCTACTAAAGCCTGAGTGACAATTTTGAGGCTGTATGGGCGGGCCAGGATTGGATAGAACCATGATGGCAGGTGCCAAGAAAGAATATAGTGATTCCTCATAAATAAAAGGCTGGTTGCCATGGTTTAAATTTATTCTAGGAGTTTCATCAGAGAAGAACTAGATTTGGGTTACCCTGTGGCAGATGATACACATAGAACTAAAAATTAAACACAGATATGAGCCTTGCAGTGTGGTACAAGATAGATGCTCGATAAAGACCATTCACTCTAAGGTAGAGTTAAAGTCGAGGTAGTGTAGTAGTATTAATAGATGATCATGACAGGAACCAATTCAGAAAGTAAGATGAAATGATCTCAAATGGCATTTCCAAACACTGATGTTACTGAGGTCAATTAGTTGAGGCACCGAGCCATGTTAAAAAGAAGTATATTGAATCACATAGTAACAACATTATTTCCTTTTTAACTTTCTTTCAATCCTTCTGATTAGCTTCTGGGAAAAAAAGTTTTAGTTTGAGGTTATATTCTTTAGTAATTCTATAATGCCTGTTAATTACCTGTTTTAACAAAAAGAGAGCAGTCTTCAAGCTCAAAATTCCAGCAGGCAAAAAATATTATTTTTTGTTTTTGTTTTTGTTTTACAATTATATGTGTGGTTACTTTCTATTTCCAGTAATTGGTAGGGTTTTTTTTTCATTTCTGATAGTGATATTTAGTTTTCTTTCAATATAAATTTAAGTAAATAAAGTTATTTTCCTTAAATAAAATATTAGTGACAGTACATATAGTAGTGTACTAATACGACAAAAATTATGAAGGTGAAGTTTAGAAAATCTGGTGTGGGACAAACATGAAACTACATTGAAATCTATGCTGTTTACAAACTTAGGTCCGAGGAAAATATTTGCATTGATTTATTTAGCAAAAACTGCACATAGAATAGCCTTATAAAGACAAACCAAATTTAATCACCAAATAATTGCTGAAACAAGAGGGCAATTTTGAAAATTCAAAGTGTTTTCCTGATTTTACCTTCTTACTTTTTCCGCATGTAAACAGTTTTGTGGGTTCAGTTGAATATCTCAATTTGCTAATGAAAAGATTCTGAAAATATAAGGACTGATTTCCAAATGTGTTTTTTCTACTTGAGGCCCTGTGTACACTCTTTTTTAAGTGGGAATTTATTTTCTTTATTATATTTTTCAAAATGGTGGTTTCTGTCTCAATTATTTTGTGTCTAGTCATCAAGCAGCATCATAGCCCCTTAATACCCAGTTGTGATTTTGGAAATATGACTTTACCCAGTAATTTAGCAAGACAGCTACAATATTTGGTTTAGGAAAATGTACCTGGCCTTGATCGAGTTAATGCAAAAAAATAGATCACAAATTCATGAGATAGAATAGTTCTTAAGTGAATTTCAGCTCATATTCACGTTCAGTTGGACTCCTTTTTTTTTAAACCTCAAAAACCACACAATTATACAGTTTCTCCAACTCCCCAGACTTTACCTTCTGCTGCAATCTGAATGTCTATGTCTCCTCAAAATTCATATGTTGAAATCCTAATGCCCAATGTGAAGATCATGAAGGTGGACCCCTCATGAATGGGATTTCTGTCCTTATAAAAGATCCTGCGGAGATTCCTTGCGCCTTCTATGAGGTGAGGACACAGCAAGAAATTGGCAGTCTGTAACCCAGAACAGAGCCTTTACCAGAACCAAATCATGCTGGCGCTCTCTTGGACTTCCAGCCTCCAGAACTGTGAGAAATAAACTTCTGTTTTTTCTAAGCCACCCAGTTTATGGTATTTTTCTTAGCCATCTGAATGAACTAAGGCACCTCGAGAGATTGGTTTCACATCAGATTCAGAAATGTACCTGGAGTATTTTGACAAGTGAATCTCCAGGCTTCCTGCTCCCCCTGCATCCCCTCAGTGGATGCTGCTAGAGATGTGGACTAACAAGACAGGAAGTTTTTCCCTTAGGGATCACCAGGATCTTAGTATGTCTGAACATAGGCAGGCTGGTGGGGTAGGACCACCTGGTTCGTTTACATGAGTCATCTTGCCTGAGGATGTTGTTGATAGGAGTGGGAAAGAACTGGAGTCAAAGTGTATTCGTTTACTATTGCTGCTATAACAAATCACCACAAATGTAGTGACTTAAAACAACAACATGTTGGTTCAGGGGACACAGGTTCAACCCCTGGTCCGGGAAGATCCCACATGCCATCAAGCAACTAAGCCTGTGTGCCACAACTATTGACCCTGAGCTCTAGAGCCTGTGAGCCACAACTACTGAGCCTACGTGCCGCAACTACTGGAGCCCACACGCCTAGAGACCGTGCTCCGCAACAAGAGAAGCCACCGCAATGAGAAATCTACGCACCGTGAACAAGAGTAACCCCCACTCGCCACAACTAGAGAAAGCCTGCACACAGCAACGAAGACCCACCGCAGCCAAAAATAAATTATTTAAATAAATTTAAAAAAAGAAAAAAACTGAGGCATTCATTTCACCAGTTTCCAGGTTGCCTGCTAGCAACCTAACAGCTGAACTCCAGTCTGTGCACAGTTCATACTTCCTCCCTGGAAGTAGCCCATGTTGAATGACGGGTCCTTGTGGAAGTACAAAAGCCTGCCCACCTTGTCCCATTTTGGAAGATCTGTGGAGGGCCGTCCCAGCTTCAGAGTACCCCTTGGCATTGTTTGAGGTCTCTGTTGTGCTCTACAACAGTTCAGCATCTCCCTCTGCCCAATCCTTATTTCCTCACAGATGTTGTTCCTGAGAGCATGCATTTCCTGTGCGCAAATCTCCTCTGAGAGTTTGTTTTCCAGGGAACGTGAACTAAGAGAATTGGTGTGAAGATTTGTCTAAGGAGGTGGATCACGTATTGGTTGACTGGCAGTGAGAACCCATCGCTAGTCATTGATGGAGTCCTGGGAGCGCTGGCATGCAGTAGTAGTACAAATATTAAAGCTTTCACTAGTGGTGAACTGAGATGGGATATGGATATAAGGAAATGCCCTGGTGGGCTCAGTTTCCTCAGGCATTTGAGAGGTTCAGAGGAACTGGTAATTAAAAAGGACAATGAAATTGGAAGGCTTTTGCTGAGTGCAGTTAAGAAGCTGAGAAGGACAATGAAAGACAGAGATGATTAATCATCAATTTAAAACAAAGTGTGAAAAGTTAGAGCACCTACACGGCAGCATTTAAAAAGACTCTCCTGAAGCTGGAGAGTAGAAAAGGTGAGGATTGAGCCCAGTATTTAATTACAAGGGTAGCAGACAGTGCTCTAGGGATGGTTGAATTCCCAGGCTTAGCAAGACTTCTGCACAAAGGTCAGGACCCTGGTGGAGAAGGAGTGGGAGCCTGAGGCTTCAGATGGGACATCTGGGTCAGTGCACTAGGAAACCTTGAAATCCCAATACCCCTGAGTCATCTGGGCCTGCAGAAGTGGCCTACTGCTTTCTATTAAGGCCTAGCGTTCTCTCCTTCAGGATATATTTCTACTTCCTTTCCTGGCCACCAGACATTGGCATCTTGGTAAGAAACAAAGACACATGAACACTAGTAGGCAGAAGATATGCTATATGAAAACCCAGGAATACCTTGGAGATATTGTGGGTTTGGGTCCAGCCACCACAATAAAGTGAATATTGCAGTAAAGTGAGTCACACAATTTTTTTGGTTTCCCAGTGCATATGAAAGTTATGTTTACACTATGCTGTAGTCTATTAAGTATGCTAGCATTATGTCTAAAAAATGTACATCCCTCAATTTAAAAAATACTTTATTGCTAAAAAATGCTAACCATCATTTGAGCTTCAGCAAGTTGGACTCTTTATATTGGTGGAGGGTCTTGCCTCGATGTGGATGGCTGCTGACTGATTGGGGTGGTGACTGCTGAAGGTGGGGCGGCCGTGGCAATTTCTTAGAATAAGACAACAATGGAGTTTGCCGCATCATTGACTCTTCCTTTCAGGAACAATGTCTCTGTAGCATGCAATGCTATCTGATAGCATTTTACCCATGGTAGAACTTCTTTCAAAATTGGAGTCAGTCCTCTCAAACCTTGATGCTGCTTTATCAAGTAAGTTTATGTAATATTCTAAATCCTTTGTTGTCATTTCAACAGTCTTCACAGCATCTTCACCAGGAATAGATTCCATCTCAAGAAACAACTTTCTTTGCTCATCCGTAAGAAGTAGCTCTTCATCTATTAAAATTTTATCATGAGATTACAGCAATTCAGTCACATCTTCAGACTTCACTTCTTTTTTTATCTGTTAATGTTTTTATTTAGAATTTATTGTTTTCCAACTTTTTAGTTGTGCTAAAATATACCTAACATAAAATTTATTACCTTTACCATTTTTAAATGTAGAATTCATTGGTATTAAGTACATTCATATTGTTGTGCAGCTATAACCACTATCCACTTCCAACAGATGCTTCATCTTGCAACACTGAAAATCTATTCCCATTAAAAAATAATTTCTGATTACCGCCCCCACCCCCGACCCTGGCAATGGACTTCACTTCTCATTCTAGTTCTTTTTCTATTTCCACCACATCTGCTCCACCACTTCCTCAACTGAAGCCTTGAGACCCTCAAAGTTATCCATGAGCACTGGACTCAACTGCTCCCCAACTCCTGTTAATGTTGATATTTGGACCTCTTTCCCTGAATTACAAATGTTCTTAAAGGCATCTAGAATGGTTAATCCTTTCTAGAAGGCTTTCAATTGACTTTGCATAGATCCATCAGAGAAATCATTATCTATGGCAGCTATAACCTTATGAAATGTATGTCTTCAATAATAAGAGTTGAAAGTTGAAATTACTCCTTGATCCATGGGTTGCAGAATGCATGTTGTGTTAGGGCATAAAAACAACCTTAAACTCATACATCTCCATAAGAGCTGTTGGGCAACAAGGTGCATTGCCAGTGAGCAGTAATATCTTGAAAGAATCTTTTTTTTTCTGAGCAATAGTTCTCCGTAGTGGGCCTGAAATATTCAGCAAACCATATTACTTCGGACTTGCTGGATCCTTTAAAGTCTTTGCTTTGAACATTGTTAAGGCAGGTACAGAACAGCCTTTAGTTTAGAACTAATGTAGCTTTAGTACTAAGACAATGCTTTTCTGTAGTCTCTACTTGACGCCTGTGTATTATGAGAACTTTCACTCTGACTGAGGCCAACACAAACTATTCACAGTCCTACATGAACTCCTAGAATTGTTCTCAAATTACATATCACCCAGCACTTCTGTATGCCTTGTCCTTGACTTTTTTCCTTTAGCACTTATTACTATTTTGTAAATTACATACTTTTTGAAATTTTATTGTTATTCCTTTCTGTGTAAGCTCTGTTAGGGGAGAGAATTTTGTCTGTGTTATTCACTACTATTTAACTAGCTTTCAGAATAAAGCTTGACTCATTATAGATACTTGATAAATATTTGCTGTATTAGTGAATGATTGAATTTTCTCTTAATTAAGCATACCCTTATTATTCTCCATTTCTTGAAATCCCTGATATCTACTTTAATGCGTTATTACTGATACACAGTGGTAATGATGTTGCTCATGAAGCTTATTTCAAGCATGACTATCCCATTGTCCTCATCATTGCATGTTGCAGATTGTACATTGCACAAAACTATGTGATGACATTCATGTTTGTGGTCACCTTAGATTAGTAGTTTTATTGCTCTAATTTTCCAAGGTTTGGCAATAAATGTCTTAGGAATTAATGTGCCCATTTTTAATAGCGGTAGGGCTGTCATCAATGAGGAAACATTCATATCTTGTAAGGCCCTCAACCTCTCTTTTCCATCCTGGTGGGTTTCAAGATATTTCTTATACTTTTCTCTTATCCTTGCTTCCTTGGATCAGCACCTGGTTGAAAAATACTGAACCAGGTTGAAAAATATTCATTTGTACATCTTCTTCTTGATGCGATAGCTGGAAGAGGCACTCAACATGATGATTCAGTAATGAAGAGTTCCAGGTTACCGCAGAGCAGACCTGTGGCCTATGCTAAGTTATCTTCTTCACGTAGCCTCCTGCCCTATAAGGTTGCTTTGCATAGACAGTGCCTGGAAAGTATGGATGTTTGTTGAGTCAGTGCACCATAAGCCTAGGGCAGAGTTCAGTTCCTCTGATTGGGAGTGGGGGTGGAGGGGGGGTGGCTTAATGAAAGAATCATGGATTTTGAGTCCAGAAAGACCTAGTTTCAAATCCTGGGTCTAACATCTAGCCAAGTATACGGCCTAGTCAATTTATTTAGTATCTCCAAGGCTGTTTCTTCATCTGCTCTACAAAGATAAGTGCCTCACAGAATTGAGACATCTAAATGAGGTAACACATAGAATGTACAGCTCTCGATAGATGAACAATAAATGCTATTTCCCACTCACCTTACAGTGTAAGTATTCATAGGCTAAGTTACCCAACAAAAAGTTGGTAAAGTCATAGAATTATACAGTATAAGAAACTGGTCACATGTTTTTGTCCAGTTCAACATCTTTAGTGCTATAATTTTCTCTATAGTATCCACATCAATTGGCACCCAGTTTCAAGTTAAACATTCCAATGATAGGAATTCCCCCTCCCTTCTGCGGTAAGCAGCCATTGGAAAATTGTGTTGTAAAAAGAAATTGATCAGAGTAAGGAGAGCTCAACTATTGGTCCTGCCTTTGCTTCCTGTAACTTCATGGAACAGTGCTAATCCCTCATCCAAAGGATTCTTCCAGATATTTGCAGGAACCTAATTAGGATCCTTTTGAGTTATCTCTTTAACACATAGAATATTTATACTCCCTTAACCTGCGAATGGGATATAATATTGAGCCCTGTCACCATGGTGTTGTATCTCTCCAGTCTGTCTTTGGACTTCCATTATCATTTCTGTATCCCCAGTGCTCTCTTGTTATTAATTTCCCAGAAATCCCCTCTTCCCCTACACATAGGTACCCTCTGACATTCCCATTTTAGTATCATCCCATTACAGACACATCTCTCATACTCCCCTTTATCAAAACTGACCTATATCATTTTTCATTCTCTTAAACTCTGAGGTATTAGTATTGACACTTTTATAAATATCTGCATCTTGACAATCTTCCATTTCTTACCTAAGGGAATGAGTAATCTGGAATTTTAAGGACAGTGAGAAAGCCAGTAAGGGAGGCCCTACCAGCCATGATACTTCTTGGCATCTGCATCTTGACATGGACCTCTGTGTGTTCAATTTCAATAACCTGTCTCTGGCTAATAACTATTTCCATGGGCATATCTGTGTGCTTGTGTTGAGGCACTAGCAGGCAAGAGAGAGACAAAGGTGTGTACTAAAGAAAGTGAGTTAGGCACCATGATTATTTTTGATCAAAGAGGAGATTTCAAATAGAACTGTCTAAGGATGCTCCTAAAACAGGAAACCAATAAATATATCTTTATCCCAAAGGTCTATAAATAGACATTGGCATTAAAATAACTTCCTAACTTGACTTAGTGATTGTCATCAACATTTCTTGTAAGGATTAAACTAATATAGTGTGGGTTAAATAACATTGAGCCTAAATACTTTTTAATCCCATTGATTTCCCTCATTCTTGCTTTTGAATTTACATTTTTAAGTGACATTTAAAGGTGCATATACTTAACAGCATTTAATTTTTTTAAATATCAGCGATCCTTTGTATAATGAAATGGTGCCCAAAATAAAGAATGAAAAGAAAAGCATGTTTGGTATTTTAAAAGCTAGTGACAATATATGGCAGAGGGATGCAAGGGGTGGTAGGAGTAGTCTGAACTATTAAGACAACGTAGGCTGTAAATGAAGAGCACAGACTGAAATAGTGAGTTGCAGTGACCCTGTGCATTCAAAACTGATTTACCAGCCTGAACAGTCTTTAGGAGCTGGAGTAGGTTGATGTTCAGTGAGTCCGAATCACAAGACTAGTGTCCACACACAGCCATACGCAAGGCAGATCAGAACTTTGTACTGTATTTCAGCACACTTTCAGCCCAGATCTCGAAGCATTTTGGAAACATTGCTTCAGTCGTCTCTACAACCTTCTGTTTGGGGAATTAAGTTACAAATATTATGGGGCCTGTTCTACACTTGAGAAAGCTGAATTACAGGAAGGTTAAGTAGCCTGCTAAAGGTCAGAAATTGGTAAGAGAGATCAAGTGCAGACTAGAGGGGACCCAGCAGTAGTTCCCAGGATAACTCAGCAGTGTCACTACAGAATCCTTTCAGTGATTTCTCTGTGTTATTCCCCTGGGCAGCAAATTCACAAGTGCTAATAGGAAGCTTCTATGAGGCAATTGTACAGGCAGGGTCCTTTCTCTAGGGGACAGATGCTATGCTGTTACTTTAGACCCTTCTCCTACATTTTCAAAGAGGCAGAATTAATGACAGAATTAGCTAACATTGGATACACCTCATCTTTAAAGTCATACACACCACCTTGCAACACAGACACCCACAGTTCAGAAGCGCTTCTTGAAGAAGTTTATTGCAATGCAAGAAAACTCTTGGGCTTTCTGAAGCCATAGCCTAGATACAGTTTCTTTTCCTTCAAAGAGGAAACTTGAGAGGGAACATTTAGAATAGCTTCACAATCAGTCCTTTCTGTGGACAAGTTTTGGCTTGAGAAACTTCAAAATGTCCTCATTCTGTCGTTATCTTCATCTCCATGGAAATCTCTAGAGCTTCATATGAAGGAGATTGAGGCATTTTTGTGGTTTCTCATACTTCAGCTTTCTTACTAACTGGCAGTCCAATGGGTTCACAAGAAGGGGAGGAAATGGAAAGGAAAGTTGGAATTGTGCAGTTACTCCCTTGGGTGAGGCTCATACCTGTAGCAAGTTTAAGACTTTTCAAGTCTCTTTGCAAGGGTGAAAAGAAGATTAGAATTATCTGCAGGTTTCTGATCCAGTAATTTGCAAAGTAGGTGACACTGTTTCCCAAGATTTTAAACTTTTGATATTAGCCAAATTTTAGATGTGTCTTTATAGTTTTCTGAGTAATATTGGCAAATCATAAAGTTCTTTCCAAAGATGAGAAATACTGTATTTCCTTAACCACTCAAGAATGTGTATTTTCTTTGAACACATTACTACCTTGAATGTTTACAATATTATGCATATAATAAAATCAGGGGGGACCTTCAAGATGGCAGAGGAGTAAGACGTGGAGATCACCTTCCTCCCCACAAATACATCAGAAATACATCTAATATGTGGAACAACTCCTACAGAACACTTACTGAACGCTGGCAGACCTCAGACTTCCCAAAAAGCAAGAAGCTGGCAGACCTCAGACTTCCCAAAAGACAAGAAGATCCCCACATACCTAGGTAGGGCAAAAGAGAAAAGGAAAAACAGAGACAAAAGAATAGGAACGGGACCTGTACCTCTGGGAGGGAGCTGTGAAGGAGGAAAAGTTTCCACACACTAGGAAGCCCCTTCGCGGGCGGAGACTTCGGGGGGCGGAGCGGGGGAAGCTTCGGAGCCACGGAGGAGAGCACAGCAACAGGGGTACAGAGGGCAAAGCAGAGAGATTCCCGCACAGAGGATCGGTGCCGACGAGCACTCACCAGCCCGAGAGGCTTGTCTGCTCACCCGCCGGGGCAGGTGGGGGCTGGGAGCTGAGGCTTGGGCTTCGGAGGTCAGATCCCAGGGAGAGGACTGGGGTTGGCTGCGTGAACACAGCCTGAAGGGGGCTAGTGCGCCACAGCTAGTGGGAGGGAGTCCGGGAGAAAGTCTGGACCTGCCCAAGAGGCAAGAAACCATTGTTTCGGGCTGCGCAAGGACAGGGGATTCAGAGCACTGCCTAAATGAGCTCCAGAGACAGGCGCGAGCCGCGGCTATCAGCTCGGACCACAGAGACAGGCATGAAACGCTAACACTAATGCTGCAGCCACCAAGAATCCTGTGTGCAAGCACAGGTCACTATCCACCTGCCTCAGGAGCCTGTGCAGCCCACCACTGCCAGGGTCCCGTGATCCAGGCACAACTTCCCTGGGAGAACACACGGCACGCCTCAGGCTGTTGCAACATCACGCCAGCCCCTGCCGCTGCAGGCTTGCCCCTCATTCTAGTTATAACTACCATACACCCCCTTCCCGTCAGCCTGAATGAGCAAGAGCCCCTTAATCAGCCGCTGCTTTAACCCCCTCCTGTCTGGGCAGGGAACAGATGCCTGAGGGCGACCTACACGCAGAGGTGGGGCCCAAACCAAAGCTGAACCCCAGGAGCTGTGCGAACAAAGAAGAGAAAGGGAAACCTCTCCCAGCAGCCTCAGGAGCAGCGGATTAAATCCCCACAGTCAACTTGATGCACCCTGCATTGGTGGAACACTTGAATAGACAGTGAATCGTCCCAAAATTGTGGTGGTGGGCTTTGGGAGCAACTGTAGAGTTGGGGTTTGCTGTCTGTGACTGATTTGTTTCTGATTTTTATGTTTATCTTAGTTTAGTATTTAGCACTTGTTGTCATTGCTGGATTTGTTTATTGGTTTGGTTGCACTCTTCTCTTTTTTTAATATTATTATTATTATTTAATTTAATAAATTTTTTCTTTTTTAAAATTTATTATTATTATTATTTTCTTCTTTCTTTTTTTTTCTCCCTTTTCTTCTGAGCTGTGTAGCTGACAGGGACTTGGTGCTCTGGCCTGGTGTCAGGCCTGAGCCTCTGAGGTGAGGGAGGCAAGTTTAGGACATTGGACCAACAGAGACCTCCCGGCCCCAAGTAATATCAATCAGCCAGAGTTCTCTCAGATACCTCCCTCTCAACGCTAAGACCCAGCTCCACCCAATGGCCGGCAAAATCCACTGCTGGATGCCCCATGCCAAACAACTAGCAAGACAGGAACACAACCCCACCCATTAGCAGAGAGGCTGCCTAAAATCATACTAAGTTCACAGACATCCCAAAACACACCACTGGATGTGGCCCTGCCCACAAGGAAGACAAGATCCAGCTTCACCCAGCAGAACACAGGCACCAGTCACCTCCACCAGGAAGACTACACAAGCGACTGAACCAACCTCAGGAGAAACAATGGGAACTATGAACCTTCAGCCTGCAAAAAGGAGACCCCAAACACGGTAAGTTAAACAAAATGAGAAGACAGAGAAATATGCAGCAGATGAAGTAGCAAGTAAAACCCACCAAACCAAACAAATGAGGAGAAAATAGGCAGCCTATCTGAAAAAGAATTCAGAGTAATGATAGTAAAGATGATCCAAAATCTTGGAACTAGAATGGAGAAAATACAAGAAGTATTTAAAAAGGACCTAGAAGAACTAAAGAGCAAGCAAACAATGATGAACAACACAATAAATGAAATTAAAAATTCTCTAGAAGGAATCAATAGCAGAATAACTGAGGCAGAAAACGGATAAGTGACCTGGAAGATAAAATAGTGGAAATAACTACCACAGAGCAAAATAAAAAGAATGAAAAGAATTGAGGACTGTCTCAGAGACCTCTGGGACAACATTAAACACACCAACACTCAAATTATAGGGGTCACAGAAGAAGAAGAGAAAAAGAAAGGGGCTGAGAAAATATTTGAAGTGATTATAGTTGAAAACTTCCCTAACATGGGAAAGGAAATAATCAGTCAAGTTCAGGAAGCACAGAGAGTCCCATACAGGATAAATCCAAGAAGAAACTGTCAAGACACATATTAATCAAACTACCAAAGATTAAATACAAAGAAAAAATATTAAAAGCAGCAAGGGAAAAGCAACAAAAAACATACAAGGGAATCCCCATAAGGTTAACAGCTGATCTTTCAGCAGAAACTCTGCAAGCCAGAAGGGTGTGACAGGACATATTTAAAGTGATGAAAGGGAAAAACCTACAATCAAGATTACCCAGCAAGGATCTCATTCAGATTTGATGGAGAAATTAAAAGCTTTACAGACAAGCAAAGGTTAAGAGAATTCACCACCACCAAAGCAGCTTTACAGCAAATGCTAAAGGAACTTCTCTAGACAGGAAACACAAGAAAAGGAAAAGCCATACAAAGACAAACCCAAAACAATTAAGAAAATGGTAATAGGAAGATACATATCGATAATTCCCTTAAATGTAACTGGATTGAATGTTCCAACCCAAAGACATAGACTGGCTGAATGGACACAGAAACCAGACCCATATACACGCTGTCTCCAAGAGACCCACTTCAGACCTGGGGACACATACAGACTGAAAATGAGGGGATGGAAAAAGATATTCCATGCAAATGGAAATCAAAACAAAGCTGAAGTAGAAATTCTCATCTCAGACAAAATAGACTTTAAAATAAAGACTATTACAAGAGACAAAGAAGGACACCACATAATGATCAAGGAATCAATCCAAAAAGAAGATATAACTATTGTAAATATGTATGCACCCAACATAGGAGCACCTCAATACATAAGGCAAATGCTAACAGCCATAAAAGGGGAAATTGCCAGTAACACAATCATAGTAGGGGACTTTAACACCCCACTTTCACCAATGGACACATCATCCAAAATGAAAATAAATAAGGAAACACAAGCTTTAAATGACACATTAAACAAGATGGACTTAATTGATATTTATAGGACATTCCATCCAACAAACAACAGAATACACTTTCTTCTCAAGTGCTCATGGGACATTCTCCAGGATAGACCATATCTTGGGTCATAAATTAAACCTTGGTAAATTCAAGAAAATTGAAATCGTATCAAGTATCTTTTCCAACCACAATGCTATGAGACTATATATCAGTTTAAGGAAAAAACTGTAAAAACTACAAACACATGGAGGCTAAACAATATGCTACTAAATAACCAAGAGATCACTGAAGAAATCAAAGAGGAAATCAAAAAATACCTAAAAGCAAATGACAGTGAAAACATGATGACCCAAAACCTATTGGATGCAGCAAAGGCAGTTCTAAGAGGGAGTGTATAGCAATACATTCCTACCTCAAGAAACAATAAAAAAAACTCAAATAAACAGCCTAACCTTACACCTAAAGCAATTAGAGAAAGAAGAACCAAAAAAACCCAAAGTTAGCAGAAGGAAAGAAATCATAAAAATCAGATCACAAGTAAATAAAAAAGAAATGAAGGAAACAGTAGCAAAGATCAATAAAATTAAAATCTTGTTGTTTGAGAAGATAAACAAAATTGTTAAACCATTAGCCAGATTCAAGAAAAAAAGGGAGAAGACTCAAATCAAAAGAATTAAAAATGAAAAAGGAGAGGTAACAACTGATACTGCAGAAATACTAAGGATCACGAGAGATTACTACAAGCAACTATATGCCAATAAAATGGACAACCTGGAGGAAATAGACAAATTCTTAGAAATGCACAACCTGCCAAGACTGAACCAGGAAGAAATAGAAAATATGAACAGACCAGTCACAAGCACTGAAATTGAGACTGTGATTAAAAATCTTCCAACAAACAAAAGCCCAGGACCAGATGGCTTCACAGGTGAATTCTATCAAACATTTAATGAAGAGCTAACACCTATCCTTCTCAAACTCTTCCAAATATAGCAGAGGGAGGAACACTCCCAAACTCATTCTACAAGGCCACCATCACCCTGATACCAAAACCACACAAAGATGTCACAAAAAAAGAAAACTACAGGGCAATATCATTCATGAACATAGATGCAAAAATTGTCAACAAAATACTAGAAAACAGAATCCAACAGCACATTAAAAGGATCATACACAATGATCAAGTGGGGTTTATCCCAGGAATGCAAGAATTCTTCAGTATATGCAAATCAATCAATGTGATACACCATATTAACAAATTGAAGGATAAAAACCATATGATTATCTCAATAGATGCAGAAAAAGCTTTCAACAAAATTCAACACCTATTTATGATAAAAACCCTTCCGAAAGTAGGCATAGAGGGAACTTACCTCAACGTAATAAAGGCCATATATGACAACCCCACAGCCAACATCATTCTCAATGGTGAAAAACTGAAGCCATTTCCTCTAAGATCAGGAATAAAAGAAGGTTGCACACTCTCACCACTCTTATTCAACATAGTTTTGGAAGTTTTAGCCAAGGCAATCAGTGAAGAAAAAGAAATAAAGGGAATCCAAATTAGAAAAGAAGAAGTAAAACTGTCATTGTTTGCAGATGACATGATACTATACATAGAGAATCCTAAAGATGTTAACAGAAAACTACTAGAGCTAATCAATGAATTTGGTAGAGTAGAAAGATACAAAATTAATGCACAGAAATCTCTTGCATTCCTATACACTAATGATGAAAAACCTGAAAGAGAAATTCGGGAAACACTCCCATTTACCACTGCAACAAAAAGAATAAAATACCTAGGAATAAACCTACCTAAGGAGACAAAACATCTGTATGCAGAAAACTATAAGACACTGATGAAAGAAATTAAAGATGAGACAAACAGATAGAGAGATATACCATGTTCTTGGGTTGGAAGAATCAACGTTGTGAAAATGACTCTACTACCCAAAGCAATCTACAGATTCTGTGCAATCCCTATCAAACTACCAATGTCATTTTTCACAGAACTAGAACAAAAAATTTCACAATTTGTATGGAAACACAAAAGACCCCAACTATCCACAGCAATCTTGAGAAAGAAAAACAGAGCTGGATTAATCAGGCTACCTGACTTCAGACTATCCTACAAAGCTACAGTAATCAAGATAGTATGGTACTGGCACAAAAACAGAAATATAGATCAATGGAACAGGATAGAAGTCCCAGAGATAAACCCACGCACATATGGTCATGTTATCTTTGATAAAGGAGGCAAGAATATACAATGGAGGAAAGAGCCTCTTCAATAAGTGGTGCTGGGAAAATTGGACAGCTACATGTAAAAGAATGAAATTAGAACACTTCCCAACACCATACAGAAATATAAACTCAAAATGGATTAAAGAACTAAATGTAAGGCCAGACACTATGAAACTCTTAGATGAAAACATAGGCAGAACACTCTATGACATAAATCACAGCAAAATCTTTTTTGACCCACGTCCTAGAGAAGTGAAAATAAAAACAAACAAATGGGACCTAATAAAACTTCAAAGCTTTTGCACAGCAAAGGAAACCATAAACAAGACGAAAAGACAACCCTCAGAATGGGAGATAATACTTGCAAATGAAGCAACTGACAAAGGATTAATCTCCAAATGTACAAGCAGCTCATGCAGCTCAATACCAAAAAAACAAACAGCCCAGTCCAAAAATGGGAGGACAACCTAAATAGACATTTCTCCAAAGACGATATACAGATTGGCAACAAACACATGAAAGGATGCTCAGTATCACTAATCATTAGAGAAATGCAAGTGAAAACTACAATGAGGTATCACCTCACACCAGTCAGAATGGCCATCATCAAAAAATCTAGAAACAATAAATGCTGGAGAGCGTGTGGAGGAAAGGGAACCCTCTTGCACTGTTGGTGGGAATGTAAATTGATACAGGCACTGTGGAGAACGGTATGGTGGTTCCTTAATAGACTAAAAATAGAATGACCACATGACCCAGCAATCCCACGACTGGGCATATACCCTGAGAAAACCATAATTCAGAAAGAGTCATGTACCACAATGTTCATTGCAGCACTATTTACAGTAAGCAGGACATAGAAGCAACCTAAGTGTCCATCGACAGATGAATGGATAAAGAAAATGTGGCACATATATACAATGGAATATTACTCAGCCATAAAAAGAAACATAATTGAGTTATTTGTAGTGAGGCGGATGGTCCTAGAGTCTGTCATACAGAGTGAAGTAAGTCAGAAAGAGAAAAACAAATACCACATGCTAACACATATATGTGGAATCTAAAGAAAATAGATGATTCTCAAGAACCTAGGGGCAGGACAGGAATAAAGACAGACGTAGAGAATGGACTTGAGGACACAGGGAAGGGGAAGGGGAAGCTGGGATGAAGTGAGAGAGTAACATGGACGTATATACACTACCAAATGTAAAATAGCTAGTGGGAAGCAGCCGCATAGCACATGGAGATCAGCTCGATGCTTTGTGACCACCTAGAGCGGTGGGATAGGGAAGGTAGGAGGGAGGCTCAAGAGGGAGGGGATATGGGGGTATATGTATATGTGTAGCTGATTCACTTTGTTATACAGCAGAAACTAACACAACATTGTAAAGCAATTATTCTCCAATAAAGTTGTTTAAAACTAAATAAATAAAAAATAAAAGTTCCAGATCTGGAGGGGGAAAAAAAAAAGTAGAAAATACCTGACTGGCTGTGGCCACATAGTCAAGCTTGTTTGGGGTGAGAAGAAACAATGAAATTAGTGTCCAGAGCTGGCTTGGCGTTTGGGAGTTGGCTGACTGATACACTGCGTTTCTAGTCAGTTCCAGTATTTACAGGGACATGAAAATTACCTAAATTTCGGTTTGCCGAGGTAGCACTTTAGGTAGTAGGAGAGGCTTCGCCTTAGACCTAGAAAATTATATTAACAATACAAATAAAACTAAAACTACTTTCAGGATAAAAAAAGAAAATCAACAACAATTACTATTTATTAAGCAACATACTAAACTGTACAAAATATATATATATACACATATATGTATATAAATTATATATGTATATGTAAAATATATATGTATATAAGTTCCATATATAAAGCATATATGTATACATACATGCATATACACACATGTGAAATCTTACTTAATAGTTGTAACAACGCTTCATTTTAATTACTATTATTTTTATTTTACCTATGAGGAAAAGGAGACTCTCTTTAAGAGACTCATGGCCTCACAGCTATACATGGCTGACAGAATTGTCTGAATGAAAGCATGAGGTTAAATTTAAAACAAACAAACGAAAAAAGATGCAAGTTTTTGTCTATGTACTCCCTCACACAATCTGGAGAGAGAAAAGCACTAGGAAAGAAAAATCATTATCTAACTGCACTGTCAGATTATCTGGTTGGCTAGAACTGTTAGGCCCAATTTTCTGATGAAGACTCTGAGGCCCACAAGAATGCATATTGCTGCCTATGAATTGTTTAAAATCAACCCGGTGTTGAATAGCAGCATCAGGACTGTGGGAATCTGCTCATTATGTGCCTTTCTTTATCACTTAAATTCATGGAGGGAAAATCATGTCATTGAGGTCGTAATCCCGTAAGCAGTGTAGAATTTTCTTAGAATGTGACATTTGTACTCCAATAATAAGATGGTATAAATCTCTCCGTGTCGATATACACAAGTAGTAGGCCTGAGAAGTGCAAAAATACCCATGGAAAACATAGCAATAGAATCCTGATTGATGGGTCAGAAGTGTTAAAACATTTAAACAGTAGCATTAAGCTTCGCAGAGTTCAGAAAACATTTTCTGCCTCCTCAATCCTTAAGGCTTTGGAAATTGGGGGTTTGAATGACTTCTTGAGTCAAAATGTGGTTCCTCTAATCCTCCAGATTCCATTACAAATTCAGAGTCATCTTACGCTGGAACTCTTCATTTCCTTGACAGGCCAGTCTGTCTCCCCTGTGTCCACTCATCTGTAGATGGGCTGGTAGAGCCACTGAATATCTCCCTACATATTAAGCAGTAGGTAGGTAGGTAAGGTAAGTAGGTAGATAGATGATTGATAGACTGATAGATTGATAGATAGGTAGATTGATAGCTTGGTAGATCGATAGATAAATCACACTTCACATTTCTGGATCTAATATTGAGTTGCTGTAACTTTTTTTTTTTTTTTTTTTTACCCCAGTAGACTCAACAGCTAATGCATTTTCTCACTGTATGCCTTGGTCCTCTCACAGCAAGGCTTTCATAGCGAGGTTTCAGAAATCCCAATTTACCACCATTTGGATTATCTGCATTTCACCTGGCTTCTCCACTCAGATGCATTTTTAGGCCAAGAAGCCAGCAGTGTTATTCTTTTAATTTTATATGCCCACAGAGCTGAAACATTTGAAGTGCAAGCGTGGGACCGTGTACTTTTCAATTAGATGTTGGCACATACAGACACTCACAGATACTAACTGGCACAGACCAAACAACCATTCACTTAACTTAATGGATATACTCTAATGGCATGGCCCATGGTAGAGCAATATTCAAGCCTTGAGAAATGTAGAAGCAGTGGAAATTATAGTCCACAGCATGACAAGAAGGCCTTTAGAAAGGTTTTGCACCATTAGCTTATTTCAAAAATGAAGAATGCCAATTGGATTAATCTGCCAGATCTTGGCAGGACATTGATACCAATTGTCTTTTGTCACTATTTATTTACCTCTTTGTTTCCTTAGCTATGGAGGAGCAGGTGCTTCTTATAGGAGTCAATGAGTATTTGTACTAAAGCCTTTTTACTTGAGAAAGCACAGGGCGGTGAGTCCTGCTTCCCTCTTTTCCTCTTGAACCCTATGAATTTTCAAACTTCAAGTCCTTTTTTTTCACACATAAAGTTTCTCATTAAATATGCTAGGTCTTTGTGCAGATTGAGATTTCTTTGGGTCTTATAACTACAAATCAAAACTTTCATCTATTGAGATTATTATTTGCAAATTTCTAGTAGTCATTTTTATAGTCTATGACTATGGGTGTTATTGTTCCCTTTCCATCTTATAATTTCAACTAAACCGAGCAATGAAAATTTTATAGTGCATCCCTAATTGTGCACCAGACTGGAACTGTTCATACAAATTCCAAGCAATTATAAGGCTTTCTGGGAAACATTGGCAGCAAACACTGGATTAAATGTTTATAACAGCAAGCCAGATGGGAAACAGAGATAAGGAAAATCTCATGGAAACTGATTTTTTTCCCCAAACCACAACACTATTTTAAATTAACCTAGCCATGGGGAAGCATTTTCACATTGTTGACCAGTAAAGAGGTTTTGGTAAGTAATAGCAGTTAAATTGTCAGAATAGTTTTACAGAGCCATAACCCTTTGTGTCAACTGTGACTGATGTTACAGAAAGAATCCATATAGACAGAGTTGATGAATAAGACTCCAAAGATATATTGGAGAATGCAGATATTGAAAGTGGATGCTTTAAAGTTAAAAATGTGCTTTATATTATACTGAAGGTTGAAAAAAATCATGTGGAAATGTTTAGCTGTACTTGAAACTGTTCGACATGGAGACTGTGGTGCACATATAGTCACCTTACTCATGCTAAAAATACTTTCACTGCTTGATCAGAGTTAAGGCTGCCATTTTTACAGATAAAAATCTTTCTCTTAATGGAATTGGGCAATAAGTGTCTCACACCCATTTGAGCTCATGCTCGCTTCTCTAATGTGATTTAAATGATCTGAAAGTTACCGAGGTAGATTTATAGGGAAGGTAATAACACTGAAGTTTCAAGTTCCCTCACTCACATGGGCACCTAGGTGCTAGGGCACCTGGAAAGTTTCCTAGCAGTATGTTCACATTCTCATATGTTTTTAAAAGTTTGTGAGGGAAGATATTGTAATTGTAGTTGGTTAAGACTACTGTCTCTTCCCACTCTGATTTTCCTTCCCTCACTTCCCCCTTGTTGAGTGGCATTGGAGTAGCCATGAGCATATCTGAATTACAGCTAAGTGAAAGTTAAATCTGAGAGACATTTACTGGGTTTAGTTGGATATATTTATGTGAGATATGGTCAGCTCCATGTATAGTTAAGTTAATGCTACTGTCCAAGCTTAGAAGTGGCTTCTTGGACCAGTCTTCTACCCACTATGTCTAGCCACTTGTCATGGAATCATGAAGGTACAGGCCAGAAGCACTTTTAATATGTTTTAGCATGCCTGACATGCCTAGTGAAGGAGAAAAAGGGCTTAAAATGCATGCAGCAAGGAGCTAGTCTTTGGAACATTTTTCCAGTCAACAAATGTGTAAGGTATTCAGACTTAAAACATGACTACAATGACTTTTTAAGAACTCTGAGTTATATTTTCCAGGAATTGGAAAAAGAACACGAACATTAGCAAACTGCAAATTTATTCAAAAGGTTGGTGAGGCCCAAAGACAACCCTTTAACTGCTAGTTGGAAAGATGTCTTAGAGTATTTAAGTGGAACAGATGAGAGATTACAGACTTATGATTTGGACATACATACATGTATGTATGTTTTCTTTTGCCACCTTTAATTTTATTTCTCATGGGGTTAAGAGAATATTAATATAAAATTAATGGAATGTGAAATGTAAGAGATAAAAATGAGCAATGTAATCAATAGAAATTATTCTTATCTTAAGAAGGGAATTTGACAAAAATTTTCATATTATACCAAAAGCAGGAATTTGTTAAGTTGAAGAGGTACATTTTGAGTAGAAGAAATGTCAGCCCCTGGGATTATTGTGAATCCACTAACAAAGGAAACGAATCATATGAATGCATTTGGGGAAACACTTAAATTTCTTGCTGTATTAATTAGCTTTTGCTGTATAGCAAACTTCCCCTAAACTTAAACTAACAGATCTGGTCCATGGCTTGTTTTTGTATGTCCCACAAACTGAGAATGATTTTTACATCTTTAAAGAGATGTAGAAAAAAAGGAAGAAGAAGAAATGCAACAGAGACCACAAGCGGCCTCCAAAGCCTAAAATATTTACTATCTGGTCCTTCACAGAAAAATTTTGCCAACCTCTGGCTTAAAACAACAATTTATTTAGCTCACTCTTCTCTGTGCTGGTGATTTGATCTGGGTTCAGTTGGGCAGTTCTGCTGGTCTTGGCTGATCTCATTCATGTGTCTGCTGGTGGGTCACCTGAAGCTTAGTGATCTGGTATGTTCTCCCTTAAAGGTTTGGCAGTTGGCTGGCAGTCAACTGGGATGACTGGGCCACAGCCTCTCATTATTTAGCAGGCAAATCAGGGCTTGTTTTCAGGATGGTAGCTGCAGCAACAACAGCAAGCAGAGATAAGCCGCAATCCAAGTGCTTTTTAAGAGCCAGCTTGCAGCACGTTTGGTAATGTTTCATTAAAGTAAATCACGTGGCTAAGTCTAGCATTATTGTAGGGGGATGCTACCGAAAGGTATGGATGAGGGAAAGGGAAAAAATTGTGACCATCTTTACAATCCTTCATACTTGCTGATTTAACATGAAATAATGACAATAATAAAGAAAACATAAAACTAATAACATGCCATTACTATGAAGACTTTGGTGAAAAACTCTTAAATAAGTGATGATAACTCAATGACTGTTTAAGATTAGTCACTACAGAAGGAAATTTTAAATGCCCTGAAATCTTTCTATTCATATATAAAAGAAATTTGATAGATATTTTCCCAAATTGACAACAATCCTGAAATTTTACATGGTATTATCAATAACAAGGTGTGAATATGAATGTATCTTTGCTAAACTATCAATAATAAACAAACTTGATTAATTATGCTAATAGAAACTCAATTATCTTTATATTCTTTTTATTGAAATTATATTATAAAACCATTGTCACATGAATTTGCAGTGAAAGCATATACAGCCAAAAACTGTAGGAGAGAAGTATTATAGAGGAGTGCCAGGCATTTTATTTAAAAAGCATATTTTTCTGGATTTTGTGAGGTGGGTGGTATTTTCAGCATTTTAAAATTTGTAAATTTGTTGTTTTCTTTTCTTATTCTAAAACATGGTTACTTTCTTACCTAATTTTAGATACATACTTTTTTATTCTTTTCCTTCTACAGGACTTCTAAAACATCCTAAGTTTCAGGTCCCATGAAACCTAGCTCTACCTAGGAAAGGACCAGTAAGCGCTCCTGCTCTGGAGATCTAGGCCTGGGCAGGAGAGCGGCTGGCACAGAGAAAGAAGGGGATGCCAGCTTCTAATGTGGGAGTGGTGGGGTCAGGGATTTGGAATCCTGAATCTTCCTATGGGCTCCAAGTTTGATTTAAAACCCTTTAGTAATTCTTTCTGCTCACAATTAAATGATATGCAATCTATCAGTTTGAGGATGATCAAAACCCCATAGTTTTTGAAGACCGCATAGCTGATATATTGAATACATGCTCACCTTTGACACCCTCATTCCTATTTCCCTGGCAACTTGTCCCCTCCCTGGAGAGGGTATTCAGATAATATCAGAAGGGGGTTTCATTTGACAAGTGGAGGAAGAGCCTCTGAGAAATCAAGTAATTTTGTCTGTGGACACACTGTACATTGGGGAAGCTAGGATTGCAAACAGTGTGTATCTATTGACAGGTACCATTCTTTTCCCATCACCTCCCTTGGTCTTCATCCTTCCAACATACAGGGCCTGGCTCTCTAAACTGATGAGAAATACGTCTTATATGAGAAATGAAACTTCATCATACGCTAATCATCGTCCATAAATGCCTTCTATATGCAAAGCCCTATGTTACATACCAGAAATCTTGAGGAAACATGAAAACTAAAAAATACATATTATAAGGAATCATATGCTAAGTATCTAATAAGTGAGAGATAAGCTTTCATATGTGAAGATGCAGGTAGATGGCTTTGAAGGGAATATATGGCATATATCAAGTGAAGATGTGTTGGTCAGGGCAGCTCAGAAAGGAAGAAGGAATGGTGAGCAATGACTGGGTTTATTCCAGGGATATGGCTTTATTTAATTTACTGCATGATACTTCTCACAAAGCATAGAGTTGCAGATCCCAAAAAGGCTCTTAGGAAGTCATCTAATACAGATCCCCACCATCTACACCAAAGGTACTTGATTTTCTCCACGCCCCCCCACCCACCAACCTGACTTGCCCAGGATCCCCTAGCCAGTCAGAGTCAAAGTTTTTAATTGTGTTTCCTCAGCACTCTTTTGACTAAACTATCAGGACCAACCATAGTATTATTACTTGAAACCAATAGCTATTCTGTAATAGCTGTTTTGTAAAGCTGTCTCTATATTAATTCAGACCCTTAAAGTTACCTCTGGCATTCGCTTTGCTGCGCCCTCATATTTTTCAGATTTTATTCCAAGGTTGAAGTCTCTAATCCTTATTCTTATTTTCTACTTTTTTGTCTATTTTCATTTCCCCTTTGTATTGTTGAGGCATCTTAGAGATAGTAATTGCTCACAGAATATAATTCTTTTAAGAAGTTAGATTCTTCCTATTCCAATAACAGTTTGAAGGAACTATTAAGGAAGCTAGATGAGAAGACCTGTTATATTTTGAGACAGCCCTTGGTAAAAGCAAGCAAATTCCATGTACCCTATCTCTTTTATAAGTGTCTAGAATATGTTAGAAACTTAACATGTATTTGATAATAAGAATCATGGGATCTCTAACCGTTGACTCCACACTGCCCTTATAGCTACTAGTTATCACTAGTCTTATATGCGAAATGACTAGATTTTGATCCTGGGTGGATAAAAATGAGGTTGGGATGAGCTATTTCAAAGTGGTTTAAAGGACAATTCACAATGCACCTAGAAAAAAGTAATAATAATAGGTTAAACATGTATAGCAATGTAACTTTTTGTCTTTTAAAAAATTCTCTCAAATAATCATTTTAAGAACTCAGAGTAAGTAGAATAGTGATTATTACCATTTCACAGTTGAAGAAATTAAGGTACAGAGTCATCAGATGATGAGCTCAAGGTTACATACCACAGTAAGGACACAACTGAGATCAAGCCCCAGATGCTGACCTGAGTCCCATGGCTTCTCCCCTTCCTTATACCATACATCTTTCCCCAGCTATGTATCACCATCCCAATACCCTCTCCCACATCTACCCCAGATAAAAAGAAGTAATATCCCTGGTACAATGAGTGGTCTAGTGCCTCTTTACAATAACTAGACAATGACAACAAAGTTTGCTGCTACATCAAAGGATTTTGTGAGTAAATAATACAAAGCTGTGAGAAACCTTTAAGTCTACCTAAACGTTTCCCCAATGCTTGGAGGATGAAATAGACAAGCGTTGCTCCACAGTACCTGCAACCATTTTCTTTTACCATGAAGTTCATATACTTGGGATCAAAGAGCAAATGCCTGTGAATTCAAGACATAGACTATAATTGTAATGATTAAAAACATGTATCCAAAAACTAAAACCTAACTATTAATCTGTTGTATTTATTAGCTTCTTGGTTAATATGTCCAGAGGCTAATGACAGTGGTAACTCAAAGCTAGCAAACAATAATTTATTTTATTTTACATTTCTAGATCAATGAGAAAAATCATACTTATTAAAAACACTACACCACTTTAACCTTCAGTTACCTCTCACATCTAGTTTGCCCGGAGTCATTATGTCATCTGACATGAGTCCAGGGGCTCTGAGAAAAAAGCCCACAGCAAAGGGACAGAAGCTGTGAGGAAATCTGGGATGACTGTGTAAGCAGGTCTTCATGGCTGTTCTTTGGCCTAATTTACAAAGTCCTTTTGCTACACTTTAAAATTCTGATGTTTCAGACACAAAATTAAAATGGTGCCACAACCAAATCATGGATGCAAGTCCAAATGCTGTGTAATTGCTCCATCACCCCTAGGAGATGTTCTGATTAAAATGAGTCACATCGACCTTGGATGACATGGCCTAAGGGGCAATTATTCCCCAAGGGACTTAATTAAATGCAATTAGACCAGTGAGAGTACATTTAACGAGGCCCCTTGCGATACCTATGTTTCCAATTTATTTTTTCCAGCAACTTTCACTAATGATTTGATTCACTCAGAATCCATCAATAGGTAATGATTGGATACTCACTACTCCCAGGTGATGATGGGATACCTGGATTTCACAATTCAAGGATTAGAGAGAAAAGACAGACACATGACAAGTTAAAGAGTCATACAAGATTGTAATTGTTTATGGGCCAAGTAGTGGGAGAAAGGGCAAAATATAGTCAGAGGAGGAGGTGCTCACTGTGAGTTGGAAGCAGACCACAAATGGCCTTGGTGAAAATAGAATGACTTGGAATTAACTTGGAATTCTAAGCAGGAATGGGTTTTAGGAATCATCTTTTCTTATAACCTCATCTTACCCTGAGTTCTCTGGAGCTCTTACGGGGTTATCTAGCTTACTCAAAACCCTGCTACCAGTGGTGTTTTAGAAAAGAACAGTATGAGCAAGCTGAGTGGTACAGGTGCATGAGGTATATTTCGGGGATGGTGTGTTGACCAGTTGAGTAAGACAAATAGTACAGGTAAATATTGGTTTAAAAGATAGGTCTGGGCTTATTTATAAAATGCTGTGTTTGGAGTTTGGACTTCATTTTGTCAACAAAAAGGAATGTAGTCATAGACTTGAATTGTGGGGGTCTATAACTTAAGGGGTGCTTTCCAGAAGATTAATCTGGTAATTGTGTTCCAGATATATGGAAAATAGTAGGGACTGACACAAGCCTGGACCAGGCTAATAATAATTATAACAAGAAAATCAGATGGGAACAATGATCTCTAGTGATAATATAAGAAACAAAAAGCATTGTGCAAGTGATTCTGGACAAGGGAGGGCAATATCAAATATGACTCCAAGGTTTTAAGCAGGATGTAAGGAGACAGCAGGCAGTGGAGGTTGGCAAAGATAGGAACCAGAGTTGAAAGCGGGAGGGTGAAGGAGACACTGAGAGGAAAAGGTGTGGTCTAGGACCAGAGAGTTCCGGGAAGACCCAGAAGTTTATAGTCGGGAGTGAGCTAGCGTCCAGATGAACAGTTGAGAACTGAGGTGATCTTGGGCACTTCAGGTCCAAGCAAGCCCATGGAATTAGCAGACTGCTGGGGGCCAGGAGGGCTCAGACACTAAAAGGAAAGGTATAGCCTGACAGGACCAATCGTCTAATGCTGGAAATTTGAAATGAACTCTAAGATCATAATCAAGACCTGCAGCCTAGGCAGCAACAAACAAGGAGAATCTGGTGAGCAGGGAAGGCAAGGATTTAGGCAAGAGATCACAGATGGTTTGAATGTTCAGCATTAAGAAACCAGTGATATTGCTAACTGGAGCCTCCCAATGACAAACAAAGCGTTCTGTTAGGGCATCTGCAAATCTGGAAGAGCACTAAGAAAGGAAAAGAAAGAGAAGAAACAAGTGGAAGTTAAATTTTTAAAATATATAGAAGTAACCATCACAGAAAAAAAAAACAGAACACTGTAGGATTCTTTACTATATATATATTTTTATTTCTTAACTAGTTAGTACTGTTTTTATTTTCATTTATATAGGGGCAGGGAATGTGTGTGGAAGCAGAACATGAAGGTGTCATTGAGGCTAAATGTACTTATCCGATTCTTCTGAATAGTGAGGAATCCTTTGCTCCAACCAAGACGCTGCTTAGATGGTTCCTTCTATGTTAGTAAGGGACTCCCTTACTCTAGAATTGCTGTAGAAGTCAGGTCATATGCACTCTTGCCTACAGAGAGCAGAGTGGATAGGGAATTCATCCAGATCTTATTTAGTTCTTGTCTTAAAAAAAAGGTGGGTGGGGGTGGCAATATCAGGAGATAGAGCTGGTTTCCAGGAGGAATGGTGCCTTTGCACTTTGTTGTGCTGATGTGCAGCTGACATCAGAACACTGAAGGAAATTCTTCTATTATCCAGTTGACAGGATAAGAGCTAGAAATGTAGATTTTAGAGTCATATACAGAACTGATGAATGAAAGTGAGTAGAGGAGACATTGTTGCTTCTCGGCAGTAGTCATATCAACTGTTACTTACGTGAAATTGTTTCTGTTACCTCCATTTTGAAGGCGCTGACTCATTCACACAAGCAAGAGCATGACTGGCCATGGTAGACTTTGACCTCAGCTGGACTTGATCATAATTAGATTGACAGCTATGGAAGTTTATGAATTGCAAATACATCTGTAGATGTGGCATGGATTTAAAAGAAACCTGCTGCAAAGAGGTGGCAGGCCAGAGCCTATGGCTGGCTGGCTGTCAGCAACCACTGGGCATATGCTTAATAAAGCAGGGTTTATGGCTCCATCAGCCACTTGGGTTAAGACTGGCTCATGTCAGCCTTTGAAAAATGAGGGGAGATATGGCTGAAAAGACGCTCTCTTGAGATTTCAGATATTTGCTGGCTGCTGTGATAGCATCCTTATCCTGGCCTTTCACATGGCATTCTGGAACTTCTATCCCTATTTCAACCTAAGCTACAGAGCCAAAATGAAAATAAAAAATAAGCTCAAACCACACAAAGTATTCTATGGGGAAAACTGCTTTCGAATAAAGGTTCTTCTTTATTTATATGCATTGGTTTATAAAATGTCTGAATTTGGAATACAGTGGCCAGAACTCTTCAGGTACTCATTTTTTCACTGAGCCAGCTTTAGTGCCATTAACCACGGGTGAATGATGGGGTGGGTATGACACCGTAAGTGCAGAGACAGCTCTGGGTCCATTGGCTTGGTGATAGCAAGGATGAGTGTGTTGCATGCCAGCTCTGTTGAAACGCACCCAATTTTAGAATGACAATTTAATATAAGCAGCCAAACATGGACTTAGTCCAACCTCAGATGTCCTACTAAAACTGTGTGATGACTCATAAAGATAGCTCTGTCTCTTGGAATTTTATGGACTAAAGCAGTGTGTTGAAGTGATAAATAGCACTCCCAATACCTCCACTAGAGCTGTGTCTGTATTGCTTTGGACCACCATGCAGCAAAGAGAAATGTCCGGCAGAGGCAGATTAAGTATGAAGTCTGTATTCTCCTTCTCCTTTTGGCTCTACACACATGACTCCACTTTTTAAAAAATCTTCAAAATGAGGGAAAAAAAGTTCTAATAACCAGCTGGAAGAATTTTATGGTGCTCCATTGTTTTGAGAACACATTTTCTACTGTGTCATTAATGTCCCTTCCATAACAATTCATGATCCTTGATGTGTTTCTTTCAGAATTTCCTGCCATGCACACATACTTCCTAAACATCTTTAAATTTAAATTCAAATAATGAGAATTACATGATGCATTGGGTTTCCTTTTTACACTAGTTTCTAGTTCAGAGCTGAATTCCTTATAGCAAGCATTAGATACAATGATCTTTTGCCTTCTTTATCTGTGTTGGCCCTCTTTTAAAAGATGTCTATTATAAGTATATTTTGGCAAGTTTTCAAATTCACAGTATTTAGAGAGAAGTTATATGGGGCTGTTAAAGAAAAGCAAGAATTGTGATCAACTCTTTATCACCCATTCTGTAAGCTCCTCATGACTTGAGCTGTTTTTCCCAACACAACCTGGGTTCATTGGTGGGTAATATTAATGCTCAATGTATTGTCTTGCCACTGAGCTTACTGGAGAATTTTGTTCCTATTTATTACACTCCCAACTAAACAGGAGTGGATCTAAGATGGAAGACAGAGAAGGGAAGAAGGAGGAGCAAGGGAGGAATACATAGTTCCATGAACAAGTGAGTGAGAATAAAAGTGTGTGAGTAATTTTTGTCAAATACTTTGAAATTATTTTTCTCTCTGTAATTCTATACATCTCCCCACCATGAGCTTTAATTAGTTAGAGGTTTTTATAATGGCAGTGCTATGAGGTTGCAGAAAAAATAAGGACATATAAAATTTTGACCATATGGAAGATCCATTGAGGCAAATACCAAAACTATCTTGTAGGTAATTAAGTGTATTTTGACTCTATATTTAGTCTTAGATACTGAAATGTTTTATTCTATCCAATCCTTATGGTCTTTGCAATTTGGGAACCAATATAATGTGGTTTCGGCTATCTCAAAATAGCATCTATCAACTATGAGATTTATAACTGCTAATGAAATCATAGGGTACCCAACAAAATGAACCTCTGGATTGGGCTTCAAGTGATTTAGGATGGAAATTTCTCAGAGAAATTATGAATGAATTTATTCTATGAGAGAGAAAATTGCCAAACTATGCTGATTCCTCTGGATGCCTGAGGACGAAAATCTTACTCGTATTCTCAGTGAGGCAGAAGAACCCACATTCTTCTGACACAATTGAAAGGTAGAAATTTTAGCTGTGTTGTGATTATTTAGAGACATTTCCAGCATAGAATGAAGAAGGTGATGGTCAAGAAATTAATTTTACATTTTGAAATACGTGTACACTAAGGAATAACAAGGTACTCACGTCCTTAACTTTATAGCAACTTCCATTTTTTAATAAGACTGATAGGAGAGATCCAATGAGGAAGGACTGATAGGATATTGATGCTCATATCAATAGTTGCATTTCTTCTTCATTGAGAATTTCTTAATCTTTCCATTGGCAGAACACTGTGATCCCTCTCTCCTAAGGTCTGACACAGACTGAGTCTACCTGGGGCTGTAGGAGCTCTTCATTCTGATTGAATTAACCTTTCAAATTCATCAAATAAGCAGCCCCAGTTTCTATTAGTTGGCCATTTTATGTACTAAACTGATTGATTTAAGCATTTGTTTCAGGGTCACTTAAAAATGCATACCTGTGGAATCCATGATCTCTGTAAATTCAGCAAGTCTTATTGAAATCTAATGCTTGAAAACAAAAATGCCCATCTCTAAGGAGAACAGGAAACTGATATAGAGCCATTTTATTTTTCCATTCATTTTTATTCACTTATTCAACAAATACTTTTTGAATACTTACTGAGCTTACAACTATGACCTTAGACCTATTATCCCCTTTGTCCCTAGAGCTCATGGCTAGGGACTGGTGGGTGACTACCATGTTACAGTGTCCTCAGTGGAAGGTGAGAGGTTAGTCCAGGATGCCATGGGAGGACATGGGCGATTACCTCACCCAAACAAAAGGGGGAGGACAGAGAACAGACCAGGCTTCCCAGCTGGAAGGGGTGATGGGGAGAGACTGATGCAACAAGAGGCAACAAATACATGACCTATTTTCCAGTGTGTCAAAAGAAAACAAGAAAAAGATGAGTGTGGAAAATTTGTGATTTCAATGGCAAGAATCTGTGAGAATTCTCATCCAATGGTTTCTATGTTCTTTGCGAAGCAGGAGATAGGGGCACAGTCACATCCTAAGAGTGAGAAAGAAGAGTCACGGTGGGGAAATACAGGCAGGGAGGGTTGTGTGAGGGAGATACACGGGTTGAGGAAAGTAAAGGAAGTTTGAAATGTTGCTAGAAAGAACCAGAGAGAGAGAACACCTTAGAAAACTATAATAGGGTTGCCAGGACCGTTGAGGGTCCAGTTAAGACTAGAGATCATGACCTTTTAGAGGCATTATTTCCCATAGTTCTGTGGTGTTGACTGGCAGGACTTCACTGCCCAGGTAGATAGAGACACAGAGGAAGTAGAGAGATGGATGACTGAGGGGTGAGTGTTAAAATCATCACAGGTGAAGAGTGAGTTTGGAGATATAAACTCCATGGGGTAAGGCTGGTAGAGGAGTTCAGGGTGTTATGAGTCTCAGCAGGGTCAAAGAACATATCTAAAGAGTGACTTACTAAGAGGGTGAAAAATAATAATCGGTAGAAACAGCATGTGAATTTACACTTGATAGGGGAGCAGTTCTAGATGATGACACAGTGCAATGTGTTTCTAAGGGAACAGGTGGCTAAAGTAGAGGTAGAGATCTCTGGAAGAGGAGCCCGGGTGTCAGGGGAGACATCCACACAGGTTTGGGAGTTGCACAGGGGGATGTTAGGATGAAGACCATAAACCATGTATTAGACTCACTAATGGACTGACAGCAGGGTAGTATGCATCTCACAGAAGCAGGGTTTTAAAAAGATACTGGGGGAATTATAGTATGGGAATCTGGATGGAACACCAACCCCACCTCCCTGCCCCAATCTGGGAAAATGAGTATCTTCTGGTAAGGAAGGTATCAGTGACTCACTGTCCTCAGGAGAGAGCCTCTGGGAAGAAATGTGACAAGTTGAGGATTTAGACACCAAAAGGTGCCATAACTCGCCCAGAGTCACCAAATAAGACACTATCAGGGTTTACCCAAATCCCTTGGTACTTAAGGTTCTAGTGTTTGCCAGGGGTTTCCTGCTGAAAGTACCTGCAGCTCTCTGCCAAGGGCCTTCTTTGGCTACAGGAAGGTGCTTCCCCTGCCACCTTACCCAGGGCAAACAGCACAGGTGGGAGACTTATGCCCCCGGGACCAACCCTTAAAAGTAATGAAAGGAGATGATGGATACATACCCCAGGTTCCCTTGTCCCCAGATAGGATAACTCCAAGCTATGTTCTATACAGTTTACCCATGTCCCCAGAGGGACTGAGCTACAGTTGTCCACACCTGCTCATTCACGCGCCCTACATTGGTCTCCTTCTCGTGCCTGTCTTACGTGCCCACTCTCTTTGCTTCCTGGCATTGAGGTTGCCAGATAAAATGCATGATTCCTAACTACATTTGAATTTCATATGAACAATCTTTTTTTTTTTAGTGTAAGTATGTCCCAAATATTGCATGGGACATAACTTACACTAAAAATTTTGGTGTTTATTTGAATTCAAATGCAGCTGGACCCTGCATTTTTATTTGCTAAATCTGACAACCCTATCTGGGATTGCCTTCCAAGTAATCCACTTGTATTCATATCCTTGCCTCAGGGCATGCTTCTGATAGAGCCCAAACTAAGATAGTCAACAACTATCCTGGAGGAATAAACTTTGAAGAAGAAAAGAACAGCCTTCAGAAGCATCATCCTATTGCAACATTCAAATCAGATTGAAATTATAAAGAACTGTTGCTCTAATGCCAGCTGTAAGCTAAAGTTACCAGGAAAAGGCTAAAAACCAGCCTCAGCATTTAGCCTGATTTGTAGAAGCCATCACCTCATCAGGAAAGCACCTGTTATCCAGTCACCTTTATTAAACTCAATGCCAAATGTCATTAGTACAGCAATGCTGTGATGATGCTCTATTCATTCTATCACCAAATGTTCTAAATGTCTATCAGTGGAGAACAGCTTCTGTTTCAATAAAATAATAGCACTGAGTAGGAGAGGGGAAGACTATGCATCCCTGGTACACTCCTTGACCCACCACTTCCTTATTCCTAGCAATAAACTGGGCTGGATTACATCAACACTGGGAATCCCAAATGCATTATCATTAATGGACTTGCAAACTGAGGCTGTTTGTTAGTAATTTAATTAAAATCCCAAGTGTTTACTTGTTGCCCTTCCTCCTGAGAGATCCTTCTGCAAATTCTGGGTAGGAACTACTTCACCCGTCCATCCAACAACATTGCCAACAATTTTCAAACCGATATTTTGTAAGCTGTGATTCCTTATTCCAGGAAATCCTCCAAGCCTTGATGGAGGTGTGGTTTCATGTCTCATCAGTGTAAAAATAAACCCTTCAGAGCATCTGTATCTCCCCAACATGTCTGGTCGTTTCTTTGTCTTGGATTTCAATAGTAGAAATTCAGTTTGTTTATTAATTTGTTCATGTGCAGTGAATACAAATCATTGGTGCTAGTGGAAGGTTGTGTTCAATTCAGGTATAAAACTTGTTCAAGTATTGAACAAAACTGCTGATTTATGAACGTGTGGTAACTTCTCTGAATATGTAAAATGGTATCCCATTATTTTAATGTAATATTGGGCTCTTTCATCTCAGCAATAGATAGCGCCAGTCTGTGGCAGTATCAGCAAACCTAAGGTCTGCCGACAGCACTTGAGTCACTGGGGAATGCTAGTGAAGTTCACTTTAAAGAAAATGATTCTCACTTTTCCATGCATTCTGCAGACTTCCTTTTGATCTTCACCTTGAGCCCATTGACTTCAAAGTGTCCTTTCAGGATCACTCAGAAGGCCAGAGAGACTCATCCATGTCCTGATTCCTTGACTTTGCTCCATGCTCAGCACTTGTTTGAAATCTGTGGGGAGCTGGTAGAGGAAGCTCAGTAGGTGGCAGAGAAAGACAGGTGTATGGTCTCAAACCTCCTTTCCGGAATGATTACAAAGCCAAGTAGAGACTGGGGAACTGGTATCATCTTGCCAATGAGTCATCTTCTGAAAATGAGTACTCATATCCAACATGGCAGGAGAATGGCTATAAAGGAAGACACTTTATATAGGGTGCTTACATCTCTCTCCCCTGCCTGTGCAAGCTTCACCATTTTGAAGTTTCAGGAAACTGGACCCACACCAGAGTTAGAAGGAAAATAATCTCCTGATTCACAGATTATTAAATTGTGTGTATAAATGAGAGCTCAAGGTGAGTGAAGATACCTATCTTCATTTGCTTTCATCACGCATTCCTGATTGTAGTTCAGGATTTTCCCCATAGAATGGACGAATGGCAGAAACCCTGCCCAGAAGAGCACTAAGTGTTCCAAAAGGATACACAGAATTGCACTGAGCTTCTCCTGTCTGCCTCTTCCTGAAGTCAGCATTGGTCTAATAATAAGTTCCAGATGGTTTTTATATCAGTGTGCAGTTCAGGCCAAGATGTAACTTTATGAGTCCAGTCTGAAGACCATAGTCCTGCTGTCCCCTTTTCTTGGTCCATGTGGTTGACACAGTAACATATTGATTGCATGGTGGGCCACAATGAAAAGCCATCCCAGACTTTGCATCACCCATGAGAGAGGGCTCACTGCCCAGTCAGCTGTCTCCAGTTCAGCTTTGTAATTAATTTTGCTTAACTACCAAACACATTCCGAGTGATTTTAAGTCATTTAGTGTCTAGACTACGCTTAGATGACATAAGATCAAATGAATGAAACAAGCAAAAATTCAGACAAAGTGGGAACTTGTCATTCAGACAAAGGAGAAACTCTTTGGTTATTTCATGGAATTCAGCAGTCCATTTTTAAAAATTACTTTTTCTTTATCACTTGAATCTAGCGAGGCATACCAGTGTTTACTGACATGAAAGCTTCTTCATGGTGGCTAATGTCTTCATACCAAAAATTTATATCCTTTATGCTGTCTCACCTGATTAGGGTTTTGGAAAGACTTAAGTTGAAAAATAAGAATTCATAGGCATCTCCACCAGAGCTTTCTGGAACCCCATGTAAGCCACTTGCCCCTGTTTGTAAGAGTGCTTCTCAAAGTACGCTGGGAGCTTGTTGCTGCAGTTTTTCCAAAGACCTGGGCAAGGGCCACATCATTTTAATCTGACTCTTTTGAGCAAGTCCCAGATAAAGTTAGTGATTTACGAAAGCTTTTATCAGTCTCCTGATGGCTTTTACAGAGTGGAACCCTACATGACTTGTGTGATTTGTTTTCATTTACAAAGGTGCAGAAGCTTTGAATTTAAAAATGGAACGTTTTCTTCTCGTGCCAAATGTAAACAATTTCACATCCATTTCCCATCCAGCTATTTTACCAGTTCAAAAGAGTTTATATGAATCTTATCTGTATTATATTTCCTGCTGATTGGCAGTGCCTCCTACTTCAGCTGGGAAGCCAAAAATGTGCTGGCTCAGATTTGAACAGGAAAGGAATAACAAAGAAAACTGGGAAATAAATGTAATGAGTGGTTACAGGGTGCTGAAAACTATATTTATCGTTTCTTATTCTCGCAGAGTTGGTCCTGCCATATTGATTTATGCCTGGGAAGTCTTTTATGGAAACACACAACAAAAGCTTCAGATTATTTTGTCAACAAGAAAACACAGTTTACCTTATCTTCAAAGTCCCCATCTATTCCTGATTTGAGCGGTTCCATATTCCTTGCTCACTGGGATCTCTGTGAGCCCTGGAGGAGATTTGCATTGGATACAGTAATTTACCATAAAAGATGAAAGTCCCCAGAATGTCACAGAGCTGGTTTTCAAGGCCAGTGGAATAATTCTGTGGGGACCACAAGGACTCCAGAGAATGAAAAGTATTGTGGCTCTTCCAGGCCAACTTAGAGTCAGTTTACTGAGCCCTTGAGACCTGTTTTTTTTCCTTTCCAGAATGTAAAAGACATTTATTTAGCCTTTTGTTTGAAGATCTTAACTCTCTCACATTCAAGGCCTGCACAATTGGAAAGGAGGGGAGGGAAAGAACAAAAACAGCTATCTAGACATTTCCTAGTGGAGTATCATGTTTATATGTCCTAATACTACAGTATGAAGTGAGATAAAATGCTGGATCATAAACTTGGGCCCTATTGTAAGGAGAACAGGCAAGACTTATGGGTTTTGTTCAAAAATTAAACATTAATTTTTTTCAAGATAACATGAGCAACGATTTCTATTAAAGACATTTCTTTAGCCGCCCTTTCTAGAAATTTTCTCATTTGCCATTGGCTTTCCCACCTCCACATTCCCTTACAGTCCCCATCCTATACTCCACCCCCAATTTATACTCCATTCTCAAGTCTCAATTTAATTTGGACTTAACCAAGTTTGGGGAGAGTGTGTTATTTTTCAATAAATAACCTGACTTTCCTGTCAGTCAACATTATGACTATCACCACTATCTAACAGTTGGATGCTCATATTAAAGATAAGACATAATGTAAGGTAATTTTAGTACTGAATAAAGAGGGATAGACAGGGCTGTGTTTTCTGAGGCTCTCCAGGCCACATGTATTTGGTAGAAAGAGCATTACAGGAGTCCAGGTTCCAATCCTTGTGTAAGGTGTATAACCTCTCTGAAGCTCTATTTATTCATCAATCAGATGGGGGACAGAGAGCTTGATAACCTGAAAAGTCCTTGATTCTTGAAAAGTTTTTTAAGCTTTGTGTTTCCTGAAAGCTGACTACGCCCCTAAAAATTACCTCCTGACATTAGATGCTATTGCTATGAGGAACACAAAATATTTTACTAGAATACACATGTACTGATCTTCATATTAATATCTTACATTTGTTGAGTGCTCTTGGTTCACCAAGCGTTCACCCACTAGCTGTCTTTGCATTCATTAGCCAACACACCAGTGCCATCGGTAACAGCATCAGCCACCACAGGTGGTACAGTGACATTCTAAAGAGCAAATGGGACAGTTATTTTGCATATGATGGCAAAATAACTGGTAAGCTAAAGAGCTAAAGCTTGCCAGCTAGAAATTAAAATTGGCATTTAATGGAAGTTTCCTAGTCTCTTATTCTTTTCTTTACACCCTGATACATGCCTTCTTTTTTTTTTTTCTCTGTACAAAGATATACACTGATTTCCTGTCCCTGTATTTACATATGGTTTCCATTTGAAAGGTCATCAGTTATTTGGGCAATGATAACAAGATATTTCATTAAAAAGTAATCTCCAAATATTGAGCAACTCCAGAGGTGGGACTCTCATTAAGTTCATTTGATGATATGCAGTGCATGCAGTTAAAATTGAAGGAGGAGGTATACCATACCCCCAGCCTCACAAACCCAGCCTCAGATAGAACACCTTGAGATAAGATTATGTTTTAGAAAGGGACAAGTTTATTTACAAGAGTGTGTACATTTTGCTTCTTACCAGGACACTAGTCCTAGAGCAGTAGTGCCTGGCTCAGATTAGATGCTCAAAGAATATTTGTTAAAGCAATGAATGGATTAATGAATAAGTTGCCTTTATAGTAACATTTATTACTCTGGTCACTGACTAATGGGTGGTGGTTATTGGGTAGCCTACTTCACCAAAGATGGAGGAAGAATATTAGTGGATCTCATATTATCTCTTTCTTTACCTGATTGTGTTCTTCTCCAAGGGCAAACCATTTGGCCTATTAGGTACACACACTATTTAGGCATCTTTGAGATTTGAAACTATGCAAGACTCTGTCCTGAAGTGTCACCGCATTAGATAGATAACCTAATGCCTCATTCACATCTGGTGGAGACAACTATTAGGTTCATTTATACCAGGCACTGGCTGGACTGGTGCCATTGACTAACTAATTACTCAGTTTTCCTTGATATAAGTGAGGGAATGGAGCCCACATGATCTCCAGCCTCCCTCATGGCATTAGAATCCTGTGGGTCTGTGAAAACAATAATTTTGCTTGCATAATGAGCTTTGTTCACTGTAATAGGCAATGGAAAAAAAGTGATAGCACTTATCAGTGGTGATCTTTAAGTCATGGTATTACAGGTGATTTTTAGCTTATTATTTAAACTTTATCAAAAGTATTTTACAATGAAAATACATGATTTTATAATCATATGAAACAAAATAAAGTCCTTTCCATTTTGAGAAAAAAAATAATTATAGGAAGAAAAATAAAAAGCAATAACAACAATAAAATATTAGTTTCTATATCCACATCCAGAGCCATATTTTTTCAGACGTTAGCCCACAGATTTGTAGACCCCGTGCTGGAGATCCCTGACTCTATAACTCAGGTTGTGTTTTAACAGGCTTCAGGAGCCCACTTCGAAGAACCTGGGTCTAACCATGAAACATCATATGGATATAGTTTGTGGCTTATATTAAGGACTGAGTCAGTCCTACCAAACATTATTCCTTATATTTGACTATCACAGTTATAAGGAGGAATTTCTGCATCAAAATCTATTTAACCCTACGAGGCATCTAGGGCTGAAGAATTGTCAAAAGGCTCAGCTCCACTGGAAAAACTGGTTCCACTGCAGATGGGACCTGGATGAATGGTCAGCCACCATCCCAGAGTTTAATACCTTTGGGCCCTGGTCCCCCAGTGCCCTCCAAAACCGTACACTGAGAAAACATGGACTGATATCTAAAGTTGGAGATGAGTCACTGGGGCAGTGGCTTGGAACAGGGTTTTTATCTAAGACTTTGGTACTAGAACATGCTCTCAGTAACAAAATTATGGGTTACCCCTAGGCAGTGGATGACCTGGCAGTGAGCTGAACTAACTGTTTCATCACTGGATTTTATTTGAAATTTCAAAAAAGAAAAACTCACAGAGAAGGAGAGAGAGAAAGAAGTGTCTCCTAAGAGCTCTCAATATTAACTTATTAAGGGTTAAATCCTTTGTAAATTATATGTATTATAACTAAAGGTGTAACATGTGAAAATGAATACCAAGTTAATTATAATTTTGTTGATTTGACCACATTGCTGAGGTCTAAATGACAGAAGAAAAGTAAAGTGGGTCTTCCAACCACAGAATGCCTTCAATTTATAAGTGTTCTTTCCAGAGGCAGCAATAATACTAATATTTATCGAGTGTTTATTCAGTGCCTATTATGAACAGAAAGTTTGTGTCCCCCACAAGGTTCATATATTGAAGCCCATAACCCCATGTGATGGTATTTGGGGATGGGATCTTTGGGAGGTAATTAGGGTTCTATTAGGTCATGAGGGTAGAGCCCTCATGATGAGATTAGTGCCCTTATAAGAAAAAAAAGAGATCAATCTCTTTCTCTCTCCACAAGCAGACACTGAGGAAAGGCCATGAGAGGGCATAGGGAGAAGTTGGCCATCTGCAAGTCAGGAAGAAAGCTGTCATCAGGAACCGAATCAGACAGCAGCTTGCGCTTGGATTTTCCAGGCTGCAGAACACTGAGAAATAAACATCTGCTAATTAAGCCACCCAGTCTATGGTATTTCGTAATGGCAACCCAACCAGACTAAGGCAGTGCTTAATTGCATTACCTGATTTAGCCATCCCCATAGAGTCCCTTTAAACAAGAGGCTCCAAAGCATCAGAATCTTCAAATGTTTTCAGGGTTAGCATCACTTTGGCAAAAGCGTCTTTCTTATATTTTGCTGTATGCTGACAGCTAGAGAATTTTGTTACATATTTCACGTGTGCATGTGTGTGCATGCGTGTTACCAAGTCCAAACTTGTACTGCTTGCTGCACAGCGGGTCAGTAAGTCGAGAGATGAGTTGTTGGGGCAAGGAATAGTGACTTTATTAGGAATGCCAGCAGACCAAGAAGATGGTGGGCTAGTGTCCCAACAAACTATCTTACCCGAATTAAAATTCAAGCTTCTTTTACACTAAAAGGGGAGGAGGTGTGGTTGATTGTTGCAGACTTCTTGGTGTCAGAATCCTTTGTTCTTGCATCTGTCCAAGTAGGTCAGGTCATGATGTTCCTGTTAAACTCCAGCAAGACAAAGGTTATTCTCTTTTCTGCAACTTTTTATCTCTATATGAATGGAAAAGTATTATGCCTTTAGAGGTCAGAGCCTTGAAAATGGGCTATCCTGTATATCAGGGGTCCCCAACCCCCGGGCCATGGACTGGTACCGGTCCGTGGCCTGTTAGGAACCGGGCCACACAGCAGGAAGAGAGAGGCAGGCAAGCGAGCAAAGCTTCATCTGTATTTACAGCCGCTCCCCATTGCTTGTATTACTACCTGAGCTCCGCCTCCTGTCAGATCAGCGGCGGCGTTAGATTCTCATACGAGCACAAACCCTGCTGTGAACTGCACATGCGAGGGATCTAGGTTGCGCACTCCTCATGAGAATCTAATGCCTGATGATCTGAGATGGAGCTGAGGCAGTGATGCTAACACTGGGGAGTGGCTGCAAATACAGATTATCATTAGCAGAGAGGTTTGACTGCACAGAGACCATGATAAATCAATTGATTGCAGACTCATATTAAAACCCTATCAGTGAGTGGCAAGTGAAAACAAGCTCAGGGCTCCCACTGATTCTGCATTATGGTGAGTTGTATAATTATTTCATTATATATTACAATGTAATAATAATAGAAATAAAGTGCACAAGAAATGTAATGCACTTAAATTATCCCCAAACCACCCCCTCCCCAGGTCTGTGGAAAAATTGTCTTCCATGAAACAGGTCCCTGGTGCCAGAAAGGTTGGGGACCGCTGCTGTATATTTCAGGCTATAGGCAACATTCTTAACTTGTAGCAAAGGCAATAGAATACAAAGGTTAAAGTAAAAGAAACAAATCCAATATGGAGTCAGATTTGTTTTTCCCTGTCACGTGCTCATCTACGATATATAAGGGTGTGTTTGTAAGTACATGTGCCTGAGGACAGTGGACCCTTGGACCCAATTTATTTAGTGGCTAATTCCCTCCCTTTTTCCTGTAAGCAACTCTCTGTCTCCACATTATTCCAGAAGGGGAAAAGGAGGGATGAAGGAAGAGGGAGAAAGGAGGAGGAAAGAAGTAACCAAGAATTGGACTTCCCTGGCGGTCCAGTGGTTAAGACTTCACCTTCCAATGCAGGGGGTGTGGGTTCAATCCCTGGTCAGGGAGCTAAAATCCCACATGCCTTGCAGCCAAAAATCCAAGGCATAGAACAAAAGCAATATTGTAACAAATTCAATAAAGCCTTTAAAAATGGTCCACATCAAAAAAAATAAAATAAAAAAACCCCAAAACAAAAAACAACAACGAAAAACCAAGAATGAAAAGAGGGAAGAGGAGAGAACGTTATGTGAAAGAGCAAACAGGGGCGCAGGATTTAGAAAGGAAGAAAGGGAGGAATGACTCTGAGAAGCCCCGCTTTCCCCAGCCCTACCCTCTGCTCTCTTTCCAAATTCCCAGGCTGCCACCAGACCCATCCCCCATGCCTCTATCCATTCCCTAACCCAATGCATGAAAGCTGAAGCTTTCACCTCATTCTCTGAGTTCTGCCCCCAGCACTCCAGCTAGAATCAGAAGTAAAAGGAAATTTCCTGTTCCCATCATTAGTATTGCACCAAGAGGCTAATTAAAGAAAACACAGAAATCTACAAGGAATTTCTGGCACTTTCCAATTCTTTAAAACCGTGGATGAGGAGCGCACTGCTCCTTAGCCCGTCACGAGGCAACCCACCACTTCTTCCTCCCTCCCAGCTCTGAAGACCTCCTTAAATTTATGCAGAATGGATAACAGCAGCCCCTTAAAATTCAAAACTGCCCATTACGTGTCACCCCATTATGCATTCCATTCTTAGCAGGGTTTTTTTTTTTTTTTTTTTTTGAGAATGTACATTGCTGAGGAAAGAGAGGCCTTTAGGGTACAGTATATTTCAAAACACAATTAAAATAAACTCTTCAAGTGGAAATATAAAATGCATTTGTATTCTATTAAAACCTTTGGCCTTATCAACTGCAGAGTGCTCCACAACAAGGTCATTAGTAAGGAGCCTTACACGATGGGCAGCAGGCATCTGCTGCACAAAAACAAACAGGGGCCCAAAACACCACAATAACTTCCTGTACCTGTTCTTGTTTGCTTGCTGAGCCCTCAAACATTGGGAGTTGCTGAAATACATAAAAGAGTAACAGCTTGAGTCAATATTTGCCAGCCTAAGAGAGTGATTTTATTTAGTGAGATGACTGAACTCTTCTGAATAAATACATCTCCTTGCATGCAGGAAAACCACAGGCAGGAACTGGGGGAAGGGCCTGAGGGCAGAACTAGTTCTGCTGTTGGGGTAGAGCTGGGGCAGTGGCTCTGAGACTTCAGAGGATCTTTTTCTGGCCCCTTTCCTGCAATTCTCTGCATCCTGGGGCAAGGGGTACAGCCCCAGTGGCATGGGATCCAGTCCAGAGGCAAGGGAAAACTCTCACCTCTAGGCTGCACTCTCTTATAGATAGGTGGTTCTCATCACACTCGCCTGGAGGGCGCTCATGGCCGGGCCCAGAGTTGATGATGTGTCTGGGGTGGGGCCTGAGAATGTGTGTTTCTAATGAGTTCCCAGGGGATGCTGATGCTGCTGGTTCTGGGACCACACTTTGAGAACCACTGGTCTAGACCAGCTCTGTCCAGTAGAAATGTAACACTAGCCACATGGGTAATCTGAAATTTTCCAGTAGCCATGTTAAAAAAATCGAAAAGAAACAGATGAAATTGTTTAATCATATAACCACAAAGATATTATTTCAAAATATAATCAATATAAAAATAACTAATGAGGTACATTACATTCATTTTTTTTTGTACCAAGTCTTCAAGTTCCAGGATATATTTTTTACTTGCAGCACATCAGTTCAGACTAGCCATATTTCAAGGGCTCAGTAGCCACATGTGGCTAGTGGTCGTTATGCTGCGCAGCATGGTTCTAGACCGTGCTCTGAGTATACAGGACCCAGAAATTCCCAGACCTACAGTCATAAGCTACCTCCAGGGCCTGAGTGTCCCCACAAATGTTCATCTGACTGTTGAAATAGAGTGCATATCCCCAGGCTCAAGGGTGACCCTGAAGAGTGTGAGTTCAGGAGGTGAATTGTATTGGAATAAACTTGAACATAAGCGCTGGGGCATCCATACATATGAACATGAGGCACGTTGAGGTGTGGGGCACAGTTAGATGGGGAGAAAAATGGGGCAGAATGGGCTGTGTGTGTATGAGAGGGAAGGGGATGGGGAGGAGAGAGAGAGAGAGAAGGAGGATCAATTCTACTCCAGACTCCTTTCAGTTAACAGAACAGTTCTTTCCCCATATTACACTTTCAATGGATTTTGCAGAAAGTTCTGGCTGCCATTGCATTTTCACTGTCTCACCTGTGTCAGGACAATTAGCTTTTGGGGTTTGCAGCTCTCCCAGGGCACTGCTCATAAAAGGAAATGCTTCATATGCCTTCCTGCTGTAGGGCTCTCCTTCCTGGCTTTTCCCCTTTGTTTTATAAGTGGCTTGGGGTTTGACTTGAAGGAGTGATCATAAAGAGAATGATTACTTTTACACTGGCTACAGTGAGGAGAGGATTCTGCGAGGAGGGATTTATACATGGAAGCCAATACCCACTTTGGAAGGCATCACCTTTTGCCCATATAAGTGCTGCCCACAGGGTCAATAGCTGGAATTAACCTGGATCCTTTTTTTATTATTATTATTTTTAATAAAGCTGCTTTACGATAGAGTCTGATGCGAGCTCCCACCCTGCAACTGCACCAACATGAAGGGAAAGAACACAGTTTCATTTAAGAATTTTTTGTCCCAGTGGGTACAGTTCCCACCTCCCTCACCCTCCTAGTCTCCGGAGAGTCAGAGAGAGAAGAACAAAATTAAGCCTTTTATGAGCATAAACTGATAGCAACATAAAAGAGAATGAGCTCATTGCCCTGGTTTTATAGGTTGTTTAATTTGTGAGATACAATCATGGAGATCAGCTTTTGTAGGAATGGCTGTACTGAACGCTCACTGGATGCCGCATCCCATGCGTGGTGCTTCACTTACCTCATTTAATTCTTTCAACTATCCTATAAGATGAAGAAATGGAGACCCAGGATGGATAAAATCCCAGGGAGAGTATAAGAGGTGGACAGCCTTCCTCCTACCAGAGTCTTTTTGACTCGCCAAACTGTGCTGTTTGATAGGTCAGAGAGATTGAATTGATGGGTGCTCCTGACTTGCTACAATAGGTGTCAAAAGCTTCACATATCTGTGTACCTTATTCCAGCAAATCGGCATTCCTTCTGTTACGATGTACAAAGATAGGGCAGTAAGAAACTTCTGTTACGATGTACAAAGATGGGGCAGTAAGAAACTGTTACCACACTGCTTCTGTGGTAACCCTAGAGTCAGTCCTTGAATCTTCTGTTTTTCTCACACCTCACAACCAGCAACCTTCTGTTTTGCTCACACCTCACAACCAGCAACTCTAAGGATGTGAATGTTGGGGAAAGCTCAGCCCTTCAGAAAGGAGCACTGACCAATCCAAATTGACACTTGCCAGCTGGTGAACTACATGAAGTGCTAACCTACACAGAGTCAGTCCTTGGCAGTGTAATAATTTCCATAACTCTCTCTAAACTTCTGTGGCTTTGGGGATCTTGCCCTACATGGCTGGGCTATCTTTGTTGGTTCAATTAAGCAGTAATTTCTAAATCTCCGTATCATGTTTGGTGCAGGCACAGCCCCACTGCAGGCATATGTGTTTCATGAGCCTAAAACAACAGGCTACATTATCTGAAAGCCTGGGAGGAAGACTTCGGCCTCCCAGAAATAGTTCACTGTGTCTTTGGCTACAGAATAGTTCACAAGGGCAGTGTATTCTGGGAGCCTGCTGGAATGCTCAGCCGACAAGAGCCCTGTGGAGATGATGTTCATTCTCCTGGGAGCTTTACTGTTTACATTTGCCTTTACTCATCTTTTAGCTGAATCAGAAAGCTGAATGGAAACTGCAGTGTTTGAGAACACAAAATGGATTTTGACACTTAAAAGAACTTTCATACAGAAAAACCCAGAGTTAACAATCTTCACATGTAGGCTAGTTCTAAAACCCTGGAATTTGGGAGTTGTCTGGGACTGTAGAGATTGCTTCCTGTGCAGCCCAATGTGATAACCACTAGCCGCATTTGTCTATTTACATTAAAACGTAAAATAAAGGCTTCCCTGGTGGCGCAGTGGTTAAGAGTCCGCCTGCCGATGCAGGGGATACGGGTTCGTGCCCGGTCCGGGAAGATCCCACGTGCTGCGGAGTGGCTAGGCCCGTGAGCCATGGCTGCTGAGCCTGCGTGTCCGGAGCCTGTGCTCCGCAACGGGAGAGGCCACAACAGTGAGAGGCCCGCGTACCGCAAAAAAAAAAAAAAAAAAAGCAAAATAATTTGAGAGACTCTGGCCAAGATAGTGGAGTAGGAAGGCCCTGAGCTCAACTCGTCCTCCCATGGGCACACCAAAATTACACCTATTTACAGAGCAACCATCGATGAGAAGGACCTAAAGACTAGCAGAAAAGATCTACAACTAAATATATAAGAAAGGAAACACAAGATGGGTAGGAGGGCCAGAAAAGCAGTAGTCAAGACCCACACCCCCAGGCAGGAGACCCACAAAGGAGAGGATAATTACAATTGCAGAGGTTCTCCCCAGGGAGGAAGGGCTCTGAGCCCCACATGGGCTCCCCAGCCTAGGGATACTGCATCAGGAAGATGAGCCTCCAGAACGTTTGGTTTTGAAGGCCAATGGTGCTTACTTTGGGGAGAGCTAGAGGGCTGTGGGAAATAGAGACTCCACTCTTAAAGGGCACACACAAAATTTCACACACTCAAAGACCCAGGGCAGAAGCAGTAATTTGAAAGGAGCCTGGGTCAGACACACTTGATGATTTTGGAGAGCTTCCCAGAGAGTCAGGAAACAACTGGGACTCATCCTAGGGGCATAAATGCTGGCAGCAGCCATTTTGGAGTGCTCATCCTACCACAGGGACACTGGTGCTGACAAGAGCTATTTTGGAATCTTCCCTCTAGCTTATTAGCACAAGGACCCAGCCCCACCCAACAGCCAGTTGGCACCATTCCTGGGATACCACAGGCCAAGCAGCTAGCTGTGAAAGAAGAACAAAGCTGAAGGTATCATGCTTCCTGATTTCAAACTATACTGTAAAGCTACAGTAATCAAAACAGTATGGTATTGGCACAAAAACAGAAACAATGGATCAGATCAATGGAACAGAATATAGAGCCCAGAAATGAACCCATGCTTATATGACCAATTAATCTATGACAGAGGAGTCTAGAACATACAATGGGGAAAAAATAGCCTCTTCAATAAATTGTGTTAGGAAAACTGGACAGCTACAGGTAAAAGAATCAAACTAGACTACTTTCTCACACCATATAAAAAGTAAACTCAAAATTAATTAAAGACTTAAATGTACAACCTGAAACCATGAAACTTCTAGATGAAAACATAGGCAGTATGCTCTCTGACATCAGTCTTTGCAATTTTGGGGGAGTATGTCTCCTCAAGCAAGAGGAAAGCAAAAATAAACAAGTGGGTCTGCATCAAACTAAAAAGCTTTTTGCACAGTGAAGGAAACTATCTCAAAATGAAAGGCTACCCACTGCATCAGAGAAGATATTTGCAAAAGATATATCTAATAAGGGCTTAACATCCAAAATATACAAAGAATTCATACAGCTCAACGTAAAAAGAAGTAGGTTAAAAATGGTAGAGGACCTGAATAGACATTTTTCCAAAGAAGACATACAGATGACCAATAAGCACATGAAAAGATGCTCAACATCACTAATCATCAGGGAAATGCAAATCAAAACCATAATGAGATATCACTCACACCTGTCAGAATGGCTATTATCAAAAAGGCTATTATCCTCACCCTTATGAATTGTTGGTGAGGATTTGGAGAAAAGGGAACTCTCCTGCAGTGTTGGTGGGAATGTAAATTGTGCAGCCACCATGGAAAACTGTGTCAATATTCCTCAAAAAATTAAAAATAGAACTACCATATGATCCAGCAGTTCTACTCCTGGGCATTTATCCAAAGAAAATGAAAACAGTAATTAGAAAAGATACATGCACCCCTTTGTTCATTGCAGCGTTATTTATAATAACCAAGACATGGAAGCAACCTTAAGTGCCCAATAGATAAGTGGATAAAGAAGATGTGGTGCATATATATACAATGGAATACTACTTAGCCATAAATAAATGAAATCTTGCCATTAACGACAACATGGATGGACCTAGAATGTATTTATGCTAAGTGAAATAAGTCAGACAGAGAAATACAAATACTGTATGATTTCACTTATATGTGGAATCTGAAAAACAAAATAAATGAACAAACATAACTAAACAGAAACAGAGTCATAGATACAGAGAACAAACAGCTGGTTGCCAGAGGACAGGGGAAGGAGAGAAGTAGGTGAGGCAGACTAAGAGGTACAAACTTCCAGTTACAAAATAAATGAGTCATGGGTATGAAATGTACAGTTAGGGCAATATGGTCAATAACTATGTAATATCTTTGTATGGTGACATATGGGAACTAGACATATCAGGGTGATCATTTTGAAATGTATAGAAATATTGAATCACTGTTTTGTATACCAGGAACTAACAATGTTGTAGGTCAGTTACGCTTCAAAAACAAGCAAACAAACTCATAGATCAGATTTGTGGTTACCAGAGGCAGGGGGTTAGGGGAGGGTGAACTGATTGAAGTAGTCAGAAGATACAAACTTCCAGTTATAAGATAAATAAAAGGGATGTAATGTGCAACATGGTAAATATAGTTAACACGGTTGTATTATATATATGAAAGTTTTTAAGAAAGGAAATCCTGAGAGTTCTTATCACAAGGAAATTTTTTTTCTATTTCTTTAATTTTATATCTATATGAGATAATGGGTGTTCACTAAACTTATTTTGGTAATCATTTCATGACATATGTGAGTCAAATCATTATCCTGTGTACCTTAAACTTATACAGTACTGCATGTCAATTATATCTCAATAAAGCTGAAAAAAAGAATCTCCCACAGTAAAAGTAAAAAAATAATAATAATTTAAATCAAGTAAAATTAAAAATCAAAAAAGTGTTTCTCAATCTCACTAGTCAGTCATCAGCCACATGTCGCTAGTGGCTACTCTATTGGACAAATACGGAACACTTACACACAAATATAGAACACTTACATCATTACAGAACGTTCTGTTGGACAGCACTGGCTAGACTACTCTCCCCTCATTTTATAGAAAATAAAACAAAGGTGTGTAGAGGTCAAGGTCAAGTGTCTTGCCCTCTTGTCTTTCAGATAGTAGTTTGGCTGCAGTTAGAAAAGATCTAGTTTGTCTTCCGCTGTCCTTTCATACTACCGGGCCGTCTCCCATCTCTGATGATAATATCAAGTGTTATTCTAATAACATCCAACACAAATACAAATGAATGAAAGCAAGCTGGTGATACGATTAACTGATAAAAGTGTGAGTGATTACAAATTAAAGTTAAAATAGTTAGAAAATCCTGTCTTCTCCATGAAACTCTCTAACGTTAACATAAAAAGAAGAGACAGTTTTCCCCAGTATCACTGTGCTTAGGCCTACAGCTCACAGGGCTGCCTCAGTTACTGTGGGACTGCATTGCTTATATACCTAATGAATACATTTTATCATGTTTCTTTGGTTTTGCATAATGAATATCTTGGGGGATTTTTGTTGCCTAAGTAACTCCATGAAAGCTTCCCTTGCACTGTGTATGCAGAGCACATTTAGGGACATTTTGGCCATAACAACCAATAAGAAATAATGGCTACTGTTAGCTTACACACAGCAGAAACCATTTTCAACTTTCCTGTGATTCAGAACTTGCACTACAACCTAAGGTGTCAGGGTTGAGCATGCTATGGGCCTATAGTTAATGACTCTCCACACAGAGAAAGCTGAAAATTCCTACGAAGCCTGGAACATGTCTACATACAAGAATTGCTCTCTAGTCATTTGACTAGATTTCCCTAGGTACTGTAAGAATCTGACATTTAGGCCAAAGGACCTCAATATAATACTACCTTTTCCAGGGTTGATGTGGACCTGAGGAAACTTCTGGAGCTCCTCAGGGTCAGGGACAGTACCTTATTCATCTGTATCCCCCATCACTCAACACTATGCCTGGACACAGTATCAGCCGATGTCTGTGAAGAGAAAGAAGGAAAGAGAGGAGAGGAGAGGAGAGGAGAGAGCAAGGAAAGGAGGGAGGGATGGAGGGAAAGAGTGATATCTTTAAAATCCTATCTAGCCTCTCAAGTGGAAGAGTAACACAGCATGGAGAAGTTTAATTATTCTAATTTGGAACCCTTTCATTATATGGCTAAAAGCAGTCATGCCTCTGAGGTGGACACCTCTTATTTTTGTCTGCTCAGCACTCCTCATATTAAGAGAACCTATCTCTTCCTTCAGCCATTACTTCCCTTCAGCCCATGTGCTTCAACTGATATTGAGCCTACTCAGCTTAGAATGGACGCTAGACCTGGGCCTGGCCAAAGAGATTAGTGGACGTGTGAGCACAACTAGAATAATCTCCAAAGATGTCAAGAAGAAGAAACTCACTGTTGCTGTTTCTGAGTTGGAGGAAACTAATCCTAGACCTCTTACTAGCTATCTTTGGTCCTTCATTGGTCCTCTCAGTGGAAAAAGCAGAGACAAAAGATGGAGAAAGACAGATGCCTGATGTCATTTTTTGGACATCTAAATCCAGTCTTGAACTTTTCACTTACCTGAACCAATAAATTCTTCCCTGCCCTCTTTTTTTTTTGAGCCTGGTTTAGTTTGGTTTATGTTACTTAGAGTAGAAAGAGTCAAGATTAATATAAACACAGACTCTAAAAAAAATCACTTTTGAAAGATTACTACCATGACCTTTGTAGCCATTAACAGAATGGTGACTTCCTCAGGCTAGAAACTGCTCTGGAAAGTACAGCTTTTCTCAGATTTCCAGGCATCTCTGGCCTTTCTGGGGGGATCCATTTCCAGGCAGATGTCCTCTGATCTCCACACATTGCCTCCTCTGCTTTACCCCACTCGCAGGCTCACACATCCTCCATTCATAATGCTCTGTGCGTTCTCCACTGACCTTTTCCTAACCTTTAATTTTCCAAACCCATCTCATGAACCAGCTCATCCCAGGAGTGAACAATGGGAAACAAAGATTTATATGTCACAGTGTACTTTATGTTTAATAACTGACTTGTCATGGCATTTATCTGTATAAAAAGTTGGGTAATTCATGAGTGGGTTGGCAATAGCAGCCTCCGGTGTTATGTTTCCTGCTCTAACTCAAGAAGATGAACAGCTTGGTAGGTATTAGCTCTCACATGCTGAGAAATCTTCAAATATGCTCTTGAGGTTTTTTTTCTGAGGGAAAATGAAAAGTAGGCTTACCAGGAAATGGTGGCTCACAGGAACACATTCTGTGATGATCTTGTAGCAAAGGACAAGAGCTACATGACTAGAACGCTGCTAGTGTAGGCCCAATAGTTTGCTTTAGTCCCCATTGCAAAGGCTCACAGATACACAAATACACAAAGATACTAAGTGCTGAAGCTAGAATTTGCCCAACTCCAAAGCCCCAATTCTTTCTGTTATACTTTGTTTTTCTCCAGGTGTTTTATAACCGTGCACTTTGGAGGACAAAGCAAGGAGATACTGACATTTTTGTTAAATAGATATTGTGTAGTTTGTATGCCAGATCTCAACTTTATAAAATAAAATGAGAGACATACATAATAAAGCAAACAAAAGCTGGCCTCACGTTTATGGCTTTACAATATTATTCTTCTATTATTAATCTATAAAAGCGTCAAATATTATCTTTTTGGTACCGTCAGGTCACTCTGTGTTTTGCTCTTTTATGTTTTCATTCACAAATATAATTTGCATGTGCTAGTTTCAGAAAGTTCAGAGACCCAGTCCAATTCTAGGGTAGCTAAAGACTGTGATAGGTTATGCCTACCATCCGGGGTTAAAAAGCACAACTATATGTCCTGGAGTCATTTGCATATCTTCTTTAGGCATCTGGGAGGAGAAGTAAAGATCATGGACTGAGGAAGTTCTAGGAACCAAATTCTGACTCTGAGGGAATTAAAGATCTTAAAGGACTAGGATGTGGTTATGTTCCTAACACCATGACCCTCTTCTTTTGCAATACTTGGATATTCTTGACTTTTATTAAGCATTCTTACAGACTGTAAGTCTCTTGAGGGCAGGGACTGTGAAAGTTTTCCTTAGCACAGTGTCCCAAGGCCTAGCTAGTACTCAATGCCTGGCCAGTGGTAGGCACTTAAAAGTTGTTGGAATGAATATATGTTTAATGAACCATGGGTTTCATTGTGAAGTGCTGGCATGTTCTCCTTTCCACTGCTTGAAGGGTAGAGAACTAGAGTTGAGAAAAAAGACAGCACATAACTGAGCTAGGTCTCACTTTGAAGACTATGTTCCTCACTCAGGAAATCCAAATCAGCTGCCTCATATCTTGAATAGAAAAAAATAAGAAGGAGGTGGTTTGCCCTCAGGGTTTCCCTGGCATGACCAGTTCTCCATAGATGTGTGTCAAGTGAGGAAGAGGAGGAGTTTGGAGACCCTGGTAGTTCCTTCTACTTCTGGGTCACTCCTTCCTCCAGGGTGATACAGGGATAACAAACTAGATGATGGTTAACAGAACTACAGCGAGGAATGGTCTCTTTCCAGCAGTAGTGCCAGAGGAGAGAGCACGCCATGGAGGCTCTCACATAGAAGTCCAGCATCTGTGCTCCCCTTTTTCCAGGGGTGACCATATCTGGGAATAGCTTCAAGTCAAGAATTTCAGCAGTTCCTGGAAGGAAGATATACCTGGGGAAAGCAAGGCAACTGTTATGGAAACAACAGGGTCCTGTATTTGTTACACTCTGAATCATCAGAAGAGGTCAGCTTGAAGGTCTGTACAGACACATCTGCCCTCTCATGAATGAGGAACAGGAAGCTACAGACAGTAGCTTCACTCCTTGGGAGCAAGTTCACAGTCTGGAACTTCTGTAGTCCTGTGTTCCCCCACTTAATAGAGGATTCTGTTCCTTAATCCAACTAGAGATTAGTTATCCTGCTGTCAGGATATTTGCTGCACTTGCCTTGTGGGTACATCTTACAAGTAAGCTGCTTGTCAGGATGTTGAACAGGATAAGGAGGGGGGATACCCATAAACTTCCAAGAAATGGATGTATGATTTCATTGTACCCACTTTCTAATGAATTGTGAAAGTATGGCAGAATTCCTTCTTAAGAGTTGATTTCATTAATAAATACAATCTGTGAGGAGATATTAGTCCCATTTATTTATAACATTTGGAAGTCACTGATATATACCTAAATAACTAAACAATTTTAAATGGGCGAATTAGCTTAGACCAAGTCTGCAATAACCCCCACCCCCATTTTTTCAACTCTAAATACCAACTCTCTAGCTAACTAGTTCTGTGATTATGATCAAGTCACTTAACACTATCTGAGCCATTTGTATACTCATTTATTTATCCATTTAGCTTTTTTTCATTCACCAAGTGTTTATTGAGAACCTACTATGTGCTAGTAGGTGTTATAAAAGATCTCATAATACCTACTTTACAGAGTAATTCCAAATAATTAGTGAGATAATTTAGAAAAGCTCCTAGAACAGAGGGGTAGTTGATAAATTTCTACTGTATATGAAAATTTGGAAACAAAACATATTAGAGGGTTAGGGAGAGAAAAGCCTGTCTCAGGGTTCAACTAGGTGTTTAAATCTTGTATATTGTTGCTAAAGATTTTAAAGGTGTATTTTTTCCCTCGACAATAGAACAGAGATATTAGTCTGAGTAATTGCCCTAAGGTCAGGTAAAATGATATTTAAAATCAGCATCCCCCCCATGAGCAAATATTTCCCTACTTTTGCTTTGGAGTCAAGTCCATGATGTGGACCATATTCAGACAGAGCCTTCTTGTAAGGATAGCCACCCTTTAGGGAGTGTGCTGAGAGGTGCTCTAACCTCAAGTTTACAGGAGGCCTTCCCAGACAGCCTCTCTGGAACAGTCCTGAGTGATTGTGCACACACAGCACTCTGTGTACACCCTGTTTCACAAAGATTCCCCTCCTACTTCTCCCTTGTCTCTTTAGTAGGTAGTTCAATTTACATCACATAGATGGTCAAACAGTGCCGCTGGGTTACTGGAAGAAATTATTTATTTCTATACTTTTCTACTTTGAAAACTTAAAATGAAACTGGGATAAAAATTTTCAAAATACCAAGAAGTGGGCAGATATCCTAGGGCCACAGTGAAAAGCCAAAAATTTCTTATTGGCTGCTTGGCTTGGTGAATCAATGGAGGCTAATTAAATGTCCTGCTGAGAATGGGGGATCTGGTGTGTTTTATAAGGCTGAATAATCCTCCAGTGAGTCAAAGTAAAGATTTTTCCTTTAGAAAGCTGCTGACTAATGTGAGGTGGATGAACTCTTTGGAAGAGCCTTGAGCAAATGCAGCTGGTATGCAAGTGAGGAGCCATTTATTAACCACCCTGGGGGCCCTGGTGAGGAGAGAGAAATTTAGGGCAACTATGCATTTTTCTTACTCTGCTTCCCCAAGAATCAGGCCTTGCACCATTGTTGAAAATAGGAAGAATTCTGTATTTTAATCAGATTCCACATAATCCTGCACTTTGCAAAAGTAGACAATACTCTTTAAGCCAAAAGCTTTGTATTCTTCTTTGACCTCATAGAGAATCTTTAGAAATACATCCCTCACTCTGCTTTTTGTCTCACCTGCCTTGGTTGGGTGCCCCTGTGAACAGATAGCTTTAGATCTTTGCCTTCTCTTCTTCAATGGAATTTGGTTTCCTAAGAAGATAAAGGGAGATGCTTCCAGGACCCATGACTCTTCATATCGTTTCTTTTTGTCTCTGAACAGTGGCTTGAAAGGAAGATACTTTATTAAATGCAAAGTGAAGGAAAATTTCTTGATCAAATTCCCCAGTTTTTTTTTCTTTTTTAAAAGTCTACATGTATAAAATTTTGCAAAAGATCTTAGAAATACGTTTTCAAGGAGAGGGAATTATGAAAACATTTGACTTTATAACTAATTTTAGAAAGGTTAAGAAAAATTTGGCTCCATCCAGACAGAGCTTAGTAAGAATAGAATAAAGTCATCTTCATTCAGTTAGAGAGTAAAAACTAATAGACGAGAAGGTCCAATATTTACCAATTTAAAAAGTCAGTAGTATGTTTAAAGGCAGACTCCAGGTTTACTGAGAGGAGTAAGGGGCTATAATTATGAAGTAATTAGTATTAATTTAAATACCAACAATGTTGATAAGAATTGTAATGTCAGAGAGCCACAGTAGCTCATGTTTGCTTTATAAAAGAAGTTTTAGCAAATCCAAACAAGGAACTGCCATTCCAACATATTAATTTTTCTTAAAACTGTGGAAGCCATTTTGAGCCAGTTTTTAAAGTATAAAAATTTGGAATTTACCTTTGGAAATAAGAATTCACCTGGTCTAGATGCAATGGGAAAAGATCCGCTCCAAAACTGACTTCTTAAAAGAGAGCTACAAACTTTTCAAGTGATGTCAGCAAAATGGTGGACTAGGAATCTCCAAGCTTTTATTCCCTGATAAAAATATTTTTAAAACAAGTAGAAACATCTGAAACAACTTTGTTTAAGCTCTGAAAAACCAAGGTTTACAGCTACCAAACCAACGCCAAATCAAAAAAGAAAAAAAAGTCATCCTGAAAAGGGTAGGAAAATCTTGTGGCATTTTTACTCACTCTTGCCCTGGCAAAACCACTCCTTCTCTGGTATGGCAGTGGTTTTGGTCTTTAAGCAGCAGAATCCTGATTCCCAGTTCCCTACCTCAAACCAGAGGAAGCAGAGCAGTACTTATTTGTAAATCATTTGTGTGTATCTGTTCTTAGTTTGAGAGATATCCAAAGGACTGATATAAGGTGTTTATCTCTGTTTCACCCACCTTGGAACTTAGGCAGGCAAAGTGATAAGCACTGCTCAGAAAAGCAAGGTGATTATAGACACGGATGCCTGGGGTATGAGATTACATGTGGAGACAGACAATAGACTATCTAAGGCCTGGAGGAGAAGCTGAGGTGAGGCTTTTCAGGGAATTAAGACATTCAAAAGCAGCCATATATATAGGGGAATTTAGAAAGCCATGCATATGCCCAGCCAAGATGCATGCTCAAAAACTACCTGAGAAGACCTTAAGCTTCCACCTCAGGATTATGCCTTCACTTAGAACAAACCTAGCTAAGTTTTGACGGATTGTCCTAGGAAAGACCCAATCTGCAAAGACTGGGAGAGCTCCTGGCATTCAAGGAAATCTTTTTCAAAACATTATCTGAACACAGAGACTGCAGTGATCACACATGATAAGAAACAGTTTTTGATTGTAATAAAATAGCTTGTAAAAGCCTCCAGAAATGGACCACTGTAACCTTCAACAATTTAAAAAAACGTGGGGAAGTGGAAGAATCTGATTTCCAGAGTTTTCCGCATTATAATAGTCAAATGCCTAATTTTCAACAACAACAACAAATCACAAGGCATACAAAGAAACAGAAACAGGGCTTCCCTGGTGGCGCAGTGGTTGAGATTCCGCCTGCTGATGCAGGGGACACGGGTTCATGCCCCGGTCCGGGAGGATCCCACATGCTGCGGAGCGGCTGGGCCCGTGAGCCATGGCCGCTGAGCCTGCGCGTCCGGAGCCTGTGCTCCGCAACAGGAGAGGCCACAACAGTGAGAGGCCTGCGTACCGCACAAAAAAAAAAAACATATGGATCATTCAAAGATCAAAATAAATTGATAGAAACTGTTCCTGAGAAAACCCAGAAATCAGACTAACTAAACAAAGACTTTAAAATAATTGTCTTAAATATGCACAAAAAGCTAAAGAAAAACAGGAACAAAAAAAATTAAATGATAGCAGGAAAACAATGTGTGAACAAAATAAGAATATCAGCAAAGAGATAGAAACTATTAAAAAGAACCAAACAGAAATTCTGGAGCTATCAAGTATAATAAATGAAATTAAAAATTCACTAGAGGAGTTCAACAGCAGATTTGAATAGGAAGAAAAATAATCAGGTAACTTGAAGATAGGAAAATTGAAATTATTGAATCTGAGGAACAGAAAGAAAAAGAATAAAGAAGAGTGAATAGAGCCTGAAGGACTTGTAGGGCAGCATCAAATGGACCAACATACATATTGTGGGAGTCCCAGAAGGAAAAGAGAGAACAGGGCAGACAGAATAGTTGAAGAAATAATAGATAAAACTTATCAAATTGGATGATAGACATGAATCCACAAATTCAGGAAACTCAACAAACTCCAAGAATGATAAACTCAGAGACCCACAATGAAACAATTTTAGTTAATCTGCCAAGACTAAAAGGCAGGGGCTTCCCTGGTGGCGCAGTGGTTGGGAGTCTGTCTGCTGATGCGGAGGGCGCAGGTTCATGCCCCGCTCTGGGAGGATTCCACGTGCCACGGAGCGGCTGGGCCCGTGAGCCGTGGCCACTGGGCCTGCGCGTCCGGAGCCTGTGCTCCACAGCAGGAGAGGCCGCGGCAGTGGGAAGCCCGCATACCGCAAAAAAAAAAAAAAAAAAGACTAAAAGGCAAAAAGAGAATCCTGAAAGCAGCAAGAGAGAAGGAACTCATCACAAGATAGTTCCTCAATAAGATTATTAACTGATTTGTAATCAGAAACCTTTGAGTCCAGAAGGCAATAGGGTGACATATTTACTGTGCTAAAAGAAAAAAAAAAACAAAAAACTGCCAACCAAGAATTTTATATCTAGCAAAATTATCCTTCAAAGTGAGTGAGAAATTAAGACCTCTCCAGGTAAACAAAAGCTGAGGGAGTTCATTATCATTAGACCTGCCTTATAAGAAATGCTTTTAAGCAAATGAAAGGATGATAGACAGTAACTTGAAGCCATATGAAGAAATAAAGATCTCCAGTAAAGATAGATATAAGGGCAAATATGAAAGTATTATTGTAATTTTGGACTGTAGCTCCACTTTTTATTTTCTATAGTACTTAAAAGACAATTGCAAAAAAATAATTAGATCTATGTTATTGGGCAAAGAAGGTATAAAGATGTAATTTGTGACATCAATAACCTAAAGGGCGGGGGAGATGGAACACTACCTAACACTATACAAAAAAATAAACTCAAAATGGATTAAAGATCTAAATGTAAGACTGAACACTATAAAACTCTTAGAGGACAACATAGGAAAAATGCTCTTTGACATAAATTGCAGCAAGATCTTTTTTGAGCCACCACCTAGAGTAATGAAAATAAAAACAAAAATAAACAAATGGGACCTAATTAAACTTGAAAGCTTTTGCGCAGCAAAGGAAACCATGAACATGACAAAAAGACAACCCTGAGAATGGGAGAAAATATTTGCAAATGAAGCAACAGACAAAGGATTTATCTCCAAAATATACAAACAGCTCATGGAGCTCAATATCAAAAAAACAAACAATCCAACTAAAAAATGGGTGGGAGACCTAAATAGACATTTCACCAAAGAAGACATATGGATGGTCAAGAGGCACATGAAAAGATGCTCAACATCACTAATTAATAGAGAAATGCAAATCAAAACTACAATGAAGTATCACCTCACACCAGTCAGAATGGCCATCGTCAAAAAATCTACAAACAATAAATAGTGGAAAGGGTGTGGAGAAAAGGGAATCCTCTTGCACTGTTGGTGGGAGTGTAAATTGCTACAGCCACTATGGAGAACAGTATGGAGGTTCCTTCAAAAACTACAAATAGAACTACCATATGACCCAGCAATCCCACTACTGGGCATATCCTGAGAAAACCATATTTCAAAAGGACACATGTACCCCAATGTTCATCGCAACACTATTTACAATAGCCAGGACATAGAAACAACCTAAATGTCCAACAATAGATGAATGGATAAAGAAGATGGTACATGTATACAGTGGAATATTACTCAGCCATAAAAAGGAATGAAATTGGGTCTTTTGTAGAGATGTGGATGGACCTAGAGTCTGTCATACAGAATGAAGTAAGCCAGAAAGAGAAAAACAAATATCATATATTAACGCATATATGTGGAATCGAGAGAAATGGTACAGATGAACCTATTTGTAGGACAGGAATAGAGACGTAGACATAGAGAACAGACATGTGGACACGGGGGGGAAGGGGAGGGTGGGACAAAAAATAATTTAATTATTTTTAAAAAATTATTTAATTATTTTAAAAAATTATTATAAACTATTTTAAAAAAACAATTATAAATCTATGTTATTGGGCAAAGAATGTATAAAGATATAATTTGTGACATCAATAACCTAAAGGGTGGGGGAGATAGAACTGTATATAAGTAAAGTTTTCTATGCAATTGAAGTTAAGCTGGTTTTAGTTTAAATTATAATGTTATAACTTAGGATTTTATATGTAAGCTCCATGATAACTACAATTAAAATATCTGTAGAATGTGCACAAATAGAAATGAGAAGGCAATCAAAGCATGTCACTACAAAATATCAACTAAACACAAAGGAAGGCAGTAATGGAGGGTATGAGGGGGACAAAAGCTATAAGACAACAAATAATAAAATGACAATAGTAAATTCTTCCCTGTCAGTAATTATTTTAAGTGTAAATAGATTAAGCTCTTCAATGAAAAGGCAGAGATTGGCAGAATGGATAAAAAACATAATCCAACTGTATGCTTTCTGTGAGAGACTTATTTAGATCTAGAGACACAAAGAGGTTAAAAGTGAAAGGATGGAAAAAGATATTCCTTGCATATAGTAACAAAAAGAACTGGGTGACCATACTAACATGAGCCGAAATAGATTTTAAGTTAAAAACTGTTATAAGAGACAAAAGACATTATATAATTATAAAGAGGTCAATTCATCAAGAAGCTATGACAATTATAAACATATATACAAAAAACAGAGCCCCAAAATATATGAAGGAAACACTGACAGAATTAAAGAGAGAAATAGGCAGTTTTACAATAATAGTTATACATTTAAGTGCCCCATATTTAATAATAGATGGAACAGCTAGACAGAAGATCAATAAGGAAGTCGAGGAATTGAACAACACATAAACCAATTAGATGTAACATATATACAGAATACTCCATCTAACAACAGCAGAATTCACATTCTTCTCAAGTGCACATAAACATTCTCCAAGGTAGACCATATGTTAGACCACAAAAAAAATCTTAGCAAATTTTAAAAGATTGAAAACATACAAAGAATCTTTTCCAGTCACAGAGGAATGAAACTAGAAATCAATAGCAGAAGAAAAACTGGAAAACCTACAAATACGTGGAAAATAAAAACATACTCTAACACAACCGGTGGTTCAAAGAAGAGGGCACAAGAGCATATAGAAAGACAAGACCCTAAGACAAATGAAATGGAAACTAGTCTGCAGTTTCTGCGATCTTCAGAACCAATTGAAATAGTTTTTTGCCTTATTGATTCAAGCCTACCACCTAGTGATGAAAAGGAACAATTGCAGGTATAAGTTACAGACTTTCTGACTCAAACATTCTTCATTTTTTTTCAGGAACATTTTGAGCAAAGACACATAGATTGCCTATACATATATGATTTGTGATAATAAAGTTAATTAAAATAAGGGTGGTAGCTAATTTCCACAGATGATTCCTTGATGAGCCACACCTCCCCCAACTCATGCCTTGGGTTGTCCGCTCCCATGCTAAATAATGTAGCAAAAGGCAGCACTGGCTTCCATGTGGCTAAATTTTTTAAAGTGAAGTATTTTATATTAAATTATAAAAAGCAACATAGATTAAAAAGAACAATTTGACTTTCCTTGGAAGTTTGTATTTGACATTTTAAAGTGTACTGTGGTATCTAGGGCAGGCTCCTTTTTTCTTAAGTGAGTTTTGATAAGGTGATTGTAATTCTAGTAAAAATAATGACCTTCAGTTTGTTATAACAAATATTTATTGAGCAGCTACTCAATGTCAGGAACAGTGCCAGGCATTGGATGTGTTAGGCAGCAAGTGATTAGACCATAGTGTCACACATTTTATGACTGGACAAGGGAGATGTCACAATACAAAGGAGGGACCATGTATAACCAAGAGAATGTGACAGAAGTGACTCTCTACACTTCTGAATCTATGTCATAAGTAATCATGCAGCTCCATTTCAGTGGCTTAGACTGCCTGCTTCAGAGGAAGCCAGCCACCATGTAAGAAATTTGAGTACCCTAAGATCTCCATGCTCTGAGAAAGCCCAAGATGGCCACATGGAAAGACTACATAGGGAAAGAGGGATGGGGAAAGACTACATAGGGAAAGATTGATGGAGAAAGACCACTCCCAACTGTTCTAGCCATTCTCACCTGGATGCCAGACACATACTAGTGAAAGAACTGTCTTAGACATTCCAGGATATGCCATATGGAAAATGACTATGACCCCAGACATGTTGCCTCAGGCATGTGATAGACACAGGTGAGGGCCAGGCATCATGGCACAGGGACAAGATAGGCCCAGTGTGCCCTGTCGAAATTCCTGACTGATAGAATTGGGAGCATGAGAAAATAACTATGTTTTATGCCACTGAAATTTGGGGAGGTTTGTTACATATTCAGAACAACACTTTTAATTGTTAGTTTCAAAACAGTCTCATTATTTCATGCTCACAGATATATAGAGATGAGTATTCAGCTAGCACCTAAGAAGATTTTGACTTGTAGCTCTCTCACATAGAAAAGGCATTTGACCCTTTTTATCTTTCATCTTATCATCTGTAAAATGGGTTAAAAAATAATGTTTAACTTACAGGGTGGTTGTGAATATAAAAATAAAATATTGAATGTGAAAACACTTAGTGAACTGAACTGCTGTACAGAATTTCTAGTGGCAGTAGTGATACTGGTTGGTGGACAGTCGGGTTGTGTTCAGTGATGATGGCAGTGATTGTAGTTAAAGATTAGCCAGGTGGCAGTCATAGCTGTCTGGAAACATGTGAGCAACCAGACATCTGCAAGAACATTCTTGAGTTTCATAATTGTAAAGTGTTCTGTTAGGTATAGAAGTATATCAGTCCTTGCCCTTAAAAAACCTGACAATATCATCTGAAAAATAATATTCAACTACCTGAAACGGTATATGTTTTGTAGAAGAATAAAATAAATTAGACTTTATAGTGTGGACTCCAATTTGCTGCAGGACTTGAATCCATATGGCTTTATAGAAGAGGTAGCGTTTTCCCTAGAAACAGGGAATGGATATTCCCACTGTTTCTCTGGGTTCAGGGAAGAAGGGGATTTTCAGGATGAATGAGGGGGATAAATAAGGGGGACACTAAGGGGAGAATGTTGGAGCAGATATCCTTCAAGGTCTGTCCAACTGAAAGCAGGAGTGTTCCCAGGGGCACCGCGTGTTGCAGGGTCAACTGCCTGCTCTGCGCAGGATTTACAGGGAGCCCTCTTGGATCTGGTTCCAGGGACTCATTTGTTTTGTGCCTGAAACAAAACAGACACCAGTCATCTTTCTCTGCTCAGGTGAGCAGCATTAAGCATTACCTTTCTGGGCAGGGTTTGCATTTCAGAAGCACATTTCTTGATCAGTGGGGACATGAGAAAATGAGGGAGTCCAAATGTTTTCCCCTCAGAAACAGTGTTACAAATAGTGGTTGAATTCCCAGGTTCCTTCATGGAAAGTGTATAGAATCCAGCCATTGTGGCTCATCACTGGTGATTTGGGGGAAATAACTCGCAGATTCGATTTAGGAATTTGTATCATTTCTCTTCCCAAAGCAAGAGGAGTGATGACGCAGCAAAACACTCCCCATCCTCCCCATTGCTCTGATTCTTCTCTGTTTAATGACACTTGCCACCGAGAACCTTGGGAGCCTACAGCCCAAGTACGTATCATGAGACTCTCCCAGGCAGAGTAGTTTCCGGGTCACTCCTTCCCTTTTTCATTTGCTTCCAGGGAGTTTTCCTGCCGGCCTCTCTTTTGCCCCCACTATTCATGATTTCAAGTCATAACCTCTCCTCTCAGGCCATAGGCAGAGACTGCTTCTCCATCTCCTCAGTTCTGTGAAGATGACACACAGCCCTTCTCTAAGAGGTCTCTTCTTACCACAAGGGAAAGCAGAAGGAGGGGCGATGGAAAGCAGGGAGAAACAACAGTCTCAACAAGTCACTGAATACGTACCATCTTTTTAAATCATGGGTTTATAAATGGAGCCAGTCCTTATACATTCTCTAGATTTCAGCTCTGCCTGTGTCAGGCACAGCCAAAGAGACTCATGGCTTTTTCTCTTTTCCCTAGAAAGAAGCTTGGCTCCATTTATGCTAAAATGCTCTGTATCTGCATTGCCTGTGACTCATTCCTCTTTGTGTTTTCTCTGTCCTCTAAGTGACACTGAGAAGGACTCTGCCTTAGAGCTACGTCTGAGGAAGAGTTGGCAATAATCATCATTGGAGCTGCGATTGTCTAATTAAGCGTCTACTATGCTAGGAATTATACTAGGCTCAAACTTAAGATAATAGGAAAAACTAACTAAGCCCATGTACCATGTACTGGGTAAAGCCTTTTACACATATTGTATCATTTAATAGTTCAGCCACCCCATGATGTAACTGAGGGTCAGAGGTTAAATCTTGGCTTGTCCAAATTTCCACGGTATCCATTCTTCCCGAGTCCAAGGCCCATTCTCTTCCCTCCAGACAGGGCAGGGACTTTTGGCTCTCCCTTTCAAGCCTGTTTCTCTTCATCAGAAAGTCATCTAAAAAAGGCATAGCATCACAGTTCTGTCCCTATAGTAACTACTAATTATTTCTTCCTGCCCCAGACCCAATCCTATCCTGGTCACATAATAGGTCCCACCACTGGCCTCTTTCCCTGCCAAACACAGACAAAAAAAATGGGGAGAAGCGCAAGTCCAGACTATATTGGTAGTGGGGTTTCTCAGGTTACAGATAGGTCTTAGTCATTGAGGCGAAGGGGAGAGAAAGACGAGGGGGATCCCTGGTGCCAGTGAGTTAAGAGGAAATGGGCTTGTCATGGTGCTCTGGCTGCCGCTGCAAGAGTCATCGTGGGGATCAAGTGGAGATAAAAGGTGTATGAAAGGTTTTTAAACTCTCAAGTGACGTAGAGGTATGATAATACTATATCTGCCATATTTCCTCAACTTTAAATGCTTTTCGTGTTTTCAGGTTTCTTAAAAGAATACATCTTATAATTAATAAATACATTAATTTTGGTAGGATATTTCTTCCCCCCCCACCAAAAGGTGTTGTTAATTCAGAGGTGGATCTTACAATGGATGACTTCTTAGAATTCAGGACATTCCACATAAGTTAGTTTGACATTCCCAAGTTAGGGGCTAGAGATGATACTGAGATTGTTCTTTGCTCAAGAAGAGCATATGGCCCTAACAGAGCCATATAGTGTGGGGAAGTCTCTAGCTATTGTCATTTTAAGCAGGAGAAGAGAAGCTGAAGGTGGGACAAATTGCATAACAGGACAAGGCAGGGCAGGATGAGGCTTACCTCAGGCCCTAACACCTTCTACAAAAATAGAAATGGAAACCCCTATGGTCCTCCCCCACGCCCCCATCTCTTCCCACTCCAGCCCAGTCATATAAATGAAAAATATTCACATTTATGTTTGGACCCACAGGCCTACACATATAAACTACATCCATTTGATTCAAATAGTCACCATTTATCCCCCTCTAGCCTAAGTGTCTGCATCAGTGGCGTGGCCCACCCTTTAATAGATCTGGGAGAGAGGTTCACACAGGCTCTGGATGCATGTTTAGGGCCCTATGGGCAGGGAATTCCAGAATCCTGGTACTTGGAGCATTTTTAGGTCCTAGACTCTAGAAGAGGGGTTAGGTGGACATATCCCCTTGACCTTGAGAATTTAGAGGCAGCACAACCCAAAAGACTGCCTTTACTTTTGACACCAACTGCAAGTTCATTGGTTCCCAAGACCACCTGTAGTTTTGATAATTCACTAGAAGAACTCACTGAAAGCTATTGCACTAATGGCTATGGTTTATTACATTGAAAGGATACATATTAAAATCTGCTAAGGGAAGAAACACACGGGACAGGGTCCAGCAAGGGTCCCAGTGCAAAACTTCCAGTTATCCTTTTCCAGGGGAGTCATAGACAGCGTTAACTCCACTCAGTACCCACATGTGACAATATGCAGAGTATTACCAACCAGGGAAGCTCCTCCAAGCCTTCATGTCCAGAGTTTTTCCTGGGCCTCAATCATATTTATGGTTGACTTTCCACGTGCCTGAGTTTAGTCTCAGGTTCCTCCAGAGGCTGAGCTGATACCTTTAATCTCCATCTCCTTTGGAGGTAGAGAAGATACCATGTGGCCCAAATCCCTCTTCATAAATCACATTGTTAGATCACCCAGTGTGGTCCAAGGGCCCCAGATAAACCATGACACTCTTCCTCAAGATGAACTCCCAGGATATGAGCATGAAGACTAAAGATTTCCTTGGGTAAGATTAATTCTTTATTACACATCCCCACACTTCTGGCTCATGGGGAGCAGGGTTACCAGAAAAGGTAGGACACCAAATTAAATTTTAGATAAATAATGAACAATATTGTAATATAAGTATGTCCCAAATACTATATTGGGTGTACTTAGACTAAAAACTTTTTGTTGTTTATCTGAAATTAGAACTTAGTTTCTAATTTCTTGGGTATCTTATATTTTTATCAGTTAAATCAGGGAACCCCAGTGGGCAGGAACAAGACTAGAGGAGGGCCAGAATAGTGCCTTCTGAAGCATGGAAGGGCTAGACTGGGCAGCATATTCACAGTTTTCCTGCAAACTAAAGCAGAGTTGAGGATACACAGTGGCCAGTGCCAGGATCTCTAGCCAGAAATGACAAGTCAGAGCAGAAAGAGTTAAGAACAGCTGTGGCCAAAACTAGCACCATGGCAAGGAGTAAAGGACCAGAGGACCAGAGTGGTGCTGATCACTCCAGACTCAGCGGGCTGCCAGAAGCCTGTTATCATAAGTCAGTTTTGGATATCCCAGGCTCACCCCTGCCAACAAACCTCTGCCTGAGTCTGACTCCATGGGTTGAGATATACCTGGTTTCCATTTCAGTTTTACTACTGATTCGCTGTTGTCCTTGGGGAAGTTACTTTATTCCTTTGAAACTGCGATTTTCTCTTCTCTAAATTGAGAATACAACACATTTCATAAATTTGTTGGAGAGCAACTGAGCTAATTTACATAAAGCACCTTGCATGTATAGTTCTTTAAGAAAATTTACTTCCTTTCTCTCCTTTTTTTTTTTTTTGGATTGAATGCTTTATTTTATCATGAAAGTATCCAATTTTAATACACCAGCAGGAGAAACTCACTAGTGAAATGGACTGAAATTTTTTTTTTCTTTTTTTTGGCTAAGAAAGTAAAATATTTGTTAGTTATATTCCTGATCCTTTTTCCAGGTCCTCTGATCTGCAGCCTCTATGGACTTGAAAGAGGACACTCACAAGTGTAGGAAAAACCATATCCATATGAAAAAAAAGTCGGCAACATCCCACACATAATTATGTTTCTTAGAAACCACTCCCCAAAACACCAGCCATTTAACTTTGTTTGTGCTGTGGCCTTTGTTCCCAAGCAAAAGATGAATTCTAAAAGTTCACATGTTCTTCATCAAGAGTAATCTTCAGCCCCAAAGGGAAAGATCTCAAAAGCATTTGAGTTAATACATTCCTCTTGCTAATGTAACCAAAATATTCCAATGTTTTCCCTTAATACTCTCAATTTACAACTAGCAGACAGATGCTTCTTCTCAGAAGCCTTCATAAATCTTCCCATATGAGATGAAAATGAAGGATTTATTCTTGCCCATCTTTTAATTTTACTCAACACTCAATGAGTTATTCTTACAGCTGGCATTTCAAATGTATTAGTACAATTTATCACTCAAAGGCTTATGCAGGGACTAAATTACACTAATGAATTGACTATGAATTTGAAACCTAACATGAGGCCAAATATTTTCTGGCTTCATTTCTGTATCTCAGCAAACGGCTTAATTTGCTCCCTACTTATCCATTACTGCTAAATTGTCTTGCTATTATTGTAGTAAATGGCTGCAAACCCTGGCTTGCCCTAAGGCTCAGGCTGAATCGAGTGGAATGAGGACACTTATGTAGATGGGAAAGGTAAAAACCTGCCATCCACTCATGTTTGCTGAGCTAGAGGAGGCAGGAGGGGCTCATAGTCCAACCCACCTTTTTCAGTACCTCTTACAGTCACAGAGTATTCTTAACAATTGGCATTTCCAGTGTATTAATGGAATTTATCATTGAAAGGCTTATGAAAAGGTTAAATTACACTAATGAACTGACTTTGCATTTGAAGTAGAACATGAAGCCAAATATGTTCTGGCTTAGGATTTTTTTGTATCTCAGAAAACTACTTAATTTTCTTGCTACTCACCCATTATCACTAAATTGTCTTGCTACAATAGCAATGTCCTGTTAGCAGTGTTATAGTTAAGAGTCTGTGCGTGTTTTCACTATAAGTGCCTATTTTCTGAGATTCAAACTACATCGGAAACAGTGGAAATCTCACAGGTCTCTCAAACTTTGTTGGAATTGCTCCAGCCTTAGAGTTCTTTTGTGCACATTAAAAATCAGGCCGTTTGAGGGAGAGGCACCAGGTATTTTCCAAAACAGTTGACTTTTTGCCCGCTTCCAGTTATGGGCTAGCTTTAATTTTAGATGGAAACTTTGTGGATGTTTAATTTAGCATCTTCCCATCTCCTTTCCCATTTTCATTGCTCTTTTGTACTTTAGCAAAGGCTCTTGTACCTCATATATGACTATGAAGATTTTGTTCCCAGATAATCAGTCACTGAACAAGATTTAATTGCTAAAAATGGTAAGAGAATTTTTTTAAGTTTCTGTCTGTGAAACACAAATGAGCAAGTGAAACTTATAATGTATAAAGCATTCTGTACTTCTGTGAGAAACTCAACTGTTTCTGATGGAAATGTAATGGGCCTGAATAAATGATCAACCACAATCCCTTAAATTGCATAACATGTGTAGTGAAAAGATAAAATCTTTGGAATTCAGAATTAAGTCTAGGCGAGGAAAAAAAAAAAAAAGAACCTGTCGTCTTTGCTCAAATTTCCAGAAGTTACAAGATAATGTGAATATCTCTTCCCGTATTGTCACCTTTCATGCCATAGCAGGCCTGGTAGACTGCTCAGTGCTGCTAGGGGGTCCCATCCCCAAATCCTACCCTTTTTTTGGACATACGGGCTAGCTGTTCCTATCCCCTTTCTCTGCAAAGCTAGCTCAGCCAGAAATCTCCCAGTTATGGTCTAAAACCCGAGTCTTCCTCAGCTCCCACAAAACAACTAGACCTCAAACAAAAGACTGAGAGGGTGGGTTGTATCGTCACAGATTTCCCTCATGGTGAGGTTCTGAAGCTCAGATGCAACTTCTCAACCCGGCTCAGTTCTTGCAGAACTTATATTTTAGTGGGGTGTTTTGAAAGTAGTTCCTAATTCTTCTCAGTCAAATACATATTCTTGAACATTTTACCACATGCAGTAGGACACATTCAGGCTCATCTCTCTTTCGCTAATGCCCCTAATTCAACCATCAGGCCATTCACCCACACACAAAAACCTCACATAAAAGCCATCTTCCTTTCCTATCGTTCATCTTCTGTGTTGAATATTGTTAACGAGGAATGAGAAAACCAATTAACCTATGCTTATACAGAGGTTCTCTTCACATCATGCCAAGGATCAAGTTGTCCCGGATGGGAAGCCAGGCCTTCTTTGTGTTTGCTGAACCATTCTTTAGCAGTATGTGATGCTCTTGACTTCCACTGACTTCTCTCTGAATGTGCCACAAGACACTGAAAATTCTTCACTTTAGGATTCACCAGAAGGAATGAATGAACTTATGAATCTACCCAACCAATTGGCTTTCCTTTTGATGACCTTGACTCTCAGAATTACCTTTCAGCTCCAATTACTCCAGAGTCCCAGTGCAAGGGCATGTGGCATCTTTTGGACCCCCAGATACCCAGTACTGCTTCAGCTTCACCTTTAGCTGAGACACCTTCCAAGCATTCACGGCAGCTTCACCTTGCACATGCGGACAATGGAAGGTCCTACCCACGTGCTCTGCTTTAAATTAATATCTCTTGTTTTGCCATCTTCTTCTCCTCCTCCTCCTCCCCCTTCTTTTGTAGAAAGACAATACCTTTTCCTCTATGAGGTTAAATTAAACAAATGGTATAGTGTACCGATCTCAGGTACGAAATGATTCCACATTGAAGTGTACCAAAAATGAAAAGCAGAGTGCAGCCATGTTTGTGGCATCCTCTGGCACAGGGAGAAAGCTCCCAAACTCATGATTTCTCAGAGAAGCTGGCTGAGTAGAGGCATTCAGAGTAAAACTAGGCTAAGGAAGCCCAACTGCCTGCTTTTTAAAAACTCGAAGTACATTTTAAAGTTGTAATTCCTTGCAAGAGTCTACCTATGCTTTGGAATCTTTCCAGGGTGGAAGAAAAACTGTATTATTTGGGCCTGTTTAATTCTCAAAATTTGGCTCCTTACCTTTCTGGGAAATGGAATCCATGTCACCTCTGATTCTGGCCTACATGGCAATTGGAGAAAAGGTGTATAAAGTAGAGAAAAGCCAGAGGGTCAGAGGTGATAAACTGTAACCAGTGAATTCTCCTCTAAGGTCTAACTGGATTTTTTTCAAGGCAAGTTTACTCTGTATTTTGAAGATGTATTGGGTGGAAAGGCTACCAACTGCCCATCCTCTTAGCCACTTGTACATTTGAAAATAATATTCTTACACTCACAGTCAGGCATGAAATAGCATCCCCTAATTCTAGTGGCAGGTTATGCCAAGGAGAACAAGGTAATACGTCCCAATAATGTAAAAGACATTATGCCACAGCAGACCAACATAAAACATAACATTTGATATGTAGATGAGACCAAAAGGAAGCTAATGTTTCAACTTTGCTTTTTAGGTTCATGCTTCTTTCTTTAGTGGGCTTGAGTTCACTCCCTGGCAAATTATAGCCATGTTGCATATGCGTTGATGGTGGAATATTCTGGACCACATGCCAGCAAAAGCAAACCCTTCCTATTTCACTTCCTCTCCAGGTAAATGTGTTAACCATCTAAAGAGCATACGTACATACAAGCACACACACACACACATATATGTGGCTGCCAGTATGACTGAGCAACTGAGAGGTTTTGGGGAGATGTTCAGGGTGCTACAATCAGATGAATTAGAAGATAAGGGCGGCATTCCTTTGGGGATACCCTTCCTCAGATTTCCCATGCAGTACCTAAAATTCCCAGCCCTGTGTCTTTGCCTCCCACCCTTTCTTCTTTCTTGATTTCTCTTCCCTTCTTCTCTTCTTGAATCAATCTTGCAGAACCCAGACCAAATGCCGCTTCTTAATCTCCCATCTTCTCTCAAGTCTGAAGTATTTGCTGCCTCCACTGAATATTCATAGCATCGATACCTATAAAGAGTCACTGGAAAAGAGTAACATACGGTGAATAGAAGGAAAGGCTTTTAAGACACAGAGATCTGGGCTTAAGTCCTAGTTCTACCTCTGACTAGTATAGTTGTGTGACACCTGGGAAATTCCTTAATCTCTCTAAGCCTTGGTTTCCTCCTCTATAAAATGTGGAAAATAATATCAATTTCATGTTGTTGTTGATATAATCAAATGAGATAATACATATAAAGCTTTTAGCCAAGTGTCTGGTCTATACAGAATATGCAATAAACGCTGACTGTTGATATTACATCAAAGCACCTACCACTTTCTTCCTAATTTCTATATGTAGCTCTATATCCACCTAAGGTCCCCCTCTAGACTCTACGTTCACCTAGACTGGGAATCAGGTCTTCTGCAACTTTGTATTTACCAGAGGGTCTCGGACAATGCCTCGTACTAACTACCTTTGTTAAATAGATGAATGGTGGCGATTTTGAGCTAACAACTTACCTTTGGCTCTTGAAACCCATAATATTATCCTGGTGAGGCAGATAGGAAATAGGCATCATGCTTCAAAATGCCAGTGAGGAGACCAAAGAACCACAGTGGTCAAGTGATGGGAGTAAGCACCTATCAGAGGATAATGACATGTATTTCTCTGTTGATCTATGAGCTCTCAAAAAACAAAAACAAGACAGAATCTCAGTAGCAAAGACTGTGCTGAATCTGCGAAAACCAAACTGCCAGTCAGTCTGGTTGAGTCAGTGAAACAACAATTTGAGAAATGTCAACATTTTGGATGAAACGTCTGGTTGTTGACGGAATTAGCCATTATAAGAATTAGTTGTCAGTCAGCCCTTGGGTACTCATACATTAGGCTCTATTTTGAGCCTGTGGCTTAATTGCAAAAGCTAAATTCCTAAGCAAAATTTTCTCATTATTTCAAATTCAGAGCATGGGCGAAAAGTGCATGTAATTTAACAAAATTAGCGAGTACATACTTGACCTATTTTATTTACAGATCAAATTAGGTGATGGCCGTTTCATAGTTTTTGTATATAAGATAGTGTTAAAATTCTACCTTTCTAGATCTTCAGGCCTCAGAGAATTCTTACCTCAGCGGAATGTAAAAACTTAATTTTTCTCAGTATTTAACATTCACAGGACTTGTAAGAAACATACCATAACCATGACTTTTAATTTCCTTGTGGCTTATGCAAATATGAGGCCGTCTACAGCTGAGTACGTGTGAGGTTTTTTTTTCTTCACTCTATCTCTCTGTACAAGAATTGTTTTTGAAAAATCATCTTTAATTTAGAGAAGCGTCGTACATAAAAGAAGTGTATACACTGCCATCCACTAAAAAGTGTCAGAAGGCTCCCCGTGGCGAAGCTCGCAGCATCCTGTGGTTTTCAACTCATTGCTAGAGGGATTCAGCGAGGTTTCTCCTAAACAATGTCAAGGCTTTGCTGAACATTTGGCAACACTGAGATTACTTTAAGCAGCTCATTTTGGTTATAGCCTGAAAAGACTTCCTGTTTTTATGAGGTAGCCCTCTTTCCAAGGGGCGAAGTGGGGGCAGGAGGACTGCCACTTCAGAAGAGGGAATGAGCCCTTGTCCCAGACATGGCTGAGGAGTTCTAGAAGGTAGGGTATCCTGTTCTAAAGGACATTACTCAGGAACAGGACTGCCGTTCCTTGGTAAGGAACTCTACTCAAGAGAAAGGTGAGCAGAGTGGAAGGCAGAGCTACTAGTTCCATTCCCTGATTTTTACCATCAACGTCTGCTTTAATGGGAAGATTATAGACCGAGTCGCCACCTGGCCCTGTGTGCTTGCGTGCACACATACAGGCATATACATTCAGACACACAAGTACAATAATCTTCCTTAAACAGTACTTTTCCCATCTTTTGTTCAAAATCCTTCAGTAACATAAGCTTTCAAATCAATACGCTTCAAGTCATTCATTCAACTTTTTCTCAGTTTACTCCCCAAACCCCCGCCCCCCGCTTCCCCACTGCCCCAGTTCTTCCCATCATCTCATTATTCCCCAACATGGTAGCTCTACCCAGCATCCAACTAATCCATCTGTACACATGCCCTTTGACACGCATCTCGTGCCTATCTATTTCATAACCCAGTTGTTTTCACATTATTTTTTTTTATTTTTATTTATTTATTTTTGGCTGCGTTGGGTCTTTGTTGCTGCGCGCAGGCGTTCTCTAGTGGCTACGAGCGGGGGCTACTCTTCGTTGCGGTGCGCGGGCTTCTCACTGCTGTGGCTTCTCTTGTTGAGGAGCACGGGCTTCAGTAGTTGTGGCACACGGGCTCAGTAGTTGTGGCTCACGGGCTCTAGAGCGCAGGCTCAGTAGTTGTGGCACATGGGCTTAGTTGCTCCGCGGCATGTGGGGTCTTCCCAGACCAGGGCTCGAACCTGTGTCTCCTGCGTTGGCAGGTGGATTCTTAACCACTGCACCACCAGGGAAGCCCTATTTTCACATTATTAAACCTGCAAATCCTTTCAGAAAATGGAATTGTAGATGGAATTATTGATTACATAAGACTGGGAAAAGCAGAGCTGTTGTGTTTAAACGGGAATGGAGGGGGACTCTTACCTCTGCCTCCCCAGGTCTCCCTTGCCCTCTGTGCCATTTTGCAGTGATACCTGAGTCACCCCTGTGAAGGTTTAGGTTCTACCAAACACATTTGAAAACTACTCATCTAATATCTTTCTCCGGAAGTCTTTTGAAACACCGACCACACTCACTTCTTCCATTAAAGTCCCACTCCTCCACACTCAAGAATTCAGATTGCCCCTGGATCCTCCCTTCCCTCGGCATTTATTGCTTTGCTTTGTAGAACAGCACACTCTGTGGAGAATGGGTGACTTGATATCAACCTCCCCGAGGACAAAATGGCTTCCCTTTATCCCTCCCACTCGTCTCCAAGCCCTACAACATGCACAGAAGCTGGTGTGGCGCTAGGGCTGCACTGAATAAAGAGCTGTAGAAGTTCCTCCGTCTCTGAGCTTTCCGTGTACACATTTTCGTGGATGTGATCGACGCGATGCACCGAAATGCATGACTCTTCCTGTCACAATGAGGCAGCGATGCTAGTCATGTTTGGACGTTTACATCTTGACCACTGTCTTGATCCTAAAGTGTCTTGTTATCAATGAATGCAAAAGCATGTTGAACGGTACTTTTCAATTACCCTGTGAACATCTGGAGTCCAAAGCTGAAGACAAACAAGAGCACTAACAACCTCCAAATTTAAAAAGAGCCACCAACGATTGGGGCCACCCACTACCAGGGCTTACTAAGAGCCAGCTTGAAACTACTGGGTGCTAACACCCCGTCCTTCACTTCAGCTCCTGTTATCCTATGTGCAATATAAGCAGAAGGCTGAAGGAGGGGACAGAGAGAAAGTACTGAGGATCTAAGTGGTGGCGATAGCCTTGTTGCCATACAATGTTTTTGTGTTAAGAAGTTTGTTTCTTGTACTTCCTTAAAGCCAAGTGTGAGGGGCCCTCCAAGAGAAGCACTTGTAACAAATGGGGGGCACTTGCAGGAACGAGACCCCACACATCACTCTCCTTTTGGACATGGCTCAGGTAGTAGACTTCCTGCCCTGCCCTTTATTTCTATGAACTAGAGAAACCTGAACTGAAGGGTGGCAGGATGAAGCGGAGAGAAAGTAAAGGAGCAGCCTGACTTCCTGCTATTGGGATTTGCAAGGAGGCCTGGGTCTCCTCTGGTTTAGTGGGCACTGAGAAAGGTATCTGCACTGGGGCCATCTTGCTAGGCAAAAAGTGCGATGGCCAGGCAATGGAACCGCAGAAGCAAGCAGCTGTGGGGTTGTCAGCACCAGGAGCTTGCTGGCGGGTGGAAGGTGGAGGAAGAAATGGAGCTGGATCCCTCACTCCAGCTGGGAACTGCAGAAGGAGGCCCAAAGGGCCCTGCAAAAACTCATTCATGCACCCTGTGTATTTCGGCGACTGCACACTGAGGCCTTCCATAGCCAGCCAGTGTTGGCCAGAGAAGCAGCAACCCACAGGGAAAGGACCACAGCCACGGACGGTTAAGTCAAGAAGCAATGACTCGGGCTTCCCTGGTGGCTCAGTGGTTGAGAGTCCACCTGCCAATGCAGGGGACACAGGTTCATGCCCCGGTCTGGGAAGATCCCACATGCTGCGGAGCGGCTGGGCCCATGAGCCATGGCCGCTGAGCCTGGGCGTTCAGAGCCTGTGCTCCGCAACGGGGGAGGCCACAACAGTGAGAGGCCCGCGTACTGCAAAAAAAAAAAAAAAAAGAAGCAATTCCTCTAGTGCTCCTCCTCGACTTCCTTATAATAGGAATCAGGTCTTGATGAGGGAAGTACAGGTTCAAGCTCAAATTAGGGTATATTTAGTGCTAGAGGTAGCTCTAAGTTTAGGGGGGGAAATAAGATGAAATTGAAATATAAGAAGAGAATTGTAAGCTGGACTTAGATGAAAGGGCCTGGAAAGACACCAGTATTCTCAAAATGTTGTTAAGGTATGTTCAGGGCCATTTGGATAGAACATAGCTAAGCAGTGGTTGGAAAAATTCAAGTGTTCAAGTTATTATTGCCACTGAGTTAAGGCTGCTGGATTAAAAAGTTATTTATTCACTTACAGTGAAAAGAAGGAAGCCAAATTGTAAACATTTTTGTATAAAAAGTGTAAGAGAACTCCAAAGAAGTTGTAAAAGACCATGTCTGCTAAGTGCCACTTTTGGCACTTAGTAAATCTATATTTAGAGTTCCCACAGGCCATCTGTCTTGACAACGTGTATGTACACATTGGTCATCTGTACAACGTCACTTTGTACTCATGCACAAATGGCCTTCTTGAAAGTTTACTTGTTTTTAAAGAGAAGCGCTTACTTTAGTGTATGATGTAAATTCTTACTGATTAACATTCTTTTTCAACTAGTTTTTCTTTAATTTATAAAAATATACATTTAATTTCATATTTTTAATACTTTTATAAGTTATAAATTACAAGTCCCAACAGTTCAGATAGCATAAAGCAAAAAGTTAAAGTCCCATTCTGCTACATGTTCGCTCTCTATATGTAACCATTGTTAACAGTTTCTTGCTTATCTTTCCAGAAATTCCCCATGCCTCTCTGAGCATGTAAGCCTATGGATGTGTGCATTATTTTTAGCAAAAGTGGCACTTAACAGACATGGTCTCTTACAATTTGCTTTTATTAATTAAAAATGTCTTAGACAAAAAAAAAAAAAATGTCTTAGACATACCTTTCTGTCAGTACACACTGATTCACCTCATTGCTTTTAAGCACTACATAATATTCCACTTTATTTTTTTGCCTCATACTTTAACCAATGGGCTTCTAGCTCAATTATAGTTTTTTTAATGTCCTACCACATAATAAATCAATGATTGTCCTGATACACATTTGTCTACTTCTAAAAGGAGACTTTCATTTAATTGTAAATTTACAAACCATTGTTAAAATAATATTCAGAATGCACAATCTGAAGTGTTACATGATATTAAAATACTCAGTGAGTTACCAGAGAAGATTAAATTATGCTCAATATACTTGATTAACATTAAGTCATTTTAAAACATTACATTCTAACCCTCAAAGTTGGCAGTTTCTGTCTGGTAAAAGCAACTAGACTTCTAATTTAACCAGTACCCAACACAGCACCATGCTTGATAACAGAATGTACCGAGTGTATACACGTACCTTCTTAACCAGAGATATGGTGAGAATTAATAGGGTAATACACAGTCTCTTTGTGAGGGGTGATTGCAGAAGCTAACGTAAACAGTGTGACTGTTTCCTTTTTGGTTCCCTCAGGCTCCATAGATGACAAAGCAAAGGCATGACTACAAGGCTTATCTTCCATTTGTTTGTCATTCTTCAAAGTAATCTCAACTTTCCCAGTTTATCTGAGGTCAAAATATCTTCTGTTTTAACAAACCAGGGTAAAGGACAGGGAAGGCTACAACTGAGGTGTGTCTGAGCTGTCTTTAATATCTGAGATCATGTAGTTTTTTTCCCCCCGAAGATGAATGTTTCTGTCAACATGAAACTCTTCTTCTGGTTTTAAGTCACTCACTGCCACATTACTGCTGTTCCTGCCCACTTGATATGGCTGCCCACCCTTGACCTGGGCCAGCCCCTACCAGAAGCCCCATCCGTCCTTGGATGATAACTGTGTCTGCAAATGGGGTTTATCCCAGGGCTGTTTATACTCAGTAGTATAAGTTGAGAAACCTCATAACAGAAGCCCCTCTTCTGAGAGGTGTGTCTATGTGAGCATACGTGTATGTATAAAAAGACATTTCAGTTTTCAATAAACTGTTTACTGTTCAAACATTAAATAAATGTAGAACTGTTTTAATCAGCTGAACAAATATTTAATGTACACTCCAGCATAAGAGTAAGAGCTATGTTTAAAAATATCTTCTATACTGCTAAGACACAGGGAATTTATGGAAACCAGTGACCTGAAAGGTAAAACAAACATTCAGGGGGAAAAAATGAAGTATATAATTTTAAATTTAAACGTATCCCTCTCCTATTTTATTTGCATCCAATTGTGTTGTAAGTGTGTGTGTGTGTGTGTGTGTGTGTGTGTGTTAAGTCCTGGGAAGTGCTGGTTGGATTACAAATATACTTCTATTTTCTAGAACAACTAGCGTTTGGGTGACTACCAAATTAATTTCCAGTAAATTGTTAGAGAAGGTAAAACATGGCAAAGTTCGTGTTCTGCCCAGGACTGTGCTTTTTGGTGAAGTAAATGTTTGTTTGCTCTTTAGGTTCCAAACACTGGAGGTCATTCATGACAGTAGTAGTTGGGTTTCTGTCCACAGCTTAGAAGGGATTGTCTAAAACTCCAACAGGAAATGCTAAATTCTTGGAAAACACTTAATCCTCCGTAGATTCTGTGTAAATATCATAGAAATTTGGCAGAAAGTGTGTAGTTCTAGAAAAATAACCTCTTACAAGGATACATGGGAAACATGTTTAATAAAATGGATGCCATCCTCCTTACACTAATTTCATTTTTAGTTATATTTGCGAAGAAGAATAAAAAATAAGGGTCTTAAAGTGGCCATGCTTTTCAACTCTTACCATCCTGCTAATTTAGTTTGGTGAACAAACCTCTAATTGAGGGCATCTTCTCTGCCTGAATTGCTCTAGAGCGGAGAATTGTAAGGGATATGTAGTACTTGGTTGTTCGTGGCCTTTATTTCTCTAAGCGTTTGGTGATAGTTTAGGTATAGCAGTGTAGCCATGTTATTACGTGGCCAGAAACTCACCTGCCATTTCAATCAAACAATATGCCCACCCGGCATCATCAAAAGGGTCTTTAACAGCAGCTTTCTACCCAATTGATCAGATTATCGATGTTGCCAATTCCATTTAGCATTGAAGGCTTTAAAATACCAAATTTATTGGCTTTCAAATACATGCCTTTCTTAATGCAGACATAGCTTCTTACTCTCTTTCTGGTATACATTAGATATTCATTAAACGAAAAACTTGAAGTTTTCAAGCAATTTTGGGACATAGCACTATCCACATGTTTACTAAGAAAGTTTCCTGCCATTGGTTCCAAAAGAAATTCTTCAATTCTACTTGGAATCCAAGTCATTTCTGGCTCCGTCTAGCTCAGTGACAATTCATCCTTCCGTCCATAATCACTGATAAAGTCATCATGTTTCTGAGAAGACTGGGAAGAATAGCACTTCAGAGCCTAAGTTCAGCTGTTCAGAACCATAATGAAGAGGAACTGGAAGCTGAGAATTTAAAAGAGAAGAAAGGAAAGGGAGCTACTTAGCAGTCAGAACACAGTGTTTATGAGATCATTAGAAACCCATTTGAAATGCTGTTTCCTAACTAGCTTTAGCGAAAAGGAAGTTGTCAACTCAAGTCAATGAATATAGCCTTGTATCCACATGGCTATGAAGCAATTAATGTACCTTAATGCCGTAATGAAATGGTTGGAAATTCTAATAGGGCTCTTCCAGATTTGGGGCTGCCTTTCGGTGAGGGGCTTTAACGTCTGTGCTGCCTGGCAAAGCTGGCTCTTGTGTCAACAGCAAGATGGTGTGCTTGGCGATGGCTCCACAGGCCTAACACAGTATACCTGCCCTCCTTCTCAGTGGCCTCTGAAATAACTACTGTATTTGAGCTGAGAAAAATAGGAAATTAGAATATTTGCTTATTTAGCTTCAGGTAGAGCTTCGGCTGTAGCAACCTCTAAAGCATTATGAAAAATGTGTGGTATTTCCCACTGCGTTTTCAGACATATACTACGTAAATACAAAGATAGCAATGAAAGGGTCTCCACACTGATGTGGCTTAATTCCGGCTATTTTTCTCTCACTCTTAGCTTGCTTGCTATACCTGATTTGAGGGTGTGGTATTAACATACCATCATACTGAGGTGGCTTAATTCAGGCTTACTTTCCTTCTGCATCCTAGCTTTCTATACCTGATGTATTGGTGCTTTATTATCATACCATTCACATAATGAGGACTTACCTGGACAGAATAAGATACTTAAAGGTAGAGCCCTGTGTGCTTTTCAGACCTTGGACTTTTACATGCCAGCCTAGAGAATGGAATTCGATTCTATTTAATATTTACATTAGCAATCTCCTGGTTCTAAAATTTATTGCACAACAATAGCTTCTTCAGGTTTTCCCTGTACCCTGCTGTTTTATTTAGTGTTATCATTTCACTTTCTTCATACTGCAGTCCATACGTATAAGACAGCCTATTCATACATTAACAGCTATTATCCACTGTCACTGTTATTTCCCTTGGTTTCTTATTTTTTAATGAGGTTTGAACTCAAGGTGATCTGGAGCACAAAGGGGTGGGAAGTCTGTAGCTGCTGTGCATTAGGCATTAGGCACACCCACATAATCCAACAGATGGCCTTGACTTGTAGGCAGGTGGACAGGCTTATCCTGGAAGACAAGCGACTCGCCTGAGGCTCCCCGGAAATTAAGACCACGGCATCCACTGTAGAAGGACGGAGGACTGGGAATCTTAACCTTACACACTTAGAAGGCTAAGCAATTGCTCTGAAGTAGAGACGGGGAAAGAACAGGCTTAGCTGCCATCACCACTTCTTATTTTATAATTCAACATATTACAGATAAAGATGTTCTTCCCGATGTTCCAGGCATTCCTGCAACAAGCCTGGGAAGCTGTGTAAATAACTGCAGTTTCCCAGGACTGTCCCAGAAGGCCCGCCCACTCAGGAGGCCTGTCCCTTCCCGGGTCCCGGAGATTCGTGGTTGCACACTCCACTGCCTGTGGTCAGGTTCACTCAGTAGAAGCCCTACTGTCCAAATAGAGTGGGTTTCTGGTCAGAAACAAGCATGGCCACACGCTGGTAAACATAAGCAAATCACCCCACAGAGCCCCTTTCTTGTGAAGGGTAGTACAAATCTGAGGGTCAGCGGCCAGGAGGAATATCACCAAACAAACGGAAGCTGTGTTTGCTCCACCACGAAACACGAGCAGTGCATGTCTCCGTGAGGATTTACTGTAGCATGTCCAAAAGAAACGGACGTCGCGCTTCCCTGGTGGCGCAGTGGTTGAGAGTCCGCCTGCCGATGCAGGGGACACGGGTTCGTGCCCCGGTCCGGGAAGATCCCACATGCCGCGGAGCGGCTGGGTCCGTGAGCCATGGCCGCTGAGCCTGCGCGTCCGGAGCCTGTGCTCCGCGACGGGAGAGGCCACAACAGTGAGAGACCCGCGTACCGCAAAAAAAAAAAAAAAAAAAAGAAACGGACATGGGTAAGTGGGTGGGAATGGGGCAGTGTTCCTACTTTAGAGTCATCCCAGCTGCTCCTGGAGAAAGAGCCTCCTTCAGGATCCCCCCCACCACAAGAAAGGACTTAGGAGCTTGCCATCTCTGGATTAACCGTCTTTATCTCTTTGAAACTAGAAGAGATGACAGCATTTGTGTTTGTTTTCTGTTGATGTTAAACAGATGCACAGGCCTATTATAGCCACACAGGTATAGTTCAAGATGAAGCAGTGATAGAAACGTAGTTGCTCTTGGACCAATGTGAGGAGAATGGGTTTGCCTACGATTTTGCTGAAGTATTCAACATTTCTATTTGATTTAAAGTCCAGTGTCCACAACAGGTCAAAACACCTACCTACCCTTGGCTCTTTTCAGAAGCCAAGAGGTGTCCTCAACAAAGGAGGACACAGCCTCCAGAAATTCACTATTATTTCATGATTAGCTGCTATTTCTTCAGTAGATAAGATCAGGTCTGCAACTATTTATTTTTTCAAACCATGATTAGGCTGTGAAAGGTGGTGAAACAAACGAAGGAAGAATTGGAGGTAGGAAAGGATGAAAAAAAGCAGATGCTGGGTTGATCTTCATTTCTTTATTTTTAAAGTTTGAACTTCATTTGAACCAGTTTGGATCCTCTGGACTTTCCAATGGCTGGGCATCACAGTAAGCAAAACTGTCCCCCACGTTGGGAAAATCCTAGTGTTTCCTAAGGATTTAAATATATATGCTTTACAGCTCTGCCTTCAGAGCAAGAGTCAGTGAAAACGGAATCAAGGGCATTTTTAGCTGGCAGAATTTTTACTTTTTTTTCTTTTTTCTTGTGTAAAATAAGATTTTTGCAGGGATGAGAGGTCTCAGGTAGTTTTTGGAAGTGAAAGGGTATAAAATATAAATAGGTTAAAGTAGTGATATGGTAAAAACTCTGACTCAAAAGTCTCTGTGAAGTTTTTCCAGATAACATTACCTAAGAATCTTTTCTCTGGGAGAGAAACAATTCCCAGAGGGCACACACAACTGCTGCACACATATTCCATTAGGTGGAGGGCAACTGGTGCCTGGTGTATCAATGCCCATGTGGAAAATCATTTGATAGACCCAACTCTAAAGGCTTGAATCTGCCTGAAGATTCCAGGAACAGACATCAAAATAAGATAGGCTTCTGAAGGCAAGGAGACTCCATCTGGTCCAGTGTTGGGACCCCTTTAAGCCACTGATCTCCTACCACACTGAATAGAAGAGTCTATCTTGGGAAAGTCAAGAGTTATTTTCTACAAGTTCCTTCCCCAAACTCCACCTCTTGCCAGATGATATTTTCATCCACGTGGAGACAATTGTATGATTACCAGGTACCCAGGTTTTACTATAAAGATCTGTACACAATTGGGGAACCACTTTAAGTGGAAGCTGTAGGTGTCCCAAGTGGTGAAGTCAGCTTCTAACAAAACTAAAAAACCAGCACTCTTAATAGGTTATGAAAATTTTCACTTAACAGAACACGTGTATTTAGGTTTGTTTGCACATTTTTCAAGACCTGTGATTTCAACCAATTAGCTATTTTCCACCAATAAATACTATAATGATGGATACATAATGGGAACCAATCATTGAACAAAATGAAATGTGCTGATTTGAACACATACGTATAATTGTTCTTTTCTGTGTAACAGATCCTATGCCGAAATGGCTAAACTTTAAAAACTCTTTTTCTTTGCTGTCATTAGGTGCTTGCTCAAAGCAAAAAATATACAATATAGATCAGGAGCCAAATTTTGAACCAAATAAAGACATAACAATTGAACAAAATGAAGACATGAACAATCATTGGCTTTTTAAAAGAAGAAGTTAAAATATCATTTTGGACAAATTAAGTTTAGATTATCAAGTAAAATGTTTTGTGATTTTAATGAAAACATTAAATAAATATGTGAGTGAAATTACATATTTAAAGTTGTGATCCTCTAAGGTTTTGCTCGGGGAATTCCATTTGATAACATGATCCATCCTTTTAATTTATAGCCACTTGAGATGTACTAATGAAAGGCTAACATTCATTAATTCATACAACACACAAGAGAGTTAAGTTAGAAACCAGGTATTGTAAAGGAGCTTGCAGTCAGGTGGGAAAACTGGGCAGGTAAACATTAACTATATGTGAGGTGATCAGGTCCCCAAAAGAGGCCTATAAGTGGTCTTATGAAAACATAGAAAGGAGGAATCAGCGAAGGCTTCACAGAGGAGGTGCTCTTTGAGCTCAAGTGTGAGGGACAAGTAAATCTTAAGCAAACAAAAACGTACAAAATACCAACCACGTTGGCAGGTTCAGTGCATGGATACAGTTAATGTAAATTTTCTTGTCTTCTCTCCAAATATTCTTTCCAGTTGTAGATTGTTGTTGTTAAAATATCTCTTAAACTTCAACTTCTCAAGTTACATTCTATAGTTAAATTACCCCCATAACCAAGACAAAGATTAATACAAGCATATTAAATATTTAATATTCACTTGGTTCATTCATAAATGCCTATTGTTTAGAAAGATGTTCATGATTAGAGTCTCTCCTATGTATGCTTTAGATACTTGATATATTGTACTTGGTTCTGGGTACCAAATTCTTATAGAGACACGAGGAAACATAAGTCTATAGAGAGGATAGTGACAAGACGACAATGAAATTTCAAGCTTTCCACATAAGAGTCAACTGAAAGAACAGTGTATGTTTAGCCTAAAATAAAAAGAAAAATATTTAGCTACTTCTCATTATTTAAAATCCATCATGTGGAAGACAAATTTGACTTTTTCTGAATCTAATGTTTTCACATGATAGACCCAAGACTAGGTAGTAGAAGTTGCAAGGTGGTAAAATTTGACTCAATTTAGGGAAGAATTTTCTGATGTTCAAATACTCCCCATCAGTCTTAAGGCAGACAGCAATCTGGTGGGGACTTGGTGAGTTATATTGAAATATCATGTTATTAGTTGGACGGATATATAGAAAAGTCTGTTTCAGTGTTCTGATTCTCTGATTCTATGATATTCAGTATAAGTTAGATTCTGTTTTTTTGTTTTTATTTAACGTAATTTTTCCCCAGAAAACAGATGATTCATGAAATTATCAGATAAGTCATTCTTTGAAATTTTGTACCACAAATCATGTATGTAATACCCCATCATGCATGGACATAGAAACATGTTAATAACTTGACTAATCACTTCTTAATATTTGTAGTGTAAACGAAGGCGAAAAATCCTCTTGATATTAATTGACAGCCTTTGAAAATACCCCATAGGTCTGGAATAGAATCAGGGCCCTTGCAAAGATCAGAAGGCAATGTCCTACAGTGAGAAAACTGATACCATGAGACAGCAATTCTCTTTGAAGCTCAGAGAAGAGGTCCACTGAGGAAAGTTAAACACACAAGTCAAGATTTGCTAACAATGGGGGAAAAAAGTCAGCATCTGAAACCATTTCAAGCAAAAGAGTAATTTCTAGCAGTGGTAAATTGTCAAGAGTGGACCGAAGAAAACTAATGAAACCATGCGTTCCTCCCCAAATCTCTTGTCTTCTGTAGCTCTCATAGCAACTGCCTAGTAGGATCAGAGGACCCCAGAGGCCAAAGGGCATTTGTCTAAACATCTGTGGAGTTCACTGGACATGTTATCATTGGAAACTACCCAATGACATGGTGTGGACTGTGGACAGAATGTGTTGGGCTTACTTTCATGGAGATAAATACCAGCAGCAACTGAAAGTAAACTTCACAAACATGCTTTTTTAAAGGAGCCTATTAGCTTGAGATTTGATTTACTAACCCATCTGGACAAACACTCTCGACATAACCCCTCTACCCACACCTAACCCCTCCCACACACCCAAGTCTTTTCTTTTAATTCACATAACATAAAATTAATCATTCTAAAGTGAACAATCAAGGGCATTTAGTACATTCACAGTGTTCAATAATCACCATCTTTATGTGGCTGCCAAACATTTTCATCACCCCGAAGACAAAGTCCATACCCATTAAGCAGTCATTCACCACCTCCCTCCTCCTCCCAGCCCCTGGCAACCACCAATGTGCTTTCTGTCTCTACAGATTTACCTGTTCTGGATATTTCATATAATTGGAATAATACAATATGTGACCTTTTGTGTCTGGCTTCTTTCACTTAGCCATGTTTTAAAAGAAACAAAAAATTCTGTATTATTTTTACCATGCTTTATTTTGTGGTTGAAAAGCCTTATTTGGGATGTCAATAATTATACTCCTTGTACAGCTCTCTACAAAATGTATTTACTCCCCTCACATATTATTTGATCCTTACAACAGTCTTGTAAAGTAGGCAGTAATGGCCTTATTATTACTGTTTCACAAGTGACAACACTGAGACAAGGAGAGCTGGTCCAGCATCCCACAGTAAAATTATCTGATACTTTCCAGTCTTCTTGTTCCACCGCCTTTTCTAAAGAACTGTACTGCACGGTTCCTGTCAGAGCTCTTGCAAACACAGAGCGCTTACTAACACCTGTATTTTTAAAATCTCAAAAGCGTATTTTAAATGAATAGAATAAATGAAAATAGTGTTTGGATACGCTATACAATTTGCACTCAGTAGAGAGCTACTTTGACACATAATATTTCCATATGACGGGAAATAACCTGAGCACGTAAGACCAGATTCTGTCCCAAGTCCAAGTCTCCACTAGGCGTCACCTGGAAGCCAGTTCAACCCCACATCTTTGGACCTTGGATGGTGTCTGAGTCTTGTTTCTGTAGTCTGTACAGTAAGAAGGTTGGACATCAATGACCCCCTAACGCCTCTTCCAGATCTGAATTCAATAATGCTAGGCTAAACCCCAGATCAAACTCAACACTGAACTCAGCTCCAGCTACACAGGGCCAGTAAAACTATTTGAAAGATGAATCAATCAACAGTTTTATTCATGACTAATGCCAACAGCCATTCCTAGTTGCTAAAATTTTTTCGAGAAATTGGAAATGTTCTTGATCAAACTAGCTATTCCAGATTTTATTGACTGAATGATTTCTATGTAAATAGGCAGTATGCAAAGAGATCTTAGTAATTTGGTGATGGCCAGGTTCTCGACTTTCTGGTATAGAACACTATTTCACACTTTTCTCTATATTTAAGCTGCTCATTCCATGGTAGAACTGCCCATATTTATCACTTTTGAAATTTGAAGTCAAATCAGGACCACCAAACAGCATTTTTAGCATGTTCGTAGCCATGTGGTTTTTTTTTTCACCCTGGTGCTCAAACCCAACCATTTATTTGCCATCTACCAGAAATTAGCATCTGAATCTTATTATGCCCTCTCCATAGATTTTCCTTGGTCAGGTTTTATTTCTAACTGTGGCTTTAGCAGTTCACCCAGGATTGGGGAGTCGTCAAATTTAGCAGGGCTAGACTGCCATCTAGAGACCAGAATTTGCATTCCAAAGTCCTGGTCCTCAGTGAGCTTGCTCTTTAACAAAAAGTAGCAGTTTGCTGAATAAAGAAGCTCCAGTTTGCTTTGGCAAAGTGGGAGGCACCCCCTGAATCTAGAAGAGAGGAAGGCCAGAGCAAAGAGCTTGAGGTGGTCCGATTCTGAAAGTCCTCCAGTTACTGAAGGTTAGGTGACCACGGGAGACCTCAATGACAACAAGTAGGCAGAATCCTGCACCCTGGAGCAGGAGTGAGTCTTCTTTAACTTGCTGTTATAACAGAATCCCGTTTGCTGGAACTGGAAATTGCACTGTAGGCCAGTTAGGATTTTCCAACTTGCAATGTAAGCCAGAAAGGAAAGAGTCCTTCTACAGGGCAATGAAAGCTGCAAAAGCCCTTCATTTTATGTGAGAATCCAGTCTTTATGGTCCTCATAAAACTCAAACCTGGCTTTCCTTTTTCTGCTTGAGCGTAGCTTAGTTTCTATGTCCTGGGCACACTTGGTATCATCTTTTGCTTATCGCTCCTGCAGCTTAGAAGGACCAGTAGTCCCTATGTTTCTGGAATTTAGATCTGAAGAGCATATTGTTTCTAGTGTTTCCTTGGGAAGCGCATAGCTTGGAAATCCCTCCCCTGCTCTTTTCCCCCAAAGCTGTCCTTCAGGGCCCTGTGCTAAGGCCATCTGTTCCATCAGACAGTCCTTTGATGCATGTGAAGAGGCTGGCTGGAGAGGTACAAAGCAGAGACTGAAGTGGCTGAGAATTAATTAACTGCATATCCATTTGGTAACTGTGCCCAGAAGTTCAGCTACAGGAATGTTTTATAAATCAAAAATAACAACTGTTATAGTTAACCTCAAAATCATAGGCCACAAGAGTTCCTACTTTGCTGATGCTAATTAAGTGGTCAATTCTGTCCAACAGAATGTTACCCAGCAGTCTTTTGGTTCATGATGAGAATGACCAAAAAAATACACTATCTTGAAAATTTTTTATAAATATAGGATGAAATCCACCATACACATCTAAAGTTCCCGTGATGTCATTTTTGGCTAGATCTCACATATTTTAGGAACTTTTAAATCCCAAAATTACTTTTGTTGCAGGTATTAAACAGGGTCTGGAAAACAGGCACTTCAGTATGGTGTGGTAGAAAAAACTTGAGTTTTAGAGACCAAGCAACTGAGCATTGAGTCTCTGCTTTCACTCATTAGAAACCCTGGAAAAGCTTCAATTTTCTCATCTATAACAACTGGAGGAAATGACATGAAGAATTATTATGAGGATTAAACAGAGTCAAATCTGAAAGCCCCCCACACTTAGTAGATGCAGAACAAATGCCCATATTATTTTTTTAAAGTCTTGCATCTGTCTTCCTTACCCCAGTGTTACTCTGCAGCTGGAAACAGGATGTTAATAATAATATTGGGTCTGATAATTTTGCTTCATCCCTAGAATGCTAGAGCTTCTAAAGCAATGCTTCTTAAGCTTGAACGTGTATATGAAACGTGGAGATCTTGTTAAAATGCAGATTTTGATTCAGTAGGTCTGGAGTGGAGCCTGTGATTCTGCATTTCTAACAAGCTCCCAGGGGATACTGCTGGTCTGAGGACCACATTTTGAGTAGCAAGCCTCTAAACCAGGGATTGGCAAACTATTTACTGCCTCCTGGTGAACTTCCTGTGTTTGTAAATAAAGTTTTATTGGAACACAGCTACACCATTTATTTACATAATGTCTCTGGCTGCTTTCCAGCTACAATGGCAGAATTTACTATCTGGCCCCTAGAGTTTACTGACCCCCTCTAAACCACTCTCTTTCTTATTCTAGACATGTAAATGAAGTTAATTATTAACAGAAGCATATGGAGGGCTGGGAGAGGGATGAGAGGGTAGAATAAGAAGGAGGGACAGCTATTTGTATCAGCTTCCTATTGCTGCTGTTACAAAACTAGTGGCTTAAAACAACACATGTTTATTGTCTTACAGTTCTGTAGTTAGCAGTCTGATAAGGGCCCTCACTGGGCTAAAACAAGACATTAGCAGGGCTGCATTCCTTCTGGAGGCTCTAGGGGAGAATCTATTTCCTTGCCTTTTCCAATTCCTGGAGGCTGCCTGCATTCGTTGGCTCAAGGCCCTTTCTTCCATCTTCAAAGTCGGCAATATTGTGTCTCTCTGACTCTTCCTCTGTCATCACTTATCTCTGACCACAACTGGGAGAAGTTCTCTGCTTTTAAGGACAGATGTGATTAAATTAGCGCCACCCCACCCGCCAGACCTAGATAATCCAGCTAAATCTTCCCATCTCAAAGTCCTTAACTCAATCACATTTTCCACGTGAAATAACATATTCAAAGGTTCCGAGTATTAGGGTGTAAACATCTTTGGAGATTCTGCCAACCATACTACCTCAAAGCACATTCTTCAAAATGACAGTTTTCCAATCATTTCACTTCCATAAATGTTATCATGGTAGTCTTTACATTATGATGAAAAGATGTTAAACAAGGCCATATGACTGAAAGACCATGAAACATGTAGAGAAGGTAGTCAAAGGGTTTATTTTTATGTGCTTCTTTTCCCACCAAACAAGTATGTAGGCTCACTACCCAAGGATACCTTGTACCTCTGTGCCGGCAGTTCACCACCCAACTGCAAAGGAAGCCCTGAAGTTGGTCAGCCCACAAACTACACAAGCTTCCACGGCAGCCCTGCCCTCTGTATCCCAATCACCTACCCCTGAGATCAGAATGTGTCTACATCTCCGGCTATTGCTCATATCATTAAATTGAATCTTTGGAAATAGTTTCTTTAGCTTGCACTGTTCATAAAACAGTATGCCCACAGTAATGTCTTGTGATAAAATTAATCACTCTGGTGAATTAAAGTCAACTTGCAAACAAAATAATGTAGAAAAATGCTACCTTAATAGCTATGGAGTGAGACCATTTAGTAGCAAGAAGGTTAAAGATAAACTCTAGTCACTCAACCTTGTACCCATACACAGTGTCATTTTCATAGTAAGGTTAAGCAACCCAGAACCCAAGACTACAAGAGAGAGGAGAAATGCTGACTTGTGCCACTGGGCAAGAAAGCCAGGAATGGAATAAAGGGAAGTGAAAGGAACTCTCACAGGAATACTTTTCAGTTGCATCTGAAGCCCAATGAGGAAGGTTTCAGATATGAATCACTGACAACCGCCTGCTAGGCTGTTATGCTTAATCCTTTACATCCTGAGTATGTCATGGTACTCCATAAAAAAGCTCATTGCATAAGCTGTTCTCACTCTCCTGATCTCATTCTCTTCAACAATGCCAGAAATATTATAACAGGTAAGCGACCAAGAAAATAAGTGACCAACTATTGTATAAGATTGCATTTTGCTAAAGGTCAAGACAAATTATCATGAAATCCTTAAAGATGCTGTTATATGGTTGCTGGGAACAAAAGGTTTCCTTTCAGAAGGGCTTCTTAGAAGCAGAGGCCGCTGTGTTTCAATCCTCAGCTAACTTTTAGTTAATGACTCTTGCCTTTTGTGCTACCAGCTCTCCTTATTAAAAGGAGGATGCAGTCTGGAGTGTGTGCTGTCAGAATGAACAGCAGGGTCAGTCACTAATCCCAAATTGTATGCCCCCAGGATGCCTGCTACAGAATGAGGAAATGCTTACATTTGATTAACCTTCCAGGTAGAGAAAGGGAGGCAGCCAGGGGTCCGCAGCACACAACATCGTATAATGGTAGTTTTAAAATGTGGCAGTCCTAGAGGATGCGAGAAAAGTCACAGCACAGGGTGCTGCTGACTTAGTGTAACGAGAGAAGATTGTGTACAATAGCAAGCAAGGCTTTGGGGGAAGAACTTCGCCAACCTGCGCATTCATTTTCTTCAAAATATTTATAACAATATGATAATCCCTATGTCTGTGCGATGCTTTATGGAGTGCAGAATGCTTCAAGGGCACCACCCCATTGACTTCACCACTATCCTTTGTGGCAAAGGGTTGGAATTGAGCAGCACTTGCCAAATTAAAAACAAAAAACAAAAAAACCTTCTTATTAGCTGTCAGTGCACTTTCTTCTTGCCCTGGCCTTTTCTTAACAATTTCTTTAGGTACAAACAATGAAGAGGGAAAACATATGATTGGGTGGGGAAGGGGGACTTTTGGTGGTTAGGGGATAGATAAAACCATCTGGAAAGACAGATAGGGGATAGATAAAACCATCTTGGAAAGACATCTCCTGAAAACATGGGTGAAAGAAAGCACAAGGTCACTTCTATTTCTGGGGCTCCAGATACAATAAGAAAAAGAATCTATCAAGCTTATGAAAATAGTTTAATCCTATTGTTAAATCTAGCATTATTTTGTGATTAAGTCAAAAGTTGAAATTTTATCTTTTTGTGAATATGAGGCCCAGACCAATGGCACCCCTGGATACCCAGCAATAGATGCTGCCCTTGGTATGCTACTACGAGATGACAGTGGACTAATCAGAGGCAGTTCTTTCCTCTCTCAAGAAAAGTATACTTTTGTATTTATTGCCCCTTAGCCCTTGACTCCATACCCATACACTGAATAAAATCCTATTTGCCTTCAAGACCCAGTTTAGATACCATATTCACCATGTCTTCCCGACAGCATTTTTTGTTCTGTCTGTTCTAGTGTGTCACTTATGATTACCATTATAAGTCATATATGTGCTTTACATGCTCCCTTTCCTACCGGACTGTGAGTTCAAAGGAGTCAGGGGTGGAGTAAAACACCTAGCACTTAGTAGGTACTCATATTATGTTTGCTGAATAAATGAATGAATGGAAAAAGAAAGCAAGGAGAATCACCATAAAATAATCAAGCCCAGTGGTACCAGGTTTGATCAAATACATGTTGGAAAACCTATGAAATATATATATTTACACTGGGCATTTTTCAAATACAGTTGTTCCTGACTCTTTAACCCAGGAGTTGTCATCATTAGCTTATGATCATTTACCACATACCTGATGTAGATGACTTAGGTAATGCATGTGTTTATAATTGTTTACTCCAGCCAGTTGTGCGTTATTTATAAAATAGAACTTCTTCATTCTGAGCAAAATCTGATGAGAGGCATATCAGCTTAAAAGTCTGCAGTTTCCTCCCCTGCCTCACATTCCGCAGGTTAATACCAATAAGGTGTGTATCCCTTCCTGGGAAAGAAATTCCTTTCCACTTGACTTTAAAGTGGAAAAGCACCTTGGGTCTTTTACAACTGGGCTCCTTAAACCAGCGAGGCTCTGAATTCTCACCCACTTACCAGTAGCATCTTAAACCTGTGACAACAGATGAAACTCCACTCTTCTATACTTTGTTCACTCAGTTCAGGCACACACTGTTTAAAGCCACCCTTAGTTAGAGAAAGAATAAAGAATGTACCTTATTGATACTATATTTGATTTTCCAAACCTAATGACAAAAGTGTCTGTGATTACAAACCAAACCTTCACGCAAAAACCCAGCGCAAATCAGTCTTCTTTCAGATGTTTCAAATTCCTTTGTGCAAGAACCTTAGTTTAATAAATATGCCCAAGTAGATTTCATTCTAGACAGAAGGAAACTGTGATAAGAAATAGTACTGGGACTTTTGCTTGAGTTGAGGTTGTAATTTCAAATGAAAATACAGCATGAATTCTTTGGAAAGGAGAACTTGCTGTAACGTTACCTTTTCAGTTGTCAGAGAGCATTTCTGGATGTTCGTCTTCATGTCTAATTTTCTGCACAGTTATTTGTTACCCTGATAACAGTGTGTTTTATGGCTGCTCTCCATTAGCCAGTGCTATAGTTTTATGAGCCATACAGAGAAAGTGAAGGAGTTGCTCAGCCTCCTTGGGAGTTATTTTGTTGGTGGTGATTTTCAAAGGAATTTAAACCGTTGTGCAGGCAGAGTGGGAAGGGGGTTGTTTTATTATTGGCTAACCCCAAATGTAGCAGTTGGCTGGACTCAAACCATGTCCTCAGTTTGCAAGAGATGATAAAAAAGCAGTCTTAGCTATTCAGATAACTATGAAATCTTCATGACTTCTCAAAAGAAAGAAAGGGGAAAATATAAACACGTGGAAGAGTATTGTTCCTTTCCTTTTTTAAAAAAGAAAAAAAGCCTTGAAATATGTTTTAAAATATTTTATGAGGTCACGCTAAAAAAAGAGTAATTGGAAGAAAAATTCTGCTTGTCTAAGCGAAGAGCACATTTGTAGCGGTAGGGTAAATGTTTTATCGATTGAGGAGCTGGGAAACTCAAGTCATTACTCACCATGGGCTAAAGAATAATTGCTAATGCTCTGGCGGAAAGATTAAAAACAGTTTCTGGAAGTATTTCTTACAATGATCAATGGTGTATCATCCCAGGCCATTGGATCTTCAATAACATTTTTCCCTTTTGGGATACAATCAATTTTTATAATATGATTCATTTGCCAGTGGGCATGCTTTCTTCATACGATGAAAAGGCACTTATGCATCTTATATTGTTGAAAAGTAATCTTATACAGCCAAAGATCAGGCTGTGGTATAGAAGACTCACTGGAATCCATTTCTGTTTTAAATGGGTTTTGGAAATTATCTAGGGTGGGAAAGTGGGCGATGGGGGAGACAGTTTTTAGCCTCTTTGTTATGGCTTTGTTAACCCTTTGAGAATGCATTTAGCACACTCTGACAGCAGTCCAGATTGTCATAACACGAAGGTGGTGACTTAGGGGGCTATTATAGATTTCAGCATATGCCACGGTGAGCTTGACTCATTTGCAACATTAATTACCCTGGCGGAGCTTTCAGGTCAAGGGTTGCCTTACAGCTGTCTACTGGCTGCACATGTCTGACAAGGTCTTCAGCATCCTGGGGCAGAGCTCAACTTTGGTCCACTGCTGCTGAATCCATCAATTTATCTCTGCTTTAATAAATAACAGCTTCGGTCATGAGAGGCTGTGCTCACGCCAGAATTTCTCCCAGGAGAGAAAGCGCTGAAAGTTTGGGCACAAGACCTTTCAGACTCCACTTTGCCATTGGACTTGTGTTGAGGGAAATGCATGGCCCCATCACCAGGATCTGCCAAATGTAGAGGCCAAAACAAAGAGTAATAGAGCCAAGCTCAGGAAATGGTCATATGTTCTTTTGAAGGGTGACATGAGCCCCAACCTGGAATTTTGTTTGAATCTGAGAACAATGGTTTTTATGAGATTACAGAAAGGTTAACCCACTTTCTGCCTCTTCCACATTTTCCTCACTCAATACCCTGGCTCTGCACCCAAGAAACTGAACACTCAAAATTAAAACAAAATAAAATTTTGAAAATATGGTTTAGATCGTCTACATTTCAAATATTTCCTTGTTTGATGGTGAGATCATACCCAAACTGATTTCCTTACCAAAGGAATTGTTTTTATTTGAATGTTTAGCAGTGTATAGACATTTTTTCATATTTGTACATTTCTAGTCTATTTAGTGAAGCAAGTCATTAAGTTTCATATCTCTTCTTTTTCATTGTTTTCAAAGGAAAAATATTTAATCTTAAGAAGAATAAAAATTAAAAGAAAAAATACCCGATCTAGAATGATTTAGAGATTTTTACTAAATAAAAAAGCCCTTGCACTCCTTAATAATGTCACTTCAAGATTAGCTTTCCTGAAAGGTAAATTTAAATCATCCTTCTCATCATCATAGAAGTTAAATTTACTGAGTGCTTACTTTGGTCCAGGTACCAAGTAGAAGCTAAATTTTATATATATATATATATATATATATATATATATATATATATATATATATATATAAATAACACTATTCTATGAGGTAGGATAGTGTTTTTAATCTGCACTTTTTACAAAAGAAGAAATTGAGACGTAAAAACGTTAAGTAACTAACGACTAACTATGGCTGTAAAGCTAGGTCAAGGTAGGGCTAAAAATAGAACTAGGTTAGTCTACTCTGAAGGCAGGGCTCTTAGCTACCTTACTCTTATGTATCATGCTCATAAATTTTATTGTTTCCCAATTTGCTAAGAGTATGGGTGTAATCATGTAGGTTAATTTACGAATCTAAATCTAGAATTGAAGATCTTCCCTAATCTAGTCCCAGTGAACCATTATTCCAGTGTTATCTTTGGTAACTGATACTCTGTACATCTTACTTTTCTGCCAAAATGCTCTTCTTGCTATTTGATCTATTTATGCCTATTGTCTTTCTTGCCCTCCAGCTTCATTTTTGCTATTACAAATATCACACATCCCAAACTGACCCTGCCAGAAGTTCCTTCTCACTACTCTGAACACCTACTTCATTTGTTCTGTACTACTCACAGAGTATTTTATGTTTCCTGATATTATAGTCACTTAAATGTGTCATATATTTTATTGTATGCTTGCATTACTCTTGGTGCCTAGCACCGTGCAAGAGTCACAATAAGTTCTGAATTAAAGTTTGCTAAATGAATGAACAAAAAGCATACATAGCAATGTCAGTCCACCAGAAATAACCGATACTATATTGGGAAAGTCCAGTTAAACCATTTCTAGATGAGCAAATCATTCCCATAATGAAACTTCATGTTTTTAACTGAGTTAAGTTTTGATCAGATCTTGGTCTTTGGTTGGTACGTTAGTTTGCTAAGGCTGCCATAACAAAATACACAGACTGGGAGGCTTAAATAAGAAAAAGTTATTTTCTTATAATTCGAGCGGCTATATAAGTCCAAGATCAAGGTGTTGGCAAGTTTGGTTTCTTCTGAGGCCTCTGTTCTTGGCTTATAGATGGCTGCCTTTTCTCTGTGTCCTCGCATATTCTTTTTTTTTTTTTTGCACACGCATCCCTGGTGTCTTTTTGTGTGTCCAAATTTCCTCTTCTTATAAAGACACCAGTCAGATTTGATTAGGGTCCACCATAACAGCCTCATTTTAACTTAATCACCTCTTCAAAGGCCCTATCTCTAAATACAGTCACATTCTGAGGTACTGGGGGTTAGGGCTTCAACATATGAATTTTGGGGAGACACAATTCAGCCCATAACAGATAGCTTTCGGGGAAAGATAGAAGATTAGGATGCAAAGCATTATGTTAGGATGAAAGCATCAGTAAGTCTTAAAAATGGTTACTTCTCAAATTGGCTGACATCCTAAACATGCAAATGCTTTAGAATCCCTGATCCTATAGCACAGGCTTAGCTTTAAAGAGTGGGCCATTTTGTTTGATGGTGAATCTGTCAGCAAATTTTTAAATGCCTGAATTATATAATTTAAAGTGAACAAAGTGAAAACCCAAGGCAATTTCAATTATAGGGCAATTCATCAACTATAAGGAAGAGTCTCAGAACACAGATTGAGTTATGGCAAGCCAGGCAAGGTATGCAAAATTCCTCCTCCCACATAAACTTAGGCAAGTCTCTGCAGGATGTGTAACAAAGCATGGCTATTTCCATAATTGCATTTACTCCAGCTCTTGGGGCAGCACACTTTTGATGCTCCAACGAAGTAGAAAAGAGCTCATAGATTTTTAAGGTTGCAACCCAAGCCAGAGGTATGCTGTTAACAGTTCAAGACAGGCAAAATTGTAATACATGGCCTCCAAATTTACACTCTTCCTGACTCAGGTAATGAAACATGAACCACACATCCAGCTTTTGATAAAATAGTGCTCACTTGGGCAGTGAGAGACTGCAGGTAGGTATTTATTTCTCTGGCTGCCATCCTAAGTTGTCCTTGACTGGCAAGGCTTTCACATTAACCCTTTTCTCAGAGGATTCTGAGAAACTTGGCTCCTAGTGATGAAGTCTTATTACGTTCACCACCCATTCTTCAGGTTTCCATTTGCTTGTAATTATCTTAGTGCCGTGTTCCTGTATGCTGTTGCTGCTGTTACAATGATACCATCCTATTGAGTGATTACAAATAGCCTAATGAAGAGAGGAACACAGTCTCTGCACTCAGCATCCAGTAAGCAAAAAGCAGGCTGTCAGAATTTCACATCTCATAGAGGGGCCTGACCCTCTGAGTGACGCCGGATTAAGCTACCATCCCTTTTGCACATTACATGATAACATGGGAGATTCACTGACCCAGTTTTTGAGAATTAAGAGACTGATGACTGCCAAGTGATATATGATGGAAAGCTTTAGAAATACTAAATAACCATGACTATCATAATTGGAGTTATAGCAATAAAATATTACTTAATAGACCAGAAGGGGGGGGTCATGGGGTGGAGGAGTTGAGAAGCAGAGAAAGAGGAGGGGAAAGAGTAAAGGAGAGCCTGAAGAGAATATCAGCAGTGCTGTTCCAAACCTTTAGAAATCTGTCCATCTTGATACAGGTGTGACCCAGCATAAACATATTCCTGTACTGACAGCTCTAAAGTGAAACACAAGACTTAGCTCCAAGGAAGGATGAGGGATGTGTGTGTGTGTGTGTGTGTGTGTGTGTGTGTGTGGTAAGTAGGATAGATGAGGATGTGACATTTGGGAAGAGGATGGGATCAGTCTCTGAAGGAGGGAAACTGAAAGGAGGGGCTCCATGCTGGGCACCTTATGGAGGAGTAATGAGTGAGACCTCTTCATGGAAGGGAGCACTGGTGGAGAAACAAAAAGAATGAAAACCAGTGACAGTCCAAAAGATGAAGGAGCAGTTTAATCCTCTGGGAGGGGAAAGGTTGTGACTTTGAAGTGAGTCCACGGGCTTAGCCTCTGGGGAGGTCCTTGCCCAGGGGCTGGAGGGTGCATCTTTAAGAAATAGCATGTGGGAACCCACAGCTCTACCTGGGGTGGCACAAAGGCAGCAGAGCTAGGACTGCAACTGGGCATCACCCCAGAAACCTGGGAGAACAAAAGACCGTGAAAAGTATGGGCAGATTCTAGACTCACTGTCTGTCCCCTGTCACAAAAGCTAAACAGAGGCCTGGGGAAAATGAAAATGAGCAAAAAAATGAGGATGAGCAAAAAAATGAAATGAAAATAAGGAAAAAAATGAGGTAGGTAGAACCACCTGTGCCCCCTAGCTATACCCTCAGAAGAAAGTCATGTTAGAATCCACTCAACACAGGGCTGATCAAAGGACCCAAAGCCACCAAAGAAAATCCAGTGGTGTCACATAAAGTTTATTGAACATGAAGGCACAAAATCAGGGTTTAATTCAGTTCTGTAACTTCTCTGAGCCTCAGGCTATTCATATGAAAATGGCAATAATAAGAATTGCCTCATAGAGGTTTTGAAATTATATAAATGAAAATATAATACAAATATTTGTTGAGCAGCTATTATGCGCCTGGGACTGAATATGGACTGCCGATACAACCATGAATAAGAAAGGCAACGTCTTGGCCGTAATGGGGTTAGAAGCTTACATTGGAGTCAGTTAGTGCTCACAGATAGTTGCCAGTTAGTGCTCACAGATACTTATTTGCTTAGTTCCCCTAACCATTAGGTTGAGGCTATGGGACTGTGTTCTGACAACATGATGTAAGTGGACATGATGTGAGAGTGATGCTGAAAACTCGGCCTCTGTGCACTGGTGCTGAATCGAATCTGAGAGACAGAGTTTTGGGTGATGTAGATAAGAATAGCTTTATTGCTTTGCCAGGCAAAGGGGGACACAGAGAGCTTGTGCCTCTCAAAACTGTGTGTCCCAACCTGGGAGGATTTGGTGAGGAGTTTTATAGAAATGGTTCAAGGGAGGAGTTGCTGATAAGGATCAGGGTGTGTGCAGGGCCTGTACTCAGTAAATCTGGCCACAGGTGGTCTCCTGATGAGCTTCTCTGGAATGAAGAATGCTAATATCTTCAATTCGTTGGGGGTTTTAGTTCTTTAAAGAGCTCAAAGATATCATTATGTGTATCCCTTGAGGTGGAACCAGGACCCTGCCCCAAGGCTGCACTATTGTTTCTTGGCTGCTCCTCCTTTGTCTCTGCATTCTCTCCCTTCCCTGATTAGCAACTGTTCAAATCTGCCCTTTGGAACTCTGGGAAGGTCATGGAGGTTGGAGTCTATTCCCCACAAACAAGAAACAGGGGACATGGAAAGGCTACTGTGTCCAGGAGCCCCATAGGATCCTGCTCAGTTTCAAGGGGACTGAGGTGCAACAAGATATAGGTGGATGTGGTATGAAGGGACTGGGGACCAACAATGGGATGTATGTACGTGTGATGTGAGGCATTTCTGTCCTCAACCCTCAGAAAATATTCTACATGCCCATGTAACACTCTTCTCTTCCATGGTGATCATGGAAGCCACGTGTTTTAGATCATATAGCTTCAAGTACATAAGAGCTACCTGTCCTGCATTTGACAATGGTGGGAGTCAAAAATAAACTTTATTGTGTTGAGCCACTGAGGTTTTTAGGATTTATCAACCGTCACAGCCTAGCCTAGCCTGTCTCACTGGGGAACCTGAGTCCTACCAACATGGGCCTGCCACATGAGTGAGCTTGGAAGTGGATCCTCCTCCAGTTGAGGGATGAGATTCCTGTAGCCCTGGATGACACCTTAATTGCAGCCTAATAAGAGACCCTGAGCCAGAGGTACCCAACAAAGCTGCACTGATTCCTGACCCACAGAAACTATGAGATAATAAGCGCTTTGTTGTTTCAAGCTTCTAAGTTGTGGGATCATGTGTTACACAACAACAGATAACCAATACATACCCATGTGTCTATCGATAGATGAGTGGATAAACAAACTGTTCTGCCCATACAATAGAATGCTAGTCATCAATAAACAGGAATGAACTATTGAACTACAACATGGATGAGTCTCAAAATAATAATTAAGTGATTAGAAGCCAGAAAAAAAAAAGTACATACTATAAAGTTCCACTGTATAAAATCTAGAAAAGACAAACCAGTCTCTAGCGGAAGAAAGCAGATCAGCGGCTGCTTGGAAATGGGGGGCGAGGTGAGGTTGGACAAGAAGGAGTGAGGAAGGGTAAAGGTTGCAAAGGGTCATGAAACTTCCGTGAGTGATGGCTGTGTTCCTATTTTGATTGTGGTGATGATTTTACAGGTGTAAACATGTCAAAACATCAAATTGTACCCTTTATGTTAATTATAGCTGAATAGAGCTGTCAAAAAAATACCTTTGTCCAGTTATACGACTCTAAAATGATTGACTTTGTTTGAAGAAGTGAGTTGTGCTTCAGCATCTTGAAAAGTCAGTGGTGCATTCTTCCCCCTAGCCTTACAGTTGCACAAAACTGCACCCTTGTAATCTTGTCTTTGTATTCACCAACATTGGCCTCTCTGTTAAAGAAACACTGCCAAGTACAACACCTACTCCTAATCAAAATAATGACTTGTTAAAAGTGATTGTCTCTCCTCTGGTCCAGGTCTGTGGGTATTTCATTTACTCTTCTGACTTTGACCATCCTCTTCACGCTCTACCCCTTAAGGCAAGACCACAGGCTCTTAGGCTGATATATTCCCAACCCAGATACAAGACAAGGAAGCCTGTCAGTGGGTAAACAGATGAGTGTTTGTCCAACCAATTTTATTAGCAGTGTAAAGAGGAATCAAAACTGCATTCTGTACGTGGTAAGCCTTACAGGGGGAAAAAAAAACCTCTCAGAAATCTCAGACTAAATCAGCCAGGAGGCCAATTCTCACTTTTTTAGACCTCTTTAATGTGGCTTGTTGCTTGATTTGCCACAGTCAACCTGAAGAGCTTAGCTTATTTCTAGTCTTCCCTCATTCATTTCTTTAACTTACCCACTCCTTTGCCAGCTGTCTGAGGAGTCACCAGACTCCATGCCAGAAAGCCTACCTGACTTGGGCATGAAGTATGAATCTAGCTAAAATTCTGATATGACCTTAACACCTTCCAAGTTATGAAATCAAGCGGTTGAAACTTTTAGTGGCTGACTAAGCTTCTAGAAGCCATAACTTAGAAGATACCTAATGAATTTTATAATTAATTAATTAATGGATCATTTGACTTCAGCAGAGCTGAACATCATTCACTGGTTTTAATTATTTCCTGATTAAAGAAATTACATTTTTTGTTTATAGGATTTACTAAGCAAAGGGTGCCAAATAACAGTTTATTAATAGATATAAACATGTATTATAGATATAACAGTTTATAAAACCATAACTTAACTGTATACCTTTTATCATGAGAGTCATATTACAAGGTTGTCAGCAAACCCTGTTATATCTCACTTTTTGGAAAAAACTTGTTGGGAGTCCCTTGAATATTTTGAGATGCCTGGGATTACTGGATAACAGTATGCCTTTCTGATTTTGTTAAATTCTTTTCTCCTCCAGTTTGGAGAGAGAGAACTGAAGACAGGGTATATCAAACCCATCAATGGCTTTCCCCTGACCTCTCATTCTCTCCTGACATCTACCTTATTTGTTCACTCTTCTTTCTTCCTCTTGTCATCTAACACCACAGCAACTCTTCAGCCCTTCGGGACAGGTGATATATGTTTATTACAAGGCTGAGGCAGGGCTGTGGCAGGACAGAGGTGAAATGTACAGTCTCATGCTTTTTTCTAGTATCATGGTCTCATTTGAAAACCAGAGAATGAATTTAACCTCAGAACCAAATGAGAATTAAGGGTTGAGGATTCAGTGAATCAGAGGGCAGAAGTCTACTAGAATAGCACATGTAGATAAAAGGTGGGGTTCTGAAGTTTGAATCAAATCTGAGGAGAAGAGAATGTGACATGAGTCCCTAGAAAAGAAAGACTGAAGGGCTGCTCCTCCATGCTGGGTAGATTCTAGAGAGAATAATCTGAAATGAAGTCTGAATCACAGTTCCATTGCTTAAAGTTATGTGTCCTCACTGTCTCAATTTCCTTATCTATAAAATGAAGACAATAATATTTACCTCATAATATCTACTCATGCCCCAAATCTGACATGTTGTAAATAATCAAAGTGTGCAAAATGTTTAGAATAGTCCCCAACACATAGTAACTGCTTAGAAAATGATGCAGTGTTTCTGAAGTGCCTTCTAAAATGTACTGAGAGAAAAATATATTTTATGAGACATTAGTAGGCATCATATGAAAAATAGTTCTGTCATCAAATTAATTATAATATATTAAAGAATTTTAATTTTTGAATAAATTTTAAACCTCTGAAAGCATTTAATAGGCTTTTATTAGAGAGATATTGTATTTGGTATTTCCCAAATTTATTGGACCAAAGGACCATTTTGGCTAATTCTATGGTGCACTCACTGACAGTGGTTAATTACGTGATGTAAGAGAAAGAATTTACTTAGGATACCAGCAAATGAGAAAGTTTAGCTTCAGTAAGTGTGTTCTTTTCTAGAAAAAAAGCTAGTTTTAATTTTAGCTGACACGTATTTGGTATTTGTATTTTAAAGTCTAATATCACTTTATTACATAGTTTTATTATATAATAAATGTAAAATAAATATTAGAGACACCATAATCTTCCCAATACTCAGGGCTTCCAAAAAGGTCTTAATCCATCCCAGCTTTTTGAGAAAAACTGGTTTACTATGGCTTGAATTTATTTCTATAGAATTAATAAATAAGAGAACCTAGTAGATAAAATACACAGTAAATATCACTCATAGGAATTAAAGAAATCAGAGCAGTAAATGGACTTTTATGATAATAAAGGGCCAATTCATTATGAAAACATAGCAATTGAAAATGTGTATGCACCCCAAAACCTGGAAGGCCGAGCTGCTACCCTAGTGGGCTCAGAGAGTAATTTTGCCTCATGAAGAATCATACCTTGAATCTCACCCATTCATGATTTAGATGAGATTTAGATGAGATTTTGGACTAAGAGATGATGTTGGAATGTGTTAAGACTTTTGGGGCTATTGGAATGGTGTGAAAGCATTTGGCATGTGAGAAGTACATGAATTTTAGGGAACCAGAGGGAAGAGTATTATAGGTTGGATTGTGTTCCCCCCAAATTTATATGTTGAAGTCCTAATACCCAGTACCTCAGAATGTGGCTATATTTTAAAATAGGGTCTTTAAAGAGTTACTTAAAGTTAAATGAGGTCATTGGGATGGGCTCTACTCCAATATGACTTGATGTCTTTATAAGAAGAGGAGATCAAGACACAGACACACACAGAGAGAAGTACATACAAAGACAGAGGGAGAAGGCAGCTATCCAAGGAGAGAAACCTCAAAAGAACTAATGCTGCCAATACCGTCATCTTAGATGTTTAGTTGCCAGAGCTGTGAGGAAATACATTTCTTTGTTTAAGTCAGTCTGTGGTACTTTATTATGGTAGTGCTAGCAAACTAATACAAAATATATGAAGTAAAACTGACAGAACTGAAAAGAGAAACAGGCAAATCCACAATTATAGTTGCAGACTTCCACACTGCTCTTTTAGTAATAGATAGAATTGGTTGACAGAAATCAGTAAGGATATAGAAGAACTGTACAACATTATCAACCAGCTAGGTGTAATTGACATTTATACTGTAATTTGTCATTGTAATTGTAAATTGACATATAAAATGCCACAGAACAGTAGCAGAATACATATTCTTGTTAAGTGCACATGAAATATTCACCACCATAGACCATATTATAGGTCACAAAACAAACATTTATATACTTCAAAGAACTGAAATCACAAAAAGTATGTTTTCTGATCATAATAGAATTAAACTAGAAATTAATAGCAGAAAGGTAACAGGAAAGTCTCCAAACTGGCAATTAAACAATATGCTTCTAAAAATCCATGGGTCAAAGAAGAAGTATCAAGGGAAATTGAAAAATATTTTTAACTAAATGGAAATAAAAATACAATGTATCAAAATTTGTAGAATACAGCTAAATCAGTGCTGAGAAGATATTTTCCATAGCATTAAATACTTATATTACAAAAAAGCCAAAAATCTCAAATCAACAATCTAAGCTTCTACATTAAGAAACTAGACACAAAAAAGCAAATTAAACCCAAAGTAAGTACAAGGAAAGAATAAAGTTAGCGACAGAGTTCAATAAAATTTAAAATAACAATAAAATATTAGAGAATCTCAATGAAACTAAAACATTGTCTTTTTTAAAAAAATAATAAAATTGATAAACTTCTAGCAACAGAGTCAAAGAGAGAGAAGGCACAAATTACCAGTAACAGGAATGATATAGAATATATTTCTATAGATCATGATGTCTTTAAAAGGATAATGAGAAGACTACAAACAACTCTAATTCAACAACTTAGATAAAATGGACCAATCCCTCAAAAATGATAAAGGAGCAAAATTCTCTGAGGATGAAGTAGACAATAGTCCTTAACTACTAAAGAATTTGAATTTTTAATTAAAATATCTCAAAAAGAAATCTACAGGCCCAGATTATTTTGCTAGTGAATCCTACTAAAACATTTAAAATTCTAAGCAATATCATTCATAAAATAGAAGAGTCAGAAACACTTTGCAAGCAATCTTTCCCAAGCCAGCATCCTGACCCCAAAATCAGACAAAATTCTTTAAGAAAAGAATTATGCAGACCAATATCCCTCAAAATCATAGATTCAAAAAATCCTCAACAAAGTATTACTAAGTTGAATTCAGGAATACATGTAAAAATAATGATAATCTATTTTTTAAAATAGAATTTATCCCAGGAATGCAAGACTGGTTCAATATTTGAAAATCACTTAAGGTAATCCACTAAAATCACATTCCAAAGGAGAAAATCCACATGATCCTATTAATAGATGTAACAAACATTTGACCTAATTTAACATTCATGCAGGATAAAAACTCTCAGCAACTAGGAATAGAAAGGAACTTTTGCACCCTGATAAAAGGCATCTACAAAAACCTACAGCCAAGATCACACTTACTGGTAAGAGATTGCTTTCTCCCAAGATAAGAAATAAAGTAAGGGTATTCATTCTCACTACCCCTACTTAACATCATACTGAAAGGCCTTTCCATTGCAATGAGGCAATAAAAGTAAATAAAAGGTACACATATCAGAAAGGAAAAATTAAATCTACCTCTATTCATAGGTGATATGATTGTCTATATAGAAAATCTTACAGAGTCTACCAAAAAAAAAAAAAAAAAAAACCCTCTGAAACTAAAAGTGAGATTAGCAAGATCATGGGATACACAGTCAATTCAGACACAAATTTCTGTATACTAACAATGTACAATTAGAAACTGAAATCTTAAAAATAGACATTTATAATATCTCTAAAAAATGAAATACGTAGTTATAAAGCAAACAAAACATGTTTAGGCTCTATATGCTGAAAACCACATGGTACTAATGAAAGAATTCAAAGATCTAAGTAAATGGAGACATACTATGTTCATGGATTGGAAAGCTCAACATAGTAAAGATCTCCATTCTACCCAATTAGATCTATAATGAAATCAAAATCTCAGCAGGATTCTTGGTAGACATAGACAAACTGATTCTAAAATTTATATACAAGGGCAAAGGAAGTAAAATAGCTAAATCAATTTTGAAAAAGAAAAGTTGGAGGAATCACACTATCCTATTTTGAAAATTTCTGGGAAACTGTGGAAATCAGTGTAATATTACTCAAGAGATAAACATATAGATCATTGGAACAGAATAAAGAATTCAAAAATACACCCACACAAATATAGCCATTTGATTTTCAATAGAGATTCAAAAGCAATTCAGTATTCAACAAATGGTATTAGAACAATTGGACATGCACATGCACAAAGAAAGAAAAAAGAATCTTGATCTTTAAGATTTTGTTAAAAGTTAACTCCAAAAACATCATAGGTTTAAATTAAAATGCTTTTAAAAAAAAAAGCGGAAATTTTCATGATCTGGAGGTAGGCAAAGAGTTCTCATATGCAGCACCAAAAGTGTGATCTACAAAAGAAAAATATGATAAATGGGACTTATTAAAATTTAAACCTTTTCATCTATGAAAAACAGTTACAAGAATTAAAATATAAGCTACAGACAGGGATAAAATATTTGCAATTTACATACCTAAAAATACATGTATCTAGAATATATAAAGAACTCCCTAAACTCCCCAAACTCAACAACCCAACTGAAAAATATTTTAACAGATAGGAATAAGATAATATAGATGGAAAATAAACACATGGAAAGATGTTTAGTATCATTAGCCACTAGGGAAATTGAGATTAAAATCATAGTGATGTGTCCCTACACATCTATTAGAATGATTAAAAGAAGTAATTCTAATAATACCAAATGCTACTGAGGATGGGGAGCAACTGGAACTTTTGAACATTGATCTTGGTGATACAAAATAGTACAACCACTATGGAGAACAGTCTGGCATATTCTTATAAAATTAAATGTGCATTTATTATATGACCTAAAGATCTCACTCCTGGGTATTCACTATAGAGATATGAAATGTATACTCACACAAAAACCTATAAATGAATGTTTATAACAGCTCTATTCTTAATCAAAAGCTAGAAATAACTTGTGTCTTTTAACAAGCTGTGGCATATCCAGGCGATACAATACTATCCAGCAATATAAAAGAAACCATTTATGTGCACATGTCTTAGTGCAAATACATTATGCTGAGTGACAGAAGCCAATCTCTGAAGGTTACAAACTGTATGATTCAATTTATATGACATTATGGAAGAGGCAAATTTATAGTAGAGAACAGATCAGTGTTTTTCAGGAGAGTGGTAGGGGAAGGGTAGGATCATAAATTTCTTCATCTAATTTGAGGATAGGATTATTTCTTATTATTTATTTTATTTATTTTCAATGTACATGAAATGTACATGTTTCTGTTCTTCTGGGAGCCTAGCACTTGGGAATGCAAACAAAAAATTTGATTCTACTTTTTTCAGCCATGTTCTTCCTTTTGTAATGCAGTGAATATAAAGGGTGAGCTGATTGAATATGGAAAGATCAAAGGTAGGAAGACATAATAGTTGTGATATCCATTTACTGATGAGCAAACAGAAATTTGGATAAGCTAACAATTTGCTCAAGGTCACAGAAAGAGTAAATGGCAAAGTATATTCAAATTTCAGTCATTTATTTTAAGTTCTGTAACTTCCCCATTGTAATATTTTAGTGAGATAAGAAGTTTTCTCAGGGAAAGAAGAGATCTTTTGTTGGGTGAAAAAAAGCAGGAGGGGCCACATTATGTCTTTTGTGGGCCCTGGGCACTCTGGCCTTCAGGACCCCCTTCTTCCATAATAATATCAATATTAAACATTACTTTTCATATAACTTTAAATATTTCAACTTTTTTCCTATTTAAAAAAAATGTAATAGATTTTCAAGTGCCCTAAAATTCTCATTTTTTTAAATTTTCATTTGAAGAAAATTAAACTTTTTCTTCTACTCTAAAAGTTATTTTTTCTCCTGATTTTAAAAGAAATTAAAATATTTTTGTGGCCCCCAAAATGTATCAGGGGTTCTTGGCAATGTGCCTACTGTGCTTAATGGATAAGTTGTCCCCGCAAAGCAATCTAAACACTGGAAAAATTCTTTAAGTTTATTCTTATAGTGAGGGCATGATAGTAGCATGACAAAAATGACACCTCTGATTCCAGTCAACTTAAAGCTGACCTTCAGGAAAAGAGTTAACACCTACTTACCACATCACTAATGCATTTCTTTTTTTGTTTTGTTTTGGTTTATTTTTCTTTTTTCCAGTGTTGGTTATCTTTTTTTTTTTTAACATCTTTATTGGAGTATAATTGCTTTACAATGGTGTGTTGGTTTCTGATGTATAACAAAGTGAATCAGCTATACATATACATGTATCCCCATATCCCTCCCTCTTGCGTCTCCCTCCCACCCTCCCTTCTCCACCCCTCTAGGTGGACACAAAGCACCGAGCTGATCTCCCTGTGCTATGCAGCTGCTTCCCACTAGCTATCTATTTTACATTTGGTAGTGTATATATGTCCATGCCACTCTCTCACTTTGTCCCAGCTTACCCTTCCCCCTCCCCGTATCCTCAAGTCCATTCTCTAGTAGGTCTGCATCTTTATTCCCATCTTGCCCCTAGGTTCTTCTGACCATTTTTTTTCCTTTTTTTTAGATTCCATGTATATGTGTTAGCATGCGGTATTTGTTTTTCTCTTTTTGACTTACTTCACTCTGTATGACAGTCTCTAGGTCCATCCACCTCACTACAAATAACTGAATTTCATTTCTTTTTATGGCTGAGTAATATTTCATTGTATATATGTGCCACATCTTCTTCATAGATTCATCTGTCGATGGACACTTACGTTGCTTCCATGTCCTGGCTATTGTAAATAGTGCTGCACTGAACATTGTGGTACATGACTCTTTTTGAATTATGGTTTTCTCAGGGTATATGCCCAGTAGTGGGATTGCTGGGTCATATGGTAGTTCTATTTTTAGTTTTTTAAGGAACTGCCATACTGTTCTCCATAGTGGCTGTATCAATTTACATTCCCACCAACAGTGCAAGAGGGTTCCCTTTTCTCCACACCCTCTCCAGCATTTACTGTTTGTCGATTTTTTGATGATGGCCATTCTGACTGGTGTGAGATATCTCATTGTAGTTTTGATTTGCATTTCTATGATGATTAATGATGTTGAGCATTCTATCATGTGTTTGTTGGCAATCTGTATATCTTCTTTGGAGAAATGTCTGTTTAGGTCTTCTGCCCATTTTTGGATTTGGATTGTTTGTTTTTTTGATATTGAGCTGCATGAGTTGCTTGTATGTTTTGGAGATTAATCCTTTGTCAGTTGCTTCATTTGCAAATATTTTCTCCCATTCTGAGGGTTGTCTTTTGGTCTTGTTTATGGTTTCCTTTGCTGTGCAAAAGCTTTGAAGTTTCATTAGGTCCCATTTGTGTTTTTTTTTTTTTTTTATTTCCATTTCTCTAGGAGGTGGATCAAAAAGGATCTTGCTGTGATTTATGTCATACAGTGTTCTGACTATGTTTTCCTCTAAGAGTTTGATGGTGTTTGGCCTTACATTTAGATCTTTAATCCATTTGGAGTTTATTTTTGTGTATGGTGTTAGGGAGTGTTCTAATTTCATTCTTTTACATGTAGCTGTCCAGTTTTCCAGCACCACTTATTGAAGAGGCTGTTCTTTCTCCACTGTACATTCCTGCCTCCTTTATCAAAAATAAGGTGACCATATGTGCGTGGTTTATGTCTGGGCTTTCTATCCTGTTCCGCTGATCTATATTTCTATTTTTGTGCCAGTACCATACTGTATTGATTACTGTAGCTTTGTAGTATAGTCTGAAGTCAGGGAGCCTGATTCCTCCAGCTCCATTTTTCTTTCTCAAGATTGCTTTGACTATTCGGGGTCTTTTGTGTTTCCATACAAATTGTGAAATTTTTTGTTCCAGTTCTGTGAAAAATTCCATTGGTAGTTTAATAGGGATTGCATTGAATCTGTAGATTGCTTTGGGTAGTAGAGTCATTTTCACAATGTTGATTCTTCCAATCCAAGAACATGGTATATCTCTCGATCTATTTGTATCATCTTTAATTTCTTTCATCAGTGTCTTATAATTTTCTGCATACAGGTTTTTGTCTCCTTAGGTAGGTTTATTGCTAGATGTTTTATTTTTGTTGCAGTGGTAAATGGGAGTGTTTTCTTAATTTCACTTTTAGATTTTTCATCAGTAATGTATAGGAATGCAAGAGATTCCTGTGCATTAATTTTGTATCCTGCTACTTTACCAAATTCATTGATAAGCTCTAGTAGTTTTCTGGTAGCATCTTTAGGATTCTCTATGTATAGTATCATGTCATCTGCAAACAGTGACAGCTTTACTTCTTCTTTTCCAATTTGGATTCCTTTTATTTCTTTTTCTTCTCTGATTGCTGTGGCTAAAACTTCCAAAATTATGTTGAGTGATAGTGGTGAGAGTGGGCAACCTTGTCTTGTTCCTGATCTTAGTGGGAATGGTTTCCGCTTTTCACCATTGAGGACGATGCTGGCTGTGGGTTTATCATATATGGCCTTTATTATGTTGAGGAAAGTTCCCTCTATGCCTACTTTCTGGAGAGTTTTTATCATAAATGGGAGTTGAATTTTGTCAAAAGCTTTCCCTGCATCTATTGAGATGATCATGTGGTTTTTCTCCTTCAATTTCTTAATATGGTGTGTCACGTTGATTGATTTGCATATACTGAACAATCCTTGCATTCCTGGGATAAACCCACTTGATCATAGTGTGTGATCCTTTTAATGTGCTGTTGGATTCTGTTTGCTAGTATTTTGTTGAGGATTTTTGCATCTGTGTTTATCAGTGATATTGGACTGTAGTGTTCTTTGTGACATCTTTGTCTGATTTTGGTATCAGAGTGATAGTGGCCTAGTAGAATGAGTTTGGGAGTGTTCTTCCCTCTGCTGTATTTTGGAAGAGTTTGAGAAGGATAGGTGTTAGCTCTTCTCTAAAAGTTTGATAGAATTTGCCTGTGAAGCCATTTGGTCCTGGGCTTTTGTTTGTTGGAAGATTTTTAATCACAGTTTCAATTTCAGTGCTTGTGATTGGTCTATTCATATTTTCTGTATTTTCCTGTTTCAGTCTTGGAAGGTTGTGCCTTTCTAAGAATTTGTCCATTTCTTCCAGGTTGTCCATTTTCTTGGCATAGAGTTACTTGTAGTAATCTCTCACGATCCTTTGTATTTCTGCAATGTCAGTTGTTACTTCTCCTTTTTCATTTCTAATTCTATTGATTTGAGTCTTCTCCCTTTTTTTCTTAATAAGTCTGGCTAATGGTTTATCAGTTTTGTTTATCTTCTCAATGAACCAGCTTTTAATTTGACTGATCTTTGCTATCATTTCCTTCATTTCTTTTTCATTTATTTATGATCTGATCTTTATGATTTCTTTCCTTCTGCTAACTTTGGGGTTTTTTTGTTCTTTTTTCTCTAATTGCTTTAGGTTGTTTGTTTGAGATGTTTCTTGTTTCTTAAGGTAGGATTGTATTGCTATCAACTTCCCTGTTAGAACTGCTTTTGCTGCCTCCCATTGGTTTTGGGTCGTTGTGTTTTCATTGTCATTTGCTTCTAGGTATTTTTTTTTGTTTTCCTTTTTGGTTTCTTCAGTGATCTCTTGGTTATTAAGTAGTGTGCTGTTTAGCCTCCATGTGTTTGTATTTGTTACAGACTTTTTCCTGTAATTGATATCAAGTCTCGTAGCGTTGTGGTCAGAAAAGACACTTGATACGATTTCAGTTTTCTTCATTTACCAACACTTGATTTGTGACCCAAGATATGATCTCTCCTGGCAAATCTTCCATGAGCACTTGAGAAGAATGTGTATTCTGTTGTTTTTGGATGGAATGTCCTATAAATATCAATTAAGTCCATCTTGTTAAATGAATCATTTAAAGCTTGTGTTTCCTTATTAATTTTCCTTTTGGATGATCTGTCCATTGGTGAAAGTGGGGTGTTAAAGTCCCCTACTATGATTGTGTTACTGTTGATTTCCCCTTTTATGGCTGTTAGTATTTGCCTTATGTATTGAGGTGCTCCTATGTTGGGAGCATAAATATTTACAATTGTTATATCTTCTTCTTGGATTGATCCCTTGATCATTATGTAGTGTCCTTCTTTGTCTCTTGTAATAGTCTTTGTTTTAAAGTTTATTTTGTCTGATAGGAGAATTGCTACTCCAGCTTTCTTTGGTTTCCATTTTCATGGAATATCTTTTTCCATCCCCTCACTTTCAGTCTGTATGTGTCCCTAGGTCTGAAGTGGGTCTCTTGTTGACAGCATATATATGGGTCTTGTTTTTGTATCCATTCAGCCAGTCTGTGTCTTTTGGTGGGAGCATTTAATCCATTTACATTTAAGGTAATTATCGATATGTATGTTCCTGTTACCATTTTCTTAATTGTTTTGGGTTTATTATTGTAAGTCTTTTCCTTCTCTTGTGTTTCTGCCTAGAAAAGTTCCTTTAGCGTTTGTTGTAAAGCTGGTTTGGTGGTGCTGAATTCTCTTAGCTTTTGCTTGTCTGTAAAGCTTTTAATTTCTCTTTCAAATCTGAATGAGATCCTTGCTGGGTAGAGTAATCTTGGTTGTAGGTTTTTCTCCTCCATCACTTTAAATATGTCCTGCCAGTCCCTTCTGGCTTGCAGAGTTTAACAGTTAACCAGCTGTTAACCTTATGGGGATTCCCTTGGATGTTATTTGTTGTTTTTCCCATGCTGCTTTTAATTTTTTTTTTGTATGTAATTTTCAAATATTTTATTAATATGTGTCTTGGCGTGTTTCTCTTTGGATTTATCCTGTATGGGACTCTCTGTGCTTCCTGGACTTGATTAACTATTTCCTTTCCCATAATAGGGAAGTTTTTAACTATAATCTCTTCAAGTATTTTCTCAGCCCCTTTCTTTTTCTCTTCTTCTTCTGGAACCCCTATAATTCGAATGTTTGTGCATTTAATGTTGTCCCAGGTGTCTCTGAGACTGTCTTCAATTCTTTTCATTCTTTTTTCTTTATTCTGCTCTGCAGTAGTTATTTCCACTGTTTTATCTTCCAGATCACTTATCCGTTCTTCTGCCTCAGTTATTCTCCTATTGATCCCTTCTAGAGAATTTTTAATTTCTTTTATTGTGTTGTTCATCACTGTTTGTTTGCTCTTTAGTTCTTCTAGGTCCTTGTTAAACATTTCTTTTATTTTCTCCATTCTATTTCCAAGATTTTGGGTCATCTTTACTATCATTATTTGAATTCGTTTTCAGGTAGACTGCCTATTTCCTCTTCATTTGTTAGGTCTCGTGGGGTTTTGCCTTGCTCCTTCATCTGCTGTGTGTTTCTCTGTCTTCCCATTTTTCTTGACTTACTGTATTTGGGGTCTCCTTTTCACAGGCTGCATGTTTGTAGTTCCCATTGTTTTTGGTATCTGTCCCCAGTGGCTAAGGTTTGTTCAGTGGGTTATGTAGAGTTCCTGGTGGAGGAGACTAGTGCCTGTGTTCTGGTGGATGAGGCTGGATCTTGTCTTTCTGGTGGGCAGGTCCACGTCTGGTGGTGTGTTTTGTGGTGTCTGTGGTCTTCTTATGATTTTAGGCAGCCTCTGTGCTAATGGGTGGGGTTGTGTTCCTGTCTTGCTTGTTGTTTGACATAGGGTGTCCTGCCCTGTAGCTTGCTGGTCATTGAGTGGAGCTGGGTTTTGGCATTGAGATGGAGATCTCTGGGAGATTTTTGCCATTTGATATTACATGGAGCTGGGAGGTCTCTTGTGGACCAGTGTCCTGAACTTGGCTCTCTCACCTCAGTGGCACAGCCCTGATGCCTGGTTGGAGCACCAAGAGCCTGTCCTCCACATGGCCAGGAAGGCCTTCCGGGTGCTGGAGTAGGGAGTCCACGGGCACCGGGCTTCCAAACAGACAGCAAGAGACAAGAGCTGGGCACAGGGTTAAGGGTGGAGAGTTGGCAGGTGGGGTAAGGGCCAGGCAACTACAGTTTTTTCCCTGGTATCAGACGGGGCTGTCCCAGAAGCTGGAAAATTTGACTACAATGGGCGGTGTGGTGCTGGAGGGTGAGGAGAGCCTGCTTCCAAGTTTTGATAGCATTTGTATGCAGAGTTCTGTGTGTATTTTCAAATTATATGTTTTTAACTCATTTAGGTCACTATCAAGGAACATGATAGCTGGATTGTAAAGTAACTGTTTACTATTTATGACTGTTCCTTTTTGCATTCCCACCAGTGAATAAAAGTACCTGTTGCTCCATATCCTTGTCAGCATTTGATGTTTTCAAGGTTTCAGATTTTAGCCATTCTAATAGGTGCGTAGTTGTATCTCATTGTCATCTTAGTTTGCATGTCTTTAATGACATATGATGTGGAGCATCTGTGCGTATGATGTGGAGCATCTGTTCATATGCTTATTTGCCATTTGTATATCCTCCTTAGTGAGGTGTATGTTCAGATTGTTCATCCATTTTTTCATTAGTTTTTTTCTTATTGTTGAGTTTTAAGAGTTCTTTATATACTTTGGATACAAGTCTTTTATCAGATATGTGTTTTGCAAATATTTTCTCCAGTGTAACTTGTTTGTTTTCATTTTCTTAACAATTTCCTTTGTAGAGCAGAAGTTTTTAATTTGATTTTTAATGAAGTTCAGCTTATCAATTTTTCTCTCATGGATTTTTTTTGGGGGGTGTTTTATCTAAAAATTCATTGCCAAGGTTATCTAGATTTTCTCCTATGTAATCTCCTAAAGGTTTTATAGTTTCACATTTTCCATTGAGGTCTGTGATCTACTTTGAGAAATTTTTAAGATGTAATGTCTATATATAAATTCATTTTTAACATTTGTTCTTTTTTGTTTGTTTTTTGCTTTGTTTCATTTTGTTTTGCCTGTGGATGTCCAGCTGTTTCCGCACCATTTGTTGAAAAGTCTATTGTTTCTTTATTGGATTGCATTGGCTCATTTGTCAGATTAGTTGACTATACTTGTGTGGTCTATTTCTGGGCTCTCTGTTCCATTGATCTCTTTGTCTATTCTTGTGCCAGTACCACGCCGTCTTGATTACTGTAGCTTTATATTAAGTCTTGAAGTAAAATAGTGTCAGCTCTCCAACTTTATTCATCTTCAATATTAGATGAAGGGGAAATTGGCAATTCTGGTTTTTTTTCCCTTTCCATATAAGCTTGTTGGTGAGGTTTTTTATGTAAATTCAGTATACAACATAAAGAGTCTAAAGATTACTAATCAAAATGAAAGAATGTACTTCTACTTTTCCATTTAAAAGAGTAAACATCATGGTGATCATTTAAAAATAAAAATGAGGGCTTCCCTGCTGGCACAGTGGTTGAGGGTCCGCCTGCCAATGCAGGGGACACGGGTTTGTGCCCTGGTCCGGGAAGATCCCACATGCCGCAGAGCGGCTGGGCCCGTGAGCCATGGCTGCTGAGCCTGTGCGTCCAGAGCCTGTGCTCCGCAACCGGAGAGGCTACAATAGTGAGAGGCCTGCATACCGCAAAAAAAAATAAATAAATAAAAATGATTTGTTTGCCGCAAACTCAAATGAGTTTTTTTTTTAAAAGCCGCTGTCTTATGAGCAATTTTGCTAGGGAATGGTAAGCTTCTCTTTCTTGCTACTTGAAAGTCCAATTTGTCAGAGAGGGCAAAGAAGATAAAAGGAATTTCCAATACATACTATAGAATGTATAAAGTGGTGGGCCCTGTTATGTTTCCTACATTTTTCTTGAATGATGTGGAAAATGGTACATTCCAAAGGCTAACATCTAGTAGTAAAGATAGGACTTTAGTTCTCCTACAGATTAGGCACAAGGGAATTTGAGATACATCTTTCTCTAAAGTGCAAAGTCTTTTGGGTCTTCTTCATATGATACCTTTGACATTTTAGGTAAAAACTCAAGATTCTCTGAAGCGTCATAGTAACTTGGGCAATATCAGAGAACAAAAGTCGTGTGGACTCTCTGTAATAGGAACAAAAATTGATTCAAATTTTTGAAAGTTAATAACTATAGTCAATTAAATCATTCATTGTTTATTCTCTAAAATATTCTATCAGTTCTTAGAGCCTTCTTTATTATTGCATTACCTGCCTAAATTCACAGAACTGCTCCCTTTCCTTCTTCCAGAGGATATCTCCCCAAATCTAATCTTGTTCTAAAAACATTTTGTAAGCAGCTTTTTTTAAACAGGCATGTTCCATATTTATTTAGCTGCTTCTCTTTCCTTTGTGCCTGTGCAAACAGTATTAACTCTGTTAAATTTTGTAGGACAAGTATGTGTGTGTTAACTTGATCCTATATAATGGGACATTAAAAGCAAAATTTCAACAAGGAATAGCATAGCATAACAGTCATTAATAGGGATGAGTACAATCAGTATGTCTTCAATGGTAGTCCATGGTCTTGCTGTAGGCATTTGATCATTACATGGTACTGTATTGGGTTTTCAATTATAGTTGATTGAAAAGTATCAACAGACCTTTACACACACACACACACACACACACACACACACACACACACACACACACACACACACACACACACACACACACAGTGTAAAACTGATTGTCTTCGCCCCATGACCTATCTCAGCAGGGAACATCCTTCATTGCTCCTTTTTCCCATTTTCTAAAGAATGTGAGTCCCACCCAATGGAAGTTCTGTTTTGGAGTGACTCATCTCTTTCAGTAACATTATCAGCATTTCCACTTTGTTCCAGTTACAAGATGCAGTCCCCAGAATAATGTAATGCCCTCCTGCTAATTGCCAAGGCAAATAGAGGAACTGCTACAACTCTTCAAATGCTTTTCATTTTACATGTTGATTTCTCGCTTCCCACTTGGGAAAGGTGTGTTTGGCTCTAACTGCTTTTGATCTAATGGTTCTGTAGTCTGACCTACTTTCATTTTTCTTACTGCTGACATTTATTTTATTTTCTTTATTTAAGGCCAAAAAGTAACAGAAAAGGTAATCAGCATGCATTTAGGTCATTGTCAGTGTCCCAGTTACATTTGCATTTTTCTGCTTAAAATCTAATGCTGCCTTTGAATGATTTAAGATATTTGGACAAGGGGAAAAATAACCCTTCCTTCCCATAAATCCAGAGTGAAAACAAAGAGAATACATAATCCACCTGCCTTGATTCAGGACCATGCAAGTTACAAGAGCTGCAGTCATAGATTTTGTCTGGCTCCCAGAAATCATCCCTTTAGGACCAGAATCCAGGTGAGGCAGGGAGCCTCCCATTTCCCCGAAGCACTAGAGGCTTTGAAGGACCCAGCGGACGGAAACCTACCTTTCTGATTACCGAGTTTCAAGGCAGAGTGTGATCTTCCTCCCACATAGGAGAGATGACATCCAACAGAGGAATCCCAGAGCTCTGTCTCACTCTGTTACTGTGGGGAATAGCACAAGAATTATGCGTCAAGGGTCATTTACATATGTTGAGAATCAGAATGAGGTTGGTAAAGACCTGCTTAAATGATCAAGTTGCAGTAAGGACACGGAACCTAAGAAGGCAAAATTGTGCCACATGTCAGGACATTTGGGACAGATACTGGAGACAGACAGGAACCACGGTGATGAGTTTAGTAATTTAAGGGCTCCAGAGAGTGGTAGGATCTCATCTATGCCACCAGTTAGAGGGCCTCACATCAATTTCTCAGTTCTGGTTTTCTTTTACTCTTCAAGGATTCAGAGTGCCACATTTCCCAAACTGCATTCTACTTCACGATAGTTGCTAGTAAGGCTAATGCCTGTTTCTGTGGTCAAATAAGGTCAAGGAATGCTGGTTTACAGAAAGTTTATTTTGTTTTGTTGTTAATTTACAGTTTCTCTGAGTATTTAATGTGAAAATGTATGTTGTGACTCTCCAAAAGAGAGGAAAAGTATTAGATATGTTTTAAACCTATTGATCAAGGAATCTCTTTATGGAATAACGCTGTTTTTGTTTTGTTTTGTTTTCATTTTTATTGGGGTATAGTTGATCTACAATGTTGTGTTAGTTTCAGGTGTACGACAGAGTGAATCAGTTATACATATATATCCATTCTTTTTCAAATTCTTTTCCCAGATAGGTTAACACTTTTTAGTTTTTGCTGAAATAACATGTACATATGATTACAAAATCAGATATTGCAAATGAAATGGTCATGACAGTCACAGTCTCTGACCCCCATTTCTGGTCAATATATATTCCTTCTCCAATAGGAAACTTCCTTTAACCAAGTCTCTTTTAAGATTTTCTGGTGATTATTGGTAATTTTAGATTTACAGAAGCATTACAAGGATAGCACAGAGAGATTTTACATAACCTTTTACCCAGCCCCCCACAATGTTAACATCTTATATGACCCTGGTGCACTTATCAAAATAAAGAAACTAACACTAATACAATACAATTGATTAAATGAGAGATTTTATTTTTCTCCTGGTGTATTCTTTTTCTATTCCATGATCTAATCATAGATATCATATTTGTATTTAGTCGACTTTTCTCCTGACTCTCCTCTAATCTGTGAGTGTTTCTTAGTCTTCCTTCTCTTTCATAATCTCAAAACTTTCAAAGAGTAGTGGTCAGGTTTTTGTCTGATGTTTTATCACAGTTGTACTGAAGTTATAGATTTGGGGGAAGAATACCACAGAGCTACCTTTCTCATCGTATCAGGGGTACGTGGTATCAACATGACTTATTACTAGTGATGTTAACCTGGATCACTTGGATAAGGGGCCATCAGCAAGGTTTCTCCACTGTAAATTACCATTTTTCCCTTTCCATGTGCTGTTCAATAGAACTGAGTCACTGAATGCAGCCATACTCAAAGGTAGATGACTTAAGCTCCAATTTCTGCTGTCAGGGGTTTCAAAAAGTTGTGGATGTACGCTAAAGTCACTGCAAAAAATAATAAATTTTTTGGAGGAAGATACTTTAAGACTATGCAAATATTGCCTTAAAGATTCTCCCACTAATTTAGACTTTGTCAGTGGATCTTGCCTGCAGATCCACTGTAGTATTCTTTTTTTTAATTTAATTTTTATTGGAGTATAGTTGCTTTACAATGTTGTGTTAGTTTCTACTGTATAGCAAAATGAATCAACCATTCATATATGTGTGTGTGTGTGTGTGTGTGTGTGTGTGTGTGTGTGTGTGTGTGTGTATCTCCCATCCCTTTTGGACTTCCTTCCCATTCAGGTCACCACGGTGCATTAAGTAGAGTTCCCTGTGCTGTACAGTATGTTCTCATTAGTTATCTATTTTATACGTAGTATCAATAGTGTATATGTGTCAATCCCAATCTCTCAATTCCTCCCACACCCGCCTTGTTATCCGTACATTTGTTCTCTACCTCTGTGTCTCTATTTCTGCTTTGCAAAATAGGATCATCCATACCATTTTTCTAGATTCCACATCTATGTGTTAATTATTTGTTTTTCTGTTTCTGACTTACTTCACTTCCCTTATTCCCTCCACATTTATAAATTAGAATTCTTTTGTAAGGGAGACTCGTCCCCTCTCTTCTATTTAGTCATTTATGTATGTATATATCTATGTATGTATCTATTCAAACATTATTTATGTCAGTATTGGTTCATGGATATTTCTTTCTTTCTTTGAGTTATAATCCAATAATATAATTTATTTTCTCACTTAAACTGTTCCAGTTTTAACCATTGGCAGCTTTTTCAGGTTAACTCTTATGTCCTTTGGACATGTCCCATCTTTTTTTTTTTTAGGACTTTTTTACTTTCTGGCACTACAAGATGGTCCAAACTCACTTTTCCTACTCCAGCCCAAGGTTTCTCTGGCTCCTTTTATTAAAGGATGGTATTTAGAAACAAATCTCTGGGCACTAGGTGTACTCATTGTGAATGAAGTATCATGGCTTGTAGCCTCTTTCAGTGGACAAAGCTAGGAAATAAAGTATATATACTAATCCATGTGTATACACATATCTAAATTTTTTTTTACCTATCTGTATATGTGTGTGTGTGTGTGCGCGCACGTGTGTGTGCACTTATAAACACAAGTTCATGCTAATATCTCAAACTCTAATCCGTCACTATAGATTTCTTCCTATAGCATTTCCAACTTGCTTGTTTGTAAATTCTTCTCCTGACAGTGAAAGTGACTGGGGTCTCATGAACAATGTACTTACTTATTTATTCACTCTAGTATACCAATATAGTGGTTTCAGAATTGGTAAATTATATTCCTGTAAGAAACAAATTTATAAAGTATAATATAGTTTTGTGTACAGTTCTTTTTTTTTCCTTCAGGCTTAGTAAATCTAACCTTACTGTTTTTCAGAATTATTTAGCTTCTTTCTTCCCCATCCCCTTCAATGCCATTCAATTTTATGCCGTACAAATTAACGTACAGTGCTATGGGCTGTGGCAAAGTCATGTATCCACCATCACAGTACCATATAGAAGAGTTACACTGCCCTAAAAATTGCCTTGTGCTACCCATTTGCAGTCTGCCTCTTGCCCATTCCCAATTTCTGGCAACTACTGACCTGTTTTCCATCCCTATAGTTTTGCCTTTTCCAGAATGTTATATAATTTAAGTCGTACAATATGTAGACTTTTGCATCTGGCTTCTTTCACTTAGCAAAATACATTTATAGTTCATCCATATTGTTGAGTGAATTAATAGTTTATTTCTTTTTATTGCTGAATTATATTCCATTGTATGGGTACACCCATATAAACAGTTTGTTTGTATGTTTACCGAAGGACATCTGGGTTGTTTCCAGTTTTGACAGTTATGAATACAGGTTTTTGTATGAACATAAAATTATAATTCAGTTGAGAGTGTGACTTCTTAGTAATATGGTAAGTGTGTGTTTATAAGAAATTGCCAAAGTTTTCCAAAATGGCTGTACCATTTTGCATTTCCATTAGCAATGAATGAGAGTTCCTGTTGTTCCTCATTGTCTCTAGCACTTTATATTTTCAGGTTTATTTTTTGGGGGGAGGGGTGGTTTTAATTGTAACTATTCTAAGAGTTATGTACTTGTATTTCATTGTAGTTTTAATTTGTATTTCGCTAAAAAAAAAATAACCAGTAAAGCTGTCTGGGCATAGAGTATTCTTTTATGGAAGATTATTAATTACTTATTCAACTTATTTAATAAATAGAGAAATATTCAGGTTATCGCTTTCCTCTTAACTGAGTTTTCATAGTTTGTTTCTTTCAATGAATTGGTCCATTTTACTGTAGAATTTATGGGCAAAGGATATATTCTTTGTAGTCTCTTGTTATCCTTTTAATCTGTGTCAGTAGTGATATCCCCTCTTTCTTTTCTCCTACTGCTCTTTTGTGTCTCCTCTCTTTTATTTCTTGGTCAGTCTGGCTAGAGATTTGTTCATTTTAATAATTTTCTCAAGAAGCAGCTTTGGGTTTCATTCATTTTCTCTGTTGTTTTTTCTGTTTTCAGTTTCATTTATTTCTCTGCTAATCTTTATATTATTTACTTCCTTCTGCTGTTTTTGGTTTAATTTCTCTTTTTTCTCTAGTTTCTTAAGCTGGTAACTTAAATTACTGATTTTTAGATTTTTAAAAATTTTCTAATATAGCATTTAATTCTGTAAGTTGCCCTCTGAGCACTCTTTTATTTGTATCATACCAATTTTTACATATTTTATTTCCATTTTAATTTAGTGCAAAATATATCTCAAAGGTTTCCCTTTTGACTTCTTATTTGACCCATGGATAATTTAGAATTATATTGCTTTATTTTATTTTATTTTTATTTATTTATTTTTGTGGTATGCGGGCCTCTCACTGTTGTGACCTCTCCCATTGCTGAGCACAGGCTCCGGACGCGCAGGCTCAGAGGCCATGGCTCACGGGCCCAGCCACTCCACGGCATGTGGGATCTTCCCGGACCAGGGCAGAAACCCGTGTCCCCTGCTTCGGCAGGCAGACTCTCAACCACTGTGCCACCGGGGAAGCCCTGCTTAATTTTAAAATACTTTTGAACTTCTTCTATATGTTCTTGATATTGATTTCATGTTTAATTTTGTTATGGACCAAGGTATTTTGTATTATTTAAATTATTTTAAATTTGTTAAGATTTCCTTTATGGCTAAGGATGTAGTTTTTCTTAGTGAATGTTTCATGTGCACTTGAGAAGAATGTGTATTCTGCTGTTGTTGGGTGAAGGATTCCATAAATGTCAAATAAGTTACATTGGTTGATAGTGTTGTTCTAGTCATCTATAGGCTTAATTATTTCCTGCCAACTTCTTCTATTAATTATTGAGACGAGAGTGTTGAAGTGTCCAACTACAGTTATGGATTGTCTATTTCTTCTTTAAGATCCATCAGTTTTTGCTTCATGTGTTTTGAAGCTCTGTTGTTAGGTGCAAATGGATTTAGTATCTGTAGTGCTTCTTGAAATACTGCCCTTTTTATCATTATGTGATGTCTCTTTATATCCCTGGTAATATTTCTTATTCTAAAGTCTTCTTTGCTTGAAATTAGCTACTCCAACTCTCTTTTAGTTAGCATTTGTGTAGTATACTTTTCTCTATCCTTTAAACTATTTATGTTTTCATATTTTAAATGAATTTTTGTAGATAACATATTAACTATGTTATGGTTGTTATAGTCTTGTTTTTTTAATCCATTCTCACAACTTCTGTCTTATAAATGGTTTGTTTAGATCATCACATTAAAGCACTATTTCTTTAACATCTCTACTCCTTTTTTCCTTTTTCTTGTTTCTCTTGCATTAAGTGAGGATCTTTATGATTTCATTTTATCTCCTGATTTATTACTTATATCTATTTCTACCCCCTTTCTAAATCTAGCTGTACATTTAATTTTACATTCACAATGCCAACAACATTGTGTTTAAAAATCATAATTCTGAAACAGTCTCTTATACTTTGCCCATAGGTTGGGCCTAAATTTTATATTTACAACACAATGGCTGTGTAATATTATTCACTGGAGAATCATAAATTGTGCTATGATTACATTTCCTTCTTTTCAATCTAAATACATAATCCCCTACGCTACTCAAAGAAAAATGGACAAAAGATTTCCCGTTCTTACCTGCCAGTAACTCTTCAAAAGCATGCTGCATTTTGCTTTATATTTGAACCATGCCTTTCTCAAACCATTTTATTCATTGTTTACAATGTTTTTTATCGTGTTTTTTCTTTCTTTGCATGAAGGTGACACATAAGCAATATTTACCATATTCTTTATCTTTCCAATGTTTACATCCTTTTTCTACTGGTAGAATCCATTCAGCTATTTTCCTTGAAGCCCACTCATTTCCTGTTGCATGACTTTTTTGCATAGTATGCTATTCTTTCTTAAGTATCTATCTTTTTTCCCTTTGCTCTCTGCCTTTTTCATATTTTAAATTGATTTCACTGATTCATTATTAAAGAGTCCTCTGTTTTCCTGCTCAAATTTGGATTGATTTCTTCCTCGGCCTATTGAGGAATCCCTTACTGCTCTCCTAGTATGTAATAACTGTTTCTTGGATCCTATAACTTCCTCCCTCTAGGGTTACCTTTTTGCTAGAACACATCTTTAAGTACCCTCATAGGAAAGTGTGCTTTGGAAGGAGTAAGGGTCAACTTTGTATCTTTTACATTTCTGAAAATTTTCTTTACTCTGATCTAAAAATACACAAACAAACAAACAAAAAAACTAATGATTTGAATAAGTAGAGATAAACTTAGAAATAATTTTTCCATTACAAATTAAAAGGCATTGCTCCAGTTTTGTCATTGAGAGTTTTTATACTCTGATTTTTGATTCTTTGAGGTGATCAGTTTTTGCTCTCTGGAAGCTTATATGATCTTTATTTTTTCCTGTACTGAAATTTCACATTGATGTGTCTACGTATAAGTTCTATTGCAAGTACCTTACTTGGCCCTGAGGCCTTTCTTTCCCAAACTACAGACAGATGTTGTATCTCTTGGGTTGACCTTAAATATATTTTCCTTTCTTCCACATTTTATGGTTATTTGTCTTTTTGTTCTGTATTTTAGGGTAATTTACTTACTCTATCTCTAATGGCATTTTATTTTAGTAGCATATTTTTAGTTTTTAAAATGTCTTATTATGTAACTATTCCAATTTTGTAACATTTCTTTGATTTGGAGGTTCGTATCTTCTCAATTTTCTTGAGTACAGTAACAAGAGGGGCATTTATTTTTAGTTATTCTTGGCTGTTTGTTTCCTCATTTGTTCATTTGTGTGTTCTAAGTCAAGGATCAGTTTTCTATTGGTTTATGATCTGTAATTTTTCTGTTTCAGGCTGTTCTCAAATGGTTGATTAAAGTTGATTACTTAGTCAAACATAAGAATAAGGCAATAGGAAGATTGGCTGAGAGTCCTGTATTATTGAGACAAGTTTTATAACTTCCAGCATTAGTTTCAAGATAAGTAAGGTAGGATGGGTTTTGCAAGTAGTGGAAAATAAAGGATTTTATTCTGCAGCACAATTATTCACAGTAGCTGCTTCAAAAATCATCCAAGACCATTTGTTCAACTCATTTGGAATGAAAACTGTCTGAGGTTCATTTGGTCTAAGATATAAAGTCCTGGCTGTCATCTCTCTGTAACTCAATATGGGGTGGTTTACTGTTCTGTATAGACTTCTGATTAATTATTCCCTGTGGTTTTAGGTCCATCTTTCATTCATGCCCTATTGTACTTGCAAATTTGTGTTAGGAGATTCATCAACGTTCTGCTAGGGAAAGTCAGCTGCCTTACTCTTGGAGGCTTTTGTCTGTATATTTTAGGCTCTGGTTTCTACTGCTTAGCTTCATCAGTTGAAAATTCCTTCCTTTTTCCATTGTCTGGAAATTTGATGGAATTTCTTATTCTATATTATGCCCATTCCCTTCCTTATTGTTTTGGGTTTATACCAGTTTTGTTCTGTTTTTTTTTTTTTTTTTTTAGTTTTATTGTACTGGGATTTTGTGAGGTAGAAGGGATAAATGCATTTATTCAGTCTGCTAACTTGGTCTGCTCATAAGCTTTTGCAACAAGTATAAACATTCTCAAAAAAAAAAAAAAGGTTAGGAGAAGACACTGATGCCTGCAAAAGATGATGTGAGGGAAAAACAAACAACATTTAACTGGGAGTTCAGGAGACAAGAGATCTAATCCCAACTTTGCTGGAGAAATCACTAGTTCCTAATTGCTTGCTTTTTCCCTTAACCTCCCCCTCCCACTTCCGCCGCCATAACTAGAACTTCATTAGAATCTCTTCATTTGGTCTATCTGGGTGAATTCTCTTTCCTCTCTGGATCATGGCTGATATAATTGGTGACTAAACATCTTTTAAAAGCAAGATTCCAGCACATTTCCCAGAGAGAACAAGGATGGAGAGAAAGATGAGGAAAGGTGTCTTCTTCCTTTTCTGGGTGAAAGCCTGGATCCTGTGACATGTTCAAGGACCAAAAGTTTTCTTGGGCACCTTTCCAGCTCTCATTTTGACTCCTATTATTTAATTAGACTTATGTAATGAAGATTTTCCCAAGCATCCAACTGCAGCCCTCCTCTTTGTGCAATCAGGCTGATAGCAAAAGTACAATGAGATGGTTTCAGGGGGAGTGGGAGGATGATGTTAACCTCTTTGATAATCTACCTCAGCATTCACCTTTGAAACAAAGATTTGACATTGGCTCGACCTAAGCAAGTCGCCCCAAAACACCACTATCCTATTTTCAACTTCTAAACTGACAGCCAAGTCTAATGTCCTCATATGTAGAAATTCTTAAGCTACACCTGCCATTATGTCTTCTCTGTCCTATCTAAGATTAATCAATGACCTGTAACATCATCAGTAGGATCCTGGAACAGGTCATGTACCTGCCTATTGTTCTAAGTCCAGTACCTTCTATATACATCAGAACTCCAATGCAAATGAAGTTGTTGGGTATTGTACAAAGCAAATTAATCAGAAGGATTCTTTTTTTTTTTTTTTTTTTTTTTTCGGTATGCGGGCCTCTTACTGTTGTGGTCTCTCCCGTTGCGGAGCACAGGCTCCGGACGCGCAGACTCAGCGGCCATGGCTCACGGGCCCAGCCGCTCTGCGGCACGTGGGATCTTCCCGGACCGGGGCACGAACCCGTGTCCCCTGCATCGGCAGGCGGATTCTCAACCACTGTGCTACCAGGGAAGCCCCAGTAACACTTTTTAAAACACATGGATAAGATATAATAACTGCCTTGCCAAAAGATGACAGTTTGGTGGTTAAAATTATAATATAGCTCAGAAACATTATGATAAGATTAAGTAGAAAATTCTAAGAAAACACGTAAAAATTATATTTAAACCAGTTTGAGGAGGTTAGAGAAGACCTTCCTGAAGAAGTAGAATTTAAGTAGAAACATTAAAAGTTGTTTTCAGGGAAAGAAACAGGTGGGGAAAGTAGGAATGGAGGCTCTCTGGGAGAAGGATCTGAATGTTCAAAGACCTGGAGCTGAGAAAGAGAGAGCATAGTTCAGTAAGTGTCAACCACTGCGTGCAGCAAGCGAAGAAGTGAGAGACAGCCTGGGGAGAGAACTGGGACAGATCACCATTACCTTCTGGGCTTTGCCAAGAAGTTTGTATTTTATCATCCTATGTAGGACAATGGAGAGCCGTGGAAGGATTGTAAGCATGAGATAGACAAGTCAAATTCGTGATTTAGAAAGATCATTTCATACAGAGGATGCACTATAGAGGGGCAAGACTAGGCTAGGGATACCAGAGAGAGAGAGGGAGAGAGCAGTTTACAAAAGCATGATTTCTATCCCTCTTGCTAATGGCTACCAAAGATTCTTAGGTTAATTATGAGTGAATTGTATGAAATCAGAGGTCTTCTAAAACAAGGTGAGGGACATCATGTTGGGGAGGGGGATTGGAGTGATTTTCTGTTACTACGTTCATAGACATGGAAAATTCTGTATTAATGTCCTATTTCTGTGATGCGTATACCAACAAAATGGAGGAGAAGAATATGTTTGGGGTCAAATATAAGATTATTTAAAATATAATATTATTTTAAAATATTATTCCTATCCCCAGAGCACTCAAAATAACAGAATCCAATGGAAAAAGGAAAATTTCAGGCTCTAATGTAACTTCATTAAAGGAATCTAACAAAGGGCAACCATCTTATTGCAAAGTGGACTTAAATCAACTGATCTGTCTTATGGTGTGAATTTTAATTAAGACCAAATGTATATTCTCAAGATAAGTGGAGGATTTCAGCAATTATCTAGTTATTCTAGGCGTATTAGCTTCTTTTCTTGAAAACATATAGTTTATCATGACAAAAGTATGGGCTTATTGCTTGCATTACCTGATAATTGCCTCACTCTCCTTTTTCATTTGGTATCTGCTGATATAACCTCAAAGTCCTTCATAAAGCTCAGAAGTTAATAACATCAAAGTCTTTTCTTTGAAATTCATTGCTGCTGTATTTATAAGCATAGCCCATTATTCACTGGCTCTTCTGAGGAAAAAAAAAAGAAGGAGGGACATGGCTTACTGTCCTCAGAAGCTGACTTAGGCTTGTAGTCTCTCAGGGGCAATTTGAATCCCCCTCCCAAAAAAAGTTCAAACATTCCTTATCCTGAGTGTTGTAAGTAATTACTCACTTCTGTTTTCCAAATAGGCAACCATCTCTAGCCCCTTTACCCTTTAATCTGCTGCAACGTGACATAAACGGTATATGGTAATCCCACACCACTTAGAATTACTCCCCAAACACATTTGCAAGGGAGAATCATTGCTTTACACGGTGTCAGGAAACCAAAGTATAACCTTTCTAAAAATTGCTAAAGAGAGCAATTTTTAATAAGTTAATCTACACTTCCTCCAGTAATGAGGTAACTAAGGTTCCATCTGCAGTATACCAAGAAAGGTAGGAGCCAGAAGTTCTTGTACAGTTTTTCTAAAGTTAAAACAATACACTAAGATTCTTAAAATCCAGACTTATGGATTACCTATTAGTTGGGCTGAACCTTTAAAACTGCATCTCTAATTCTAAAAGTTATCATTTCACACCAGTTTTATACACAGAGCATTTTGACTGTTTCACATATCTTTCTTCTTCATGTGTTTCCACGAGTTTAGAGGTGTGTGTGCTAGGGTAGGGTGCAGGGAGGTTGGAGTAATTTCTTTGTATTCTAGAGGATGGTAGAGGTGATTCCTCTGATTTTATCATGCTGGAAGAGTCAGTGGCTTGAACACTGCCTATAAGTGAAGATTTTTAGATGTTTGTGCAATTTACAGCATGTGTTTATGTTTTCGAAATGTTTTATTTTATTGGTCAATTGATTGGTGATGCTAGGGTGGTTTGAATCAGCAGAAGCTGATTGTGTGACTCCCATTAGTAATTCAGTTGCAACAAGAAAAGAATACTTATGCTCTTCAGTAAATTCCCACTTAAATGTTTGATGAGTTCACATATGATTGAATCCTCTTTCAAGGTTACAATGAGACTGGTCAATCACCGCTAAATCTTTAACATCAAATGTAGTATCAAATATCCACGTGCTGCTCTACAATTCTCAGCCTCTCTTGCAGTTAGATTGGGGCCGAATGATTGTGCTGAAGCCAATAAATGTGGGTGAAAGTAATGAAAGCTACTTCCAGGCCTGGAGGTAAAGAAAAAATCCATATGATTTTCTGAGCCCCTCTTCTCTTGCCAGAGTGTATTGTTTATGGATCTTGTGCAAAAAATTACTACGGAACTTCGTGGTTTAAGCAGTCTTCGTTTCTATGGATCAGGAGTTTAGGTGTAACTTAGCTGGGTGCCTCTGGATCAGAGTATCTCAGAAGATTATGTTCAAGATTTCAGCAGCGGGTGCAGTTATCTCAAGGCACAACTCGGGGAGGATCTCCTTCCAAGTTCACTCACGTGTCTGATGGCAGGACTCTGAGCATCACTGAACCTTGGCTGGAGAACCAGTTCTTTGTTATGTAGGCCTCTGCATAGCGCTACCCACATGATGGCAGCTTGTTTCTTCCAGAGTGAGGACTCCAAGAGAGTGGGTAGAGAGAACAGTATGAGCAAGACAGAAGTTACAGTCTTTTTATAACCTGATCTCAGAAGTGACATCCTATGCAGTTTATTAGAATTGAGTACTTAGATTCAACTCACACTCAAAGGAAGGGGATTACACAAGGGTGTGAATATCTCAAGATGGGAATCATTGGGGTCCATTCTAGAGGCTGTTTACCACACGTGGTGATCCTCAAGGCCATGTACTTCAGGTGGTGTAACTACATGATGGAAGCCTGAAGGAAGCACCACTTTTACACCAGGAACATCAACCTTCCATAAGGGAGCTGGTTGCAGAAAGAGAATCCCTGAACTCCTCAGGAGTCCCTCCTCCAAAGAGCAACTGGGAAGGCTGTGCAGGTGCAGATATACCTACTGAGAAGATAGAAGACTTACTTTCATCATCTGAATCAAATCCAGACCTTGCACAAATTTCTTTTGTGCAAGGTTTCTTATACATAAAAGTGAAAATTATTCCTATTCAACATCTTTATTTAAAGAATTAAGAGGGAAAAGTGAATCCCATTCACAATAGAATCAAAATTAAAAAGTACTTGGAAATAAATTCAGCAAGGAGGTGAAAGATATTTACACTGAAAACTATAAAGCATTGATGCAAGAGATTGAAGAAGACATAAATAAATGGATAGTCTCTGCTTATGGATTGGAGAATTAAAATGTCCATACCACCCAAAGAAATTTGCAAACTCAGTGCAATCCCTGTTAAAATTCCAATGGCAGGCTTCCCTGGTGGCGCAGTGGTTGAGAGTCCGCCTGCCGATGCAGGGGACATGGGTTCGTGCCCCGGTCCGGGAGGATCCCACATGCCGTGGAGCGGCTAGCCCCGTGAGCCATGGCCGCTGAGGCTGCGCGTCCGGAGCCTGTGCTCTGCAGCGGGAGAGGCCACAGCAGTGAGAGGCCCACGTACCGCAAAAAAAAAAAAAAAAATTCCGATGGCATTTTTTCAGAAAAAGAGGAATCCTAAATTTCACATGAAACCACAAAAGATCCTGAATGTGTAAGGAATTTGTACAACTCAATAGCAAAAAAAAATCAAACAATCCAATTAAAAATGGGCAAAGGTCCCGAATAGACATTTTTCCAAAGATGACATACAAATGGCCAACAGCTACATGAAAATGTGCTCAAAACCCCTAACCATCAGGGAAATGCAAATCAAAACCACAAATCAAAACCTCATACCTGTTAGGATGTCTTTTATCAAAAAGGCAAGAGATAATAAATGCTGGGAAGAATGTGGAGAAAAGAGAGTCCTTGTGCCCTGTTGGTGGAATGTGTATTGGTACAGACACCGTGAAAAATGGTATGGAGACTCCTCAGGAAATTAAAAATAGAACTGTCATATGATCCAACAATCCCACTTTTGAGTATATATCCAAAAGAAATGAAATCACCATCTTAAAAGATATCTGTACTCCTGTGTTCATTGCAGCATTATTCACAATACCCAAGGTATGGAAATACCCTAAGTATTGGTTGATGAATGAATGGATAAAGAAAATATGCCATATATAGCTACATTGCCATATAGCTATATATGCAATGGAATATTATTTAGCCTGAAAAAGAAGGAAATCTTGCCAGTGTGACAACATGGATGAACCCAGAAGGGATTGTGCTAAATGAATAAAAGCCAGAGAGAAAAATGCAAATAACACATGGTATGATTTAGATGTAGAATCTTAAAAAAAAAAATTGAACTCATAGAAACAGACAGTAGAGTGGTGGTTGCCAAGGGCTAGGGTGTGTGGCAAATAGGGAGAGGCTGGTAAAAGGATACAAAGTTTCAGTTGTAAAAAGAATAAGGTCTGAGGATCTAATGTGTAACATGGTGACGATAGCTGATAAGACTATTGTATAATTGGAATTTGCTAAGAAAGTAGAACTTTAGTATTCTCACACAAAAGGCAAACATGTGAGTTGATGGATGTGTTAATTAACTCAATGATGGGAATCCTTTCACAATGTGTATGTACATCAAATCATCACGTTGTATGCTTTAAATATATTACAATATTATTTGTCAACTATACTTCAGTAAAGCTGAAAAAAAGATGGAAGCAGCCTGGATTCTCAATTCTCTGCTAGTTGGGAGAATGTGAAGGAAATCTTCCCACTCTACATCAGATTGTGATATGAGCAAGTAATAAACTGTTGCATTAAGCACCTGACAGTTCAGAATTCATTTGTTTCAGGAGCGTTATTTGAGATGAGCTTGACTAATGCATCAGCTTTCATATCCTGGTTCCCTAAGTATGTTTATTCTTTTACAAAACGTTTTTTCCCAAAAGCCAGTTCCCATTTTGATCATCATCATGATCATTAACAAACTAGTATTGTATTCGTGGTTTGTGTTGGTCTTTTTTGTAAGTGCTGAGGGTAAAAAGGGGCAACAAGTTATATTTCTTCTATTAGATCAGAAATTTCATGGCATGGGCTGGGATGTATTTATTCATTTATTTGTTCAAAAATATTAACTTTATATGCATTTTTATATACTCTACATTTATCTTTCTGTACCCTATAGTACTTAGAGTAGGTGAAAATTAACTTTATTAAATGAATGTACTTAGAATCCAAGGAAATATTTTTGTTATCTTTGCCCCCATCCTTATTTCCACTTATGATTTATCTCCTACTCATCCTTAGGGTTTTGGTTTAGGAAACCCTAAACCAAATTTTTCAAGGAAGTTTTCTGCAAACTGCCAAAACTGAGATGTGCTTCCAGAGTGCCCTGGGCTATTTCCTCTTGTAGCCCTTATCACACCCTATGGCAATAGCCTATTTGCCCATATGACATCTCTAGAGTGGAAACTAGTGACTTGGAAGCATTCCTGTTTTCCCAGCACTTAGTATATAGTACATAGAACATAGCACATAGTAGGGACACAATCATTCTCTAATAGAAGTATAAATGAATCAATAACACATTCCAGGGTGAATGAATAGTAGAGACATTAAAGCTTCCAGGAAAGCTTTTGTATTTCAAAGATGAGGACACTGAAACACCCCAAATCTGACCAATTGATGATTTACTTGATCAGGCTAAAGAGATGTATCTTTGCTGATCAGTCAGGGTGAGTAAAGGGGGTTCATACCTCTATAAGCCAAGCAATGAGAGTAGAGTGATAGATATTAGCTATTAAGTAGCATTGATTCAAAAGACGAAAGCCAAAACAATAACAACATGGGGCATTGTGCTGTGCAAGGCAGAATAAATATGCGTGTGGAGATGTTCACCTGGGAAGAAATACTTCCCATCTTATGGTGGAAAAGATATTTCTGAATTTAAAAGCTTTGTATGTACAGGCACAATGTTTGGGGATTTATGTAAAAGGTCCACGACAGGCAAATCCATAGACACAGAAAGTAGGTTCACAGTTGTCAGGGCATGGGAGAAGGGAATGGGGAGTGACTGCTAACAGGTATGGGGTTTTTGAGGGGGAGGATAATGAAAATGTTCTGCAATTAGATGGTTCTGGTGGCTGTGCTACCTTGTGAATATAAATACCAGTCAATTATACACTTAAAATGGTGAATTTTATCGTATGCGAATATACCTCAATACAAAAACGTTATTGAAGCACAAGATAATAGGGAGTAAATAAACAATACAAGTTTCTAATGTTATTCTAAAATATTTTATAGTTTTTATGTTGTAAAAATGAAAATACCCAAGTTAATACTAGAGACTAAAATGTCTCTGGCAACCACTCTAATAGTTAAACTAGTTTTAGCAAGCTCTGGATTATTTGCTATAATATTATCATCTCTTTTCAGGCCTGGATTTTTTAATTATATCTGGTCTTCAAAAATGGATACTTGGAGGAAATGTGCACATAATATTTTATTATAATTGGTTATTTTTCGAAGATGGATGTTAGTTGGTTTTCCTTTATCCTAAACTTTTTCTCCTATCCTGCCTTTCAACCACTGAGAACTGCTTTTTTGAAAAGAAAAGTATTTTGTGGTATCTCCCTTTATTTTCTCTTCTCTTTGGAATATTAAGTTTTTAAAAATGGATTTTTGCTACACAATGTTAAGCACAATCATTTAAGGTGAGTTTCAAGACTCTATGAAATCTCCAGTCACTCACAAAGATGAAAGGCCTCTGTGACCCGTTTATTAAACGTCCCTACTATCACCTGAGGAAACTTAGTTCTTCTTTTCCTTTATTTTTTTAAATAAATTTATTTATTTATTTATTTTTGGCTGTGCTGGGTCTTTGTTGCTGCACATGGGCTTTTTCTAGTTGCAGTGAGCGGGAGCTACTCTTCATTGCGGTGTGCGGGCTTCCCATTGCAGTGTTGTTGCGGAGCATGGGCTCTAGGCGCCCGGGCTTCAGCAGTTGTGGCACATGGGCTCAGTAGTTGTGGTGCACTGGCTTAGCTGCTCCGTGGCATGTGGGATCTTCCTGGACTAGGGCTCAAACTCGTGTCCTCTGCACTGGCAGGTGGATTCTTAACCACTGTGCCACCAGGGAAGTCCCTCCTCTTCCTTTAAATCTTTGGAACCTGGAGCTACAAACAGAAATTCTATTAAAATACGTTGCAAAAACAATTCATCTTTTACAACATAGAATCAAACATAAAATACACTTCAAGAGGAAGATTGAGAGTGCAGTTTGTGAATTTCATCAAATGTTCCCATTACAAGAGACAGAGGAAGTAGGATGTCAAACAAAAACTCACTGACTACAACTAAAACAAAACTAGGTGATAAAGTATCCCCATGAACCCCTAAATATGAGCAGGTAGGAAAAAAAGGAGCATCACAGCATCTATAAAGTCAGCATAATATCAGCATCTGTATGGGAGGAAACCCAAGGAAGTATACAGGGTGCTGACAGACATAAGAATGCAAGAACCCCAACATCACTAGCAGATATCCCCTGGAAGTTTCAGCTAGCTAATTGAATACCAGCAGTTAGGGATTTTTTGGGTACAATTCACAGTATATGTAACATTAAAGAAGCTAGCAACAGCAACAACAAAAAACCCTATAGTATTGAATTGGAATTGGAAAAATCAGCATAAACTCAAGATGTATTTTATCTTTAGATAATATGCTTTCTAGATCTGCTTCCTGAAAAGACCTAGAAATACTGAGCAACCCTATAGCAATGAACCTCCTCAAATTTTTTACTCCAAATAACACTTTTCACAAAAGAAAACAAGTCACATCAGAGAAATGTCTAACTCCATGTTCAGAGCAGGAAATATACAAAATAAGCCTGGAAATATACAAAATAAGCCCAGTTGGGTAGCAAGGAAGTGATCAAGGACCACTGTGTCAAAAGGACTTGGGAACCAACCTGAGGAAGCTCCTACTGAGCAAAGATGGGGCAATTTAAGTGTCAGTAAACACAATAGCTGCAGTGAAATGAAACATATCAAATATGTTGCAATTGGTGAGTTCAAAGAAAGAAAGAAGAGCAAGAGAGAGAGGAAGGAGGGAAGAAAGGAAGGGAAGGAGGGAGGGAGGAAGGAAGGAAGAAAAGGGAAAATAACTAATTGCTAGTAAACCAACTTATTATTTGCCAGCTGGTGAATAAAGGAGGAAAATGAAGCATATTTCTTATCTTTCCTAAATGAACTTCTACCAGTTAAATAGTAGATGAGGGAAAGCTTCTCTTTATAGAAGTATTCCAGCTAATACATAAAGAAGGGATAATAGAATTAGGGTATCACCATATTGAAAACCCAAATTAATTAGTGGATCTGGACATGAGTCACCAATAGCTGCTAACATCATGAAATGACATCATGTACTTTTTGATGAAAGAATTCAATATCACCTGTGAAGTGGTCTTGCCAAAAAAAATCAAACCTGAATATGATTATGCCTCTAGATCCAACTACCAATTTACAGGAAATATAGAGGATAGAGGAACATGCTAAATGACACCAGCAATATGCAGTCAGCAAAATTCAGAATGTAGAAAACTACAGGACAGCCAAACCAATTTATTTGATAAATTAATTATAAGAGGACAAAAAGAGATGGAAGGATTATTAGTTTTTTGAAGGAGACTAAGAAATATCACTTAATAGCAACATGTTGACTTTATATTAATTCAGAGCAACTTAAAAAATATACTATTGAAGCATGTGGAAATTGGAACACTGATTGAATATTTGATAACATTACAAAATTTTTTTTCATTATTTACCGTGATCATAATGATATTATGGTTGTGTGTGTGCAATAGTCTTTATGTTTTAGATATACATATGGAATGGTTGAAAGATGAAATGGTACCTGCCATTTGCTTCAAAATAATATGGAGGAGGAAATTAGATGGAGGTAGAGATAAGTAAAAGGATTAGCCATACATTGAAAGAATTATTAAATCCAAGTGGTGGTACATAGGAGTTTATTATATTTTTTCTATTTCTCTATGTGTTTGAAGTTTTCCATGATAAAATAATTAAAAACAAAATTATTTAAAATGTATTTTGGGGAAAATGTTGAATGTGAAATCCATATATATCAGGGTATTTATCAATGCTGTGATAAACCTTTGTTTTATACGAATTGCTATTGAAAATATTCAGTAGCTAAAACCACTAAAGTAAGCACTAGAACATTTGACTACAAATTAGTTAGAAAGAAAATTCCATTACTCATTTTTTGCCTCAAACACTGCTGGTACTGGCCTGGATCTGGAAAACTGACTTCTAGTCTTATCTCCCATTGAATATCTGTGTGAACCTAAACAAACCACCTGTTGATCTGTGCTATGCAAACAAGTGGAGGGCTCACCAACACAATAAACCAGCCTCTAGTTTAATAAGTAAGTTTTATTTGCACTCCATCCCACCAAAAACTGGAGGAAAAATAAAAATTGAGTTAGCAACAATTAAACTGAAAGTAGGGATTATGACAGTTTTGTTCTTTGCTATATTCCTAATTTTTCATCACAAATGCCTGGTACATAATAGATACCCTAAAACTGTGAATGAATGAAAGGATGGAAAGACGGATGGATGAATGAATTTTATATAAGTGGATTCCATGTATCTGTAAGTAAATCCCAGTATAGTCAGCTTAGACTGTGAATATTTATATCTAACTTTCAATAATTTTCAGGCTACAGTTGCATTTCTCTACTGTCTAGGTTAGTGGTTCTCAAAGTTTAGCCTCCATAAGAATCACCCAGAACGCTTGTAAATAGATACCAAATTCTAAGCCCCACACCAAATTCTTAGATTTGTCTTTCAAGCAAGCTCTCAGGTGATGCTAATGCTGCCAGTCTATGGAACACACTTTGAGCAGCATTGGGAAAGCCAGATTTTGTCACCAACCAGCCCCCATCAGAATTATTTGGAGAACTTTTTAAATATTCAGATTTCTATGACTCTCCTGACACCTACTAAATCAGGATTTCTGAGAGTTAGTCTCAGAAATATGAATTTTAAGAAGCTCTTTGAGTCATTCTTATGTACACTCAAGTTTGAGAATGGCCTAGACTAGTGCTGTCCGATAGAACCCTCTGAGATCATGGAAATGTTCCATATCTGCTCTGTCCAGCACAGTGGCCATTAGCCACATGCAGCTACGGAGCACTTGAAATGTGGCTACTCTGACTGAGAAACTAAATTTTTATTTTACTTTATTTTAATTAATTTAAATGTACATGTAAATTGCCACTCGGGGCTAGCGGTTACCATATTAGAATATGAAGGCCTAGATTTTCAAACTTACCTTCTTAAAAGTAGAGTTTCCTTCAGTCATGGCAGAAGGGGAGACCCAGATGTTCCTAGGATCCTACGCTTTTCTGCTAGAGCAAACCCCCCTTGGTTACCTTGGGCTTTCATTTTATATTATGGTCCCTCAACCAACTGGAGTCCATGACCCTGTAGGGACAGCCCTAAAGCTCCTGTGAAAGATAAATCAAAATGCTCTGACAAATTTTCAAATGAATGGCACATAGGTTAATGGAATAATTATTTATCTGCCAAACAATTATGCTTTGAGTCAAGTTAATGCAGCTTCTCAAGGGATTCCCAATATGCTCACCAACTTATTATCTCATTAATCCTTATAACCACTTTGTGAGCAGGAGAAAGGACTCAAGTTATTATCCCATTTCACACACAGAAAAACTGACTCTTAAAGGAAGAGAGCGACTTCTGAAATCTCCCCAGCAACTCCCTTATGGGAAGTTATAATTATTTTTTGTATTTGTCATTCTCTGTAAGTAATTAAGGTTCCTATACTCACGGACACCTCAGTAGTGCTTTAAAAAGCAATTTACTGGGCTTCCCTGGTGGCGCAGTGGTTGGGAGTCTGCCTCCCGATGCAGGGGACATAGGTTCGTGCCCCGGTCCGGGAAGATCCCACATGCCGCGGAGCAGCTGGGCCCGTGAGCCATGGCCGCTGGGCCTGCGCGTCCGGAGCCTGTGCTCCGCAACGGGGGAGGCCACAGCAGTGAGTGGCCCGCGTACTGCAAAAAAAAAAAAAAAAAAAGCAATTTACTTTCTTTGGCACTTAACTATTCATGAAGATGGAACTTGGGCCCTGAGTAAAATGAGACAGACCCAAACTGGACTCAGACATCCTAGGGCTTCCAGGGTTTCATGGCATAACCCACAGGCTGCCGAATGAATGAACGAATGAATGAATGAATGAAAAATAAATAGAATATTTATTTATTTAACAGAGAGTTGTCCACATAGGCATAACAATATACATACTAATACATACTAACAACGTACTTACTAATTACATTTTTTTTTTTACATTTTTACATCTTTTCTTTTAAGAATCACAGTAGGGGTAGGAAGATTGTTTTGGGTAGCATAGACGTTGGGAGACTGGAAATGGGATAATAAGTCTCTCTCTCCAAATGACAAATTTCAGGTCCTCCCCAGGTGATTTAGTTTCATAGCAAGATTTATGCCTGGGGCACCATCCTCAACTAGATAGATTGAGACAAGACCATAGGCCATCGAAGTCAAAGGCATGAAATACTAATTAGATACAAGTAGCCCAAGGAGACTCGAAAATGCCGTCAGAGTCCAAAATTTGCAAAGCCAGCTGCAGTTTCACTTTGCTTTATACAATGTCATTTGAGTTACCTACACAAAACCTAAAGGAATGTAAAACAGAGATCTCATGGACGGGTTTGCCCTGCTGGGAGGAGGGAGAACTCCCAGTTGCCTGCTCGCTTTCTTTAAAGCAGAGCTTCCTCTCAATAAGAGGTAGGGAGGGCAGATTCTGGTGGACGTTGGTGGGCAGGGAAGGGGAGAGGAGAGGGAGATGAGTGCCTGAAATTGGGATGGCAGCCCTATGTTTAAAATGGAGAACACCTCCAAGAAGGGGGCCCTGGGTAGACTTTATTCACTTAATAGACTTTAAGTGCCTGAGGACACAGTACAAACTCGTATCACATTATCAGACAGGCCCCCTCACGGCATCAGTGTCGGCAGAGGCTCATGAATATGTAAATACTATATGTATCTTGGAAACATGCTTGACAAGAGAATAGCTAAAATGAACTGATTCTAGTTATAAGCCCATCAGCCTGCCATTCTTTATGTTTGAACAGGCAGGCTATTGCTAGGTGACAGATCATTAAGGCTATCTACTCAGTCAGCGGAAATGAAGAAATAATTTGTTCCTAATAACCTTCAGATGACCTCCCAGGCAAAAGGGAGTCTTTAAAGTGCTGTCTCTGCCAATATATGTCAGGCGGCGCGTGGGGTTCTTCTGGCCCTGCAGTCAGAGCGGGGCGCTGGTGAAACAGATTAATAAACACCTACTGACAGGGACATATCAGGAAAAGATCTCATCACCTGCCATTATTGGGTTGATGAATAATTCAGAGCTCTCCATCAGAGCTGGGAATTTCAGGCTGTGCGGAGATCTACATCCACAGGGAGGAGGGCAGCCTGAAGACACTGATTCCCAGCATGAAATGGGGGCCTAGGAGCTGTATTTCTGTCCCAGACTGTGCAGGCATTGGGCCAGGGGTAGGGGTGTGTGTGGAAAGGCATGGAAAGGTTTACCTCCTCAGAAGGTGACCAGTAGGGTTTAGGACCAAAGAGCCAGTAGGAAACTTCTCAAAGATGCCCGACTGTCATGAAAAGTTTAGTGGCCAGGGAAGGCCCCCGGCGCTTATTTGTCTATCACCATTGTTGGTGAAAGAGGCCTTGGCCTTCGCTTCCTTACCTTGCTGGTGGATTCCAGAGGAACAGATAGGTCAGTCTCTCCGACTTGGCCCTCATTCCTTGTATACTTAATCTTGCCTCCATTCCTACTTTCTTCCTATCGGTGAGGAAATATTTGCTCTGCAGATGTAATCACTAACAGCTTTGGGGTCAGATAGGCTTTGATGGGAATCTCACGACAGTCTCTAACTACCAGCTGTGTGATCCTGACCATGCTGGGATTCAGTTCCCCGTCTGTAAAATGGGCTCAACAATGTCTGATTCAGACAGTTATTGTGAGGTTGAAAAACAAGTATGCCTGGAGAAGTCCTAGCCGAGGGCTGGGACCAAGCAAGTGCCCACTTTCTACTGGAGACATATATTGGTTGCCTTCATCTGTCCATCTGTTTTTTGATCAGAGACAAGGCAGGAAACATATTGTACAGGCAAATTTAATAATTCAAAGAGAGTTAAATAAAGGGACCATTTCCATAGATGCTGGCAAGGTTTAGCAAACCAACTAGGGATAGTGACGTGCCCCAGACCAATAACTGCAGGGATCCCTTAGTCCCTCTAGGCCTTAAGGGGCAGGAGGAAGAAGCCAGCCATTTACGACAAGAGATTTGCTGCCTGACAGAGCTTTCTGTGGAAGCTCCTAGCCAACCATGGTGATCTGGCATGTTGGGAGCACAGGACAAACATCCCCACTGCACTCTGCTCCTGCCCTCCAATCCCTGCCAGGAGCTCCCTTTCACTGAACCCAACTGGATGCCAGGCAAGAGGCCAGTTGATGGGTCTTTAAAGGTCAGCTGCCTGGGGCACAGATCAAGGTGGAGAAAGGTGGGAATTGAATCTGGAGGGACAAACAGAAGAGATCCAGCATATTCACCTGACTGATCAGATTGTCCGCACTTCTCTATCTATGGTGTCTTTCGATGTGTGTCAGTTAAAAGGAAAGCAAAATAAAGGGCATATCTGTGCATTTTAGGACCTTAAAGACTAGACTAGGTGGGGGTGGGGGAAAGGAAAAGAAAGAGAAAAAGAGAGAGACTAAAGAGTAATGGAGTCAAGTAATAATAATATAATAATATAATGCAATCAAGAAAATTTAATAATAATATAATGGAGTCAAGAAAATTTAGGCCCTCATGTAAATCATTCCATATCCTTTACTAAGTTACTCTTTCTGGTTCTGACACCCATAAAGTAAAAACTGCACTACTTGATGTCACAGAGCTTTCTTAAGATGGAATGGATGACCTAAAGCATTATAATAGAGTAGCTCCATCAGTGCTTTCCCCTCCCCATTCTCAAATAAGTAATGGCATGGAAGACAAAGATTGCCATTCTTTGGAACTCAGAGCCACACAACATCTCCTCCTGAACTTGAACTTGATTTAGAGCTCATGGTGCTAAAAACACGTTTGATGAAATGTATGCATCGTTCAGAGCCTAATCATTCCAATTCAACCCAATCTGAGTTTCACTGGGCTGGAGCTTTTTGACTTTAGTCAAGAGGTAGGAGAAAATGTGATGTTTTGTTCCTAAAAGATAAGCACAGAAAAGCCTCTGGTCAGAAAATTAGAACGAGTGTATAGATCTTTCTGAGTCAATCAACTGTAATGAAACATCGTTTTAAAGAATCTTGTTAAGTGGCTTAGAGATAAAGTGCATTTTCTAAAACATTGGTTTCACAAAGTAGAGTGAAAGTTAGGATACATTTGGTAATTCTAGGGCTGAGCGGAGGCAGAGAATGAGACTAGATAAGGTAGAGAAGTGAGCAGAGCTGGGAAGGAGACAGAGCAAACACAGCAGGAATGACCCTACATTGGCTACAATAGAAAGGCTGGATCATCTGAATTTCCATCCATCTGGATCATTGTCTTTCTTAAGCATTCTGAATACCTTTGGTTCTATTGCATCCTGTATATAACCCTTAGAAATAGCATGCTAGAGGAGGAAGTCTCCCATCAGGTCTCAGATGGCCTTAAAGAATAAGCTCTTTGGTCATTTGATTCCAGAACCAATATGTAATTCACTCATTCATTCATTAACTAATATTTTCAAGAAATATTTATTGAGGACCTATTAGATTCCAGGAAGTCTTCTGGAAATATATTTCTAACTTACATTGATGCCGTAGTCAGAGGAAGTCCCTGAATTTTAAATGATAAAGAATAGCCAGCCTTGCGAGGATCAGCAGAGAGAGCATCCCAGGTAAAGAAGGGATACAGAGGCCCTGGAAGCCTAACCAAGCTCGGCCTGTATGAGGAGCATGAAGGGCGGTGTGGCTGGAGGATGGTGAGTCCAGATAGCAAAGCCTGAGACTGGAGAGGAAGGAAGGGAGCACGCTGCAGGGTGTTATGGGAGTACTCACTACCCATCTCCAGATTCCAAATAATGAGAAAAAGCAGATTGCAGTGGGAAGTTCAGCACCTTGTTGGGTTCAGTCTTCACATGCTGACCTTGCATCATAATGCAGCAGGTGGAAACAACAGGGCAAGCACAGCCGATGTGATATTAAAGTGCCTCAGGGATACAGTTGAGCCACAGCAGAGCTGCCCAGGGTATATCTCCTCTGCCATCCTCTTTTTGTTACCCATTATATTTGCACTTCTTCTTACAGTTTTGATAGGGAAAGGTCTAAAAGGCCATGCTTTGCCAACACATTCTCCTGAGGCTTCCTCATAGGACAGGCAGCTCTAATTTTAGAAAGGGACACAACAGACTAACTAGCCAGAAGCACATGGCCCATCCACACATGAGGGGGCTGGAGGAGTCCCCTCGCTCAGGAATGGAGAAGGGTCCCTAGCACGTAAGCCACTCACATGGCCTTTCTCTTCTACAAGGCTTATTTTCACTTTTGGATTGGAACTTGAAGAGAACACCAGAATATGTTTTCTGGACCTTTGGTTTTTCTTGTGAGTTAATTTCACGTATCTTCAAAAATATGGTTTCTCATCTGTACACAGACAGAGGGAGAGCCAGTCTCCTTTAGAAACTCGTCTGAGTACGAATAAGTGGGTGTGTTATTTCTGGAGAAGTTCCACTGATCATTTCAGTTCCCATTTTGGCTATACTCTCCTCTATATTGCTCATTTTCTGAAGATATCTCTTTGTTTTTGTTGCTGCTGCTGTTACTGCTTTCCCGGTAAATCGCCTCTGGGCTCTGCCATGCAGCGGAAACTTTTTTCAAATGCAGGCCCATTAATGTAATCAGTAGCCATTACTGCTTAAAGCAAGTCAGTTACTGAAGTAAATAGTTAAACTTGTAAGTGACAAGGAAAGTAAGCCAAAGAAAGCAAGAATTGGGGCGGGGGTGGGGGAGGAGTAAAGATGATTTACAAAGAATGTCAAAATGGAAAACTTTTTTCTTGTTTCCTCCTTCCTTCCCTATATCTTTAGATGTAGCATGATGAAGAGTTTCTCTTTTTTTTTTTTTTTAATTTATTTATTTTTGGCTGTGTTGGGTCTTCGTTGCTGCGCCGAGCTTTCTCTAGTTGCGGTGAGTGGGGGCCACTCTTCGTTGTGGTGCGCGGGCTTCTCATTGCGCGGGCTTCTCTTGTTGCGGAGCACGGGCTCTAGGCATGCGGGCTTCAGTAGCTGTGGCACGCGGGCTTAGTTGCTCCACGGCCTGGGTTCTTCCCGGACCAGGGATTGAACCTGTGTCACCTGCATTGGCAGGTGGATTCTTAAGCGCTGTGCCACCTCGAATGATGAAGAGTTTCTTACACCAATAGGATTAAGACATCTGCTGGGAAGGGAAGTGACACCAGGCATAGAGTCTGGGAAAGTAAATCCTAATCAGGGTGACCATATGTTCTGGTTTGCCTGGGAAAGTCCAAGTTTCCACCTGTTCTTCTGGCACAGTTGCTAATAATTTTCTCCCTTCACTTTCAAAAATGTCCTATTTGGATGGTAAATTACATGGTGGCCCTAGCCCTAATTCTGCCTCTTCCACTAAGCAGGCATGTGTCTCTGGATAAATTCCATACTTCTCTGGATTTGGTTTCTCAAGTGTTTGGATGAGATTGTAACTACGGTGCTCTTTATCCCAATATTCTATTGTTCCATTAAGAATAAAAGAAGACAACATAGAGTTTTGTAGATTATGGAATGTGCATGCTTTTAATGAAAGAATATCACTTATTTCTGAGGGGAAAGTTTGACTCCTGGTTTAGTACAACTGCCTCTGTCTTCTCTAACAGGCATTTGTTAATGATGATTGGAAGGATGATTGGCGCTACTCTTAAGATCTTAAATGCATTATCTTATTTAATCCTAACAAAACTATTATGGTTTCTATCTTATACGGACTGATAGTCACTTCAAACTGTCTTTCAAATATAATTGTATCTGACTTTAAAATACAGTGTTCTTAACCACCATGCCACATCTAGGATGCTTTGAGCAAAAGCAGCAAAGAAAGTACTCAGTGTATCAGTCAGGGTAGGCTAAGGTGTGCTGTAGTAACAAAGAATCCACAATCTTTCTGGCTCAAAACATTTATTTCCCAGTCATGTTACATATCCATCAAGGGTTATCTGGGGGCATTGCTGTGTGCTGTTCTTTCTCTAGGACCTAAGCTGATTGAGCAGCCATCATCTGCACTGTAGACCCAGTTCATTGGTAGAAGAAAAAAGGCAGCATGGCAGATTGCACACTGCCTCTTAAAGGTTCATCCAGAAAAGACCACGTCACTTCTGTTCACAGTTCATTGCATACAACTTCATCAACTCAAGTCATGTGACTACCTCTAACTGCAAGAGGACAGGAAGTAAAATTGTACAGTGGACCAGAAATAACAGGAACATTTGGTGAAAAGCATTTAGCCACACCAAGGTACTCCTAGAACAAAAGATCTAAAGTCCCTCTCACAGCGTTAAAATTCTGAGTTTCAATCACCTCTAAGCAACATTTCATAGAACTAGGCATGCATTTTTGACTCTATTTCTATAATGCTTTCTTAAGCCCTTTGTTATCCACAGACATACTAGCTCATCTCTGTTAAAAACATTCTTTCTATCCAGATAAGCAGGTTGAATGATATGGATATAAACTACTCCTAATCCACTTATGTCCCTCCTCTCTCTCACGTCTCAGCTGTATCTACTATAAAACTAAGAGATGCCAGTTCAGTGAAGGAAAGGGTGTGTTTACCTCAGGAAAGAGTGTCTTTATGACACAGATCTGCTCTGATGAATCCACTAATGTGAAATTTCTGACCCAATAGGCAGTGATTGCACAGCTCTGAGACTTCTCTCATTATTCATGAAATATGTGCCGTGCAGTGTCAGTGCTCTCCCTGCAGACCTGCTGCCAAGCAATTACTCATTTCCATCACTTAGCCTTTTTATTATTATTATTTTTCAGTGGGTATCTATATATTCACTACACTTCAAGAAGCAAAGCACAGTCCCAGAATGAAAATGATGCTTGTCTTGTTTGATTTTAAATAGAAAAGCACTTTAAGTCCTTAAAAATTGATGTTGTTTTAAACTTTACAGAAGGCAAGAGAGGAAACCGGTAGCTGCAGAAATAAATGGAGAGCAATCAGGAGCATTTCCAGGGTTATACATATTTGCTACCCAAGAGCTGCTGGAGGGACTATCTTATACGTCCTGATTTATTTCTCTGACTCCCCCCAGGAGCCCTTAAGAGGAACAATGAACCAGAAATGGCGACAGAGCTCTGGTTGAAGTCCTTTGCCAGAGGCAGGAGTATTCATGTTCAGTGGCCCGTGCTTAGAAAAGGGACAGGCTCCAGGAGCCATGTCCCCTTCTCAGCACAATGTTTGTTTGTATAGCCCTTGCAGATATAAAGTCTAATGTAAAAGAATGGCTGCCTTTTGCTGCTATGTGATAAAATCTGTTCAGAGCACTTGTATCCTGGTGAACATCACAACTGAGAAACATTCCAACACCAGAAGTTAAAACAGAAGAGCTTTGGAAGTGTGAAACTTCACTAAACAAAAAGTCCTCAGTCCTAGGCTCCAATCCTCCTGCGCAGGTAGTCTTCTCAGAATCTGTGGTCCATTGCAGTGATGGCCCCAGCTCTTCACAGTCCCAGTATCCACCCCTTCTCTCGTGAATTTGTGGTTACTCATTAAAAAGACATTGTCCCAGACTTCCCTGGTGGTGCAGTGGTTAAGAACCCACCTGCCAATGCAGGGGAAACAGGTTCGATCCCTGGTCTGGGAAGATCCCATATGCCATGGAGCAACTCAGCGCCACAACTACTGAGCCTACGCTCTAGAGCCCGCGAGCCACGACTACTGAGCCCGCACACCACCACTACTGAAGCCCATGCGCCTAGAGGCTGTGCTCCGCAACAAGAGAAGCCACCGCAATAAGCCTGCGCACCGCAGCAAAGAGTAGCCCCCGCTCACCACCACTAGAGAAAGCCCATGCGCAGCAACAAAGACCCAATGCAGCCAAAAATAAATACATAAATAAATAAATTTATAAATAAATAAATATCTCTGCCTTAAAAACAAAAGAAAAGGCATAGTCCCTTTCTCCATTTCTTGAATGTGAGCTGGTCTTATGACCTCCTTAGCCAATAATTATGCAAAAGTGATAGCAGGCCAATTTTGAACCTGTGCCTCCAAAGCCCTTGTGTGTTGCCATGTGACCTCTCTTGCATCCTCACTATCACCATGGAAATGTGCCTGCTGGAAGAAGAGAAACATGGAGCAGCTTCAGCCCTAGTTGTTTCAATGAAGGTCAGACAGACTGACAGCCAGCTGACCCCCAGGCACATGAAAAAGCCCAGCCAAGATCAGCAGAGCCACCTTGCCAAAACCCAGCTGACCCCAGACGTATGAGAAATACATGTCTATTGTTTATTATTAAAAGGTCTTGTGACTTTGTTATACAAGTTACATAACTCACTCACTCAAACCCCATCAGGAAATTATGACTTTCTTTTTTTCCCGTCTCCCACACCTCACCCTGATATTTATTTATTTGGTCTTTCCATTTTCTTTAGTTTCCTTACTCTATTTCCCTTATTATCATTAAGTGCATATCACTGTGCTGGACAACATAGTTAATACAGGGACTGGTGAATCAGGGAACTTTCTCTCAAGGAGTTCTCATTCTAGCACAGCAGTTCTCAATATTTTTTATCTTGACTTACTTAATGGATGGCATTAATATGTGCAAGACACTCTCAAGAGCAAACGGAGTTATGAACAATTTCTGGTGCATTAGCTCTTTCTCTCCCATGTCTCCTATACCTAAGACATTGCATTTGAATGCTAGCAAGTCAAAGCAGCACTAAAAGGCTTGAAACATATCATAGATGTCAACTTGAATCATTTGTATGATGTTGTTTTACCTACCATTAGTTGTAAATTACTTACAGTACCCATTGTTGCTGATTGCTGCATCCTGGGTTTTGATATCCCAGAGGAGAACAAGTGGCCTAGTGAAAGGAGAATGCTGACATCCCAGGTCTTAACTGCAATCCAAAGCATACTGAAAAAAGGGCTTAGCAGAAATATAAGCAACAGACTGGGGGGTGGGGGGGTGGGGCGGGCGGACTCAGAAAGGAACAAAACATTCCACCTGGGGCACACAGCGATGCTTCCCAGAACAGCTGACATGTGATCTGGCCAGGGTTTTGACAGAGTAAATTAAATCACTTCATTTGTAAGAAAGCACTCTTTATCCCTTCTCCTCCAATCCCAGATGTCCCCCCAGTCCTTTTGACTGGGTTCTGTCGAGGTTGAAATTTCCATCAGAGCAAAGAAATTACACATTATTGCCACACCTTACTGAGATAGGTGATGAGAAGGTAACAGCTCAGAATCTGGAGCTTTGAGCCCAGATTCCCTATTACTGCGTTTCTTCCAGAAGGATGCTCACAGAGTCAGCCTCCCTCACTTACTGGCCAGATCTACCAGTTCTCTATCACCTGGCTAACAACAGAGCTGGGACAAATATGGCTTTCTTCTCCCTGGGCTAATGTTCTTTCCAGTTTGTTGAGTGTTTGATGATCTTTAGATGTCCCTTCTAACCTTGGCTTCTGAGTCAGTTTTCTTTTGAGTCTTGCCTGCCGGTCTAAAGAAGGATTTATAGACACCCTCCCCCCACACTCCTGCTTTGGAGGAGTCAAAAGCACTCCTCCAAAGCAGGAGTCAAAGCTGCTCTATACAGACAGAGGCCTTTGGGATTCTCGAGGACTCTAGTTTAAGAAAAACTCTTTCCCTGTTTCCTCCTCCCATGTCTATCCTAGAAAAGTATGATCTTTCAGTCTCACTCTAAGACGCAGGTTTCCCAAGTGGTTTCCTCATTATGCGATGGCACAGGAAGGGGAAACAGCCGTGCGTTGGAAGTAGGTATCAGAATGAGAGCAATAAAGTTCTACAGGACAGTATTTTGTAAAGGAGGAGACCTGGAAAGGTGCATTCTTTCATATAGTCTGAAAAAAGCGAGCTTCACTGGCAGATGGGGAATGTATGTGGAGCCTTTGCTCCCCTCTAGGAAACCACAGTGCAGAATTTTAAGGTTTAAGAGCAAAGCTAGGCTATCCTCTGCAGTTAACAGTTCTTTGAAGAAACAGCTGCTGGCTTGCTGCTTGGCCCTAGTAGAGATTGAATGCCTGATGATAGGCTGTAGACCTACAGAATACCTTGTTATCATTATGGCATTCCACATAATGGTGCTTCTGACCAGGGAATCCATTAACAGTGAGCTGTCTGATACACCAAGCCATAAAATTGGGTGGGCACAGTAGCACGCCATCATCAAGTAGGAATGCTGTATTTGAGACTCCCCATGAGGATGTTGCTCAGATTTTCATGGTTCCTACTTTTGCCGCATTCCCTCCTTTCTCTCAACCTACCCCTAAGGCGTTCCATATGACCAGCTGACCGAGAAAGAAAAAATTCAGGCTTGCTTTATAGGTGGTTTTGCATGAAAAGCTGGCAGCATCTAAAAGTAGGCAGTTGTTACACAGCCTCACTTAGGAGTGGCATGAAGGACGGTGGTGAGGGAACATCCTGACGGTAGGCAGAACTTTTGAGCAGTCTACCTGGTTATTCATTTTTGCCTGGAAGGAGAGAGGGCAAGGTACGGAACTATATGGATTGAAGGGCAGTGACTAATGGTTTGGTTGGATGATCAGAAACTTGAAGGAATACCACTTAAAAGTTGGTAGAAGGAGGTCTGGGGAGAAATAAGTGGATAGGTCTCTCAGAATAAGCAAAATATGAAAGACTTTATGTCTCACAGCAGAGAAGTTTAATGATCAAGTGACCAAGATGACCTATTCCGTGGATGTTGGTCAGCCTCTTTTCTGAGCGACCCCATCCTTGCCCATTGGGCTAATAAAAATAGTGGCCAGGTCAGGAGAGCTGAAGGCTATGCATGGACTCAGCAAGATGAACTTCCACTCGCCAAGCCTACAGCCCCTGCTCCAGGCCCACCTCCCATTGCCGGCTGCACATCTGCAGAGGCAGTAGCTGCACAGAGACAACAGCTTCCCAAGGACATTTCCTTAAGCTCCCCCTTCATTGTCCCAATTTGGTGGCAGGACATGCTGGGTTTCTCATATTTCTCTTCAAGCTCTGATTTCAGGAGATTGCTAGTGGGCGTCAGGAGGATGTATTAATAATTCTTTCTCTGCTCCTTCAACTTCCACTTCCAGATCTTCACTTCCCCAGCAGGGCAGGGGGCCACATTTGTATAAGGTCTAATTTCCGTAATAAATCCCCTGTTCCGATAACACTCATGAGAGCTTCGCTTCCCTGACTGAACCCTGGCCAGTAGAAGGGGATTAGGTGTGGGTAAGTAGACCATGCATTTTATCCAGGTGAGGCCCTTTAAGATTGCTAGCTTTTCAGGACGTGACTTTTATGTGTAGTTCTTCTGCAGTCTGGAAGGTGAGGACTAAGATGGAGTGGGATTGCTATGCATAGAAAGAAAGGAAAAACTGGAAGGAAATTCCCCAAATCTAAAATAATGTTAAAGTCTTGCTTTTGGTGGCAAGGCTACATATGGTTTATGTTTTCATTTTTTTCTACTGCTATTATAATTTCCAAATTTTTTTACAAGAAATAGATTTGATCTATTACTTGATTAGTGAAAAAATAACAAATTTTGTTTCGAATAAAATCAGGGAATTAAAAAAGTTCAGGTTACTTGGTGACATATACATACCCTAAGGTATAATACAAAATCCATTTGTTGAATAGAGTTGAATTAATCAGTTTACACTCAATGTATACCAAGAACAAGGTTACTAGTTCAAAAAACACACCAAGTTTCAGTACCTCAAACAGTAAGTAAGACTGAGTGTGTTAGTGAAGCTCCTTCCATTACAAGAGGAGGCCTTATAAGGCTCAATATATGGTGGTTGGTTGTAAGAATACGTAAGACATTAAAATTGCTGGAATTTTTAACTGTCCCACATTTCACGGTGGCACAGAGTGTAGGGGACCCCTTGGAGCCTGGGCCTGGATTGAGGTTCATCTAGCTCAGAAGTAACTCTTGGGAACCTAGCAGAAAGTTATGGGTATTTATTCAGACATTTTGCTAATAGATAATTCAGCTTCTTCCTATGCTTTCCCCATGTGTACTCGCTGTTAAAGAAAATTAGATCATTTATAAGAAAAAATTAAAAATCAAGCTCATTCTTTGTATATCACAAGTATTTTATCATATAAGCAATAGGCAGCTACAGTGGAGATTGAAGCAGGAAAGTAAACTGAGACTTGAGGTTGAGATTAATAATAAAGCAGCCTGGAAACAGGGTGAAAGGAGAAAAGTCACAGAGGCAGAGAAGACAACTAGGATGTTAGTGTAACAACCTAGGCAAAAAAATAATGTAAACAGAGTCAAGAAACTGGCAAGTAGAACCAAAACTTATGTTGGAGAAACTAATGAAAGTATCATATTAGCATAATTAGAAACCTATTTGTTTAACTTTAATGAAAAGCTGCATTTTCTTTTCTTTTTTTTTTAACATCTTTATTGGAGTATAATTGCTTTACAATGGTGTCTTAGTTTCTGCTTTACAAAAAAATGAATCAGTTATATATATACATATGTTCCCATATCTCTTCCCTCTTGCGTCTCCCTCCCTCCCACCCTCCCTATCCCACCCCTCCAGGCGATCACAAAGCACGGAGCTGATCTCCCTGTGCTATGCGGACGCTGCCAACTAGCTATCTATTTTACGTTTGGTAGTGTATATATGTCCATGCCACTCTCTCACTTTCTCCCAGCTTACCCTTCCCCCTCCCGATATCCTCAAGTCCATTCTCTAGTAGATCTGTGTCTTTATTCCCGTCTTACCCCTAGGTTCTTCATGACATTTTTTTTTTCTTAAATTCCATATATATCTGTTAGCATCCGGTATTTGTCTCTCTCTTTCTGACTTACTTCACTCTGTATGACAGACTCTAGGTCTGTCCACCTCATTACAAATAGCTCAATTTCATTTCTTTTTATGGCTGAGTAATATTCCATTGTATATATGTGCCACATCTTCTTTATCCATTCATCCGATGATGGACATTTAGGTTGTTTCCATCTGCGGGCTATTGTAAATAGAGCTGCAATGAACATTTTGATACATGATTCTTTTTGAATTATGGTTTTCTCAGGGTATATGCCCAGTAGTGGGATTGCTGGGTCATATGGTAGTTCTATTTGTAGTTTTTTAGGAACCTCCATACTGTTCTCCACAGTGGCTGTATCAATTTACATTCCCACCAACAGTGCAAGAGGGTTCCCTTTTCTCCACATCCTCTCCAGCATTTATTTTTTGTCGATTTTTTGATGATGGCCATTCTGACTGGTGTGAGATTATATCTCATTGTAGTTTTGATTTGCATTTCTCTAATGATTAGTGATGTTGAACATTCTTTCATGTGTTTGTTGGCAGTCTGTATATCTTCTTTGGAGAAATGTCTATTTAGGTCTTCTGCCCATTTTTGGATTGGGTTGTTTGGTTTTTTGTTATTAAGCTGCATGAGCTGCTTATAAATTTTGGAGATTAATCCTTTGTTAGTTGCTTCATTTGCAAATATTTTCTCCCATTCTGAGGGTTGTCTTTTGGTCTTGTTTATGGTTTCCTTTGCTGTGCAAAAGCTTTTAAGTTTCATTAGGTCCCATTTGTTTATTTTTGTCTTTATTTCCATTTCTCTAGGAGGTGGGTCAAAAAGGATCTTGCTGTGATTTATGTCATAGAGTGTCCTATGTTTTCCTCTAAGAGTTTGACAGTTTCTGGCCTTACATTTAGGTCTTTAATCCATTTTGAGCTTATTTTTGTGTATGGTGTTAGGGAGTGATCTAATCTCATACTTTTACATGTACCTGTCCAGTTTTCCCAGCACCAGTTATTGAAGAGGCTGTCCTTTCTCCACTGTACATTCCTGCCTCCTTTATCAAAGATAAGGTGACCATATGTGCGTGGTTTATCTCTGGGCTTTCTATCCTGTTCCATTGATCTATCTTTCTGTTTTTGTGCCAGTACCATACTGTCTTGATTACTGTAGCTTTGTAGTATAGTCTGAAGTCAGGGAGCCTGATTCCTCCAGCTCCGTTTTTCATTCTCAAGATTCTTTGGCTATTTGGGGCCTTTTGTGTTTCCATACAAATTGTGAAATTTTTTGTTCTAGTTCTGTGAAAAATGCCAGTGGTAGTCTGATAGACATTGCATTGAACCTGTAGATTGCTTTGGGTAGTAGAGTCATTTTCACGATGTTGATTCTTCCAATCCAAGAACATGGTATATTTCTCCATCTATTTGTACCATCTTTCATTTCTTTCATCAGTGTCTTATAATTTTCTGCATACAGGTCTTTTGTCTCCTTAGGTAGGTTTATTCCTAGTTATTTTATTCTTTTTGTTGCAATGGTAAATGGGAGTGTTTTCTTGATTTCACTTTCAGATTTTTCATCATTAGTGTATAGGAATGCCAGAGCTTTCTGTGCATTAATTTTGTATCCTGCTACTTTACCAAATTCATTGATTAGCTCTAGTAGTTTTCTGGTAGCATCTTTAGGATTCTCTACGTATAGTATCATGTCATCTGCAAACAGTGACAGCTTTACTTCTTCTTTTCCAATTTGGATTCCTTTTATTTCCTTTTCTTCTCTGATTGCTGTGGCTAAAACTTCCAAAACTATGTTGAATAAGAGTGGTGAGAGTGGGCAACCTTGTCTTGTTCCTGATCTTAGTGGAAATGCTTTCAGTTTTTCACCATTGAGGACGATGTTGGCTGTGGGTTTGTCATATATGGCCTTCATTATGTTGAGGAAACTTCCCTCTATGCCTACTTTCTGCAGAGTTTTTATCATAAATGGGTGTTGAATTTTGTCAAAAGCTTTCTCTGCATCTATTGAGATGATCATATTGTTTTTCTCCTTCAGTTTGTTAATATGGTGTATCACGTTGATTGATTTGCGTATATTGAAGAATTCTTGCATTCCTGGGATAAATCCCACTTGATCATGGTGTATGATCTGTTTAATGTGCTGTTGGATTCTGTTTGCTAGTATTTTGTTGAGGATTTTTGCATCTATGTTTATCAGTGATATTGGCCTGTAGTTTTCTTTCTTTGTGATATCCTTGTCTGGTTTTGGTATCAGGGTGATGTTGGCCTCGTAGAATGTGTTTGGGAGTGTTCCTCCCTCTGCTATATTTTGGAAGAGTTTGAGAATGTTAGGTGTTAGCTCTTCTCAAGATGTTTGATAGAATTTGCCTGTGAAGCCATCTGGTCCTGGGCTTTTGTTTGTTGGAAGATTTTTAATCACAGTTTCAATTTCAGTGCTTGTGATTGGTCTGTTCATATTTTCTATTTCTTCCTGATTCAGTCTTGGCAAGTTGTGCCTTTCTAAGAATTTGTCCATTTCTTCCAGGTTGTCCATTTTCTTGGCATAGAGTTGCTTGTAGTAATCTCTCATGATCTTTTGTATTTCTGCAGTGTCAGTTGTTACCTCTCCTTTTTCATTTCTAATTCTATTGATTTGAGTCTTCTCCCTTTTTTTCTTGATGAGTCTGGCTAGTGGTTTATCTATTTTGTTTATCTCTCAAAGAACCAGCTTTTAGTTTTATTGGTTTTTGCTATTATTTCCTTCATTTCTTTTTCATTTATTTCTGATCTGATTTTTATGATTTCTTTCCTTCTGCTAACTTTGGGGGTTTTTGTTCTTCTTTCTCTAATTGCTTTAGGTGCAAGGTTAGGTTGTTTATTCGAGATGTTTCCTGTTTCTTAAGGTATGATTGTATTGCTATCAACTTCTCTCTTAGAACTGCTTTTGCTGCATCCCATAGATTTTGGGTCATCGTGTCTCCATTGTCATTTTTTTCTAGGTATTTTTTGATATCCTCTTTGATTTCTTCAGTGATCACTTCGTTATTAAGTAGTATATTGTTTAGCCTCCATGTGTTTGTATTTTTTACAGGTATTTTCCTGTAATTGATATCTAGTCTCATAGCATTGTGGTCGGAAAAGACACTTGATACAATTTCAATTTTCTTAAATTTACCAAGGCTTGATTTGTGACCCAAGATATGATCTATCCTGGAGAACGTTCCATGAGCACTAGAGAAAAATGTGTATTCTGTTGTTTTTGGATGGAATGTCCTATAAATATCAATTAAGTCCATCTTGTTTAATGTATCATTTAAAGCTTGTGTTTCATTATTTATTTTCATTTTGGATGATCTGTCCATGGGTGAAAGTGGGGTGGTAAAGTCCCCTACTATGAATGTGTTACTGTCAATTTCCCCTTTTATGGCTGTTAGTATTTGCGTTATGTATTGAGGTGCTCCTATGTTGGGTGCATAAATACTTACAATTGTTATATCTTCTTCTTGGATCGATCCCTTGATCATTATGTAGTGTCCTTCTTTGTCTCTTCTAATAGTCTTTATTTTAAAGTCTATTTTGTCTGATATGAGAATTGCTACTCCACCTTTCTTTTGGTTTCCATTTGCATGAAATATCGTTTTCCATCCCCTTACTTTCAGTCTGTATGTGTCTCTAGGTCTGAAGTGGGTCTCTTGTAGATAGCATGTATATGGGTCTTGTTTTTGTATCCATTCAGCCAAACTGTGTCTTTTGGTGGCAGCATTTAGTCCATTTACATTTAAGGTAATTATCGATATGTATGTTCCTATTCCCATTTTCTTAATTGTTTTGGGTTCATTATTGTAGGTCTTTTCCTTCTCATGTGTTTCTTGCCTAGAGAAGTTCCTTTAGCAGTTGTTGTAGAGCTGGTTTGGTGGTGCTCAACTCTCTCAGCTTTTGCTTGTCTGTAAAGGTTTTAATTTCTCCATCAAATCTGAATTAGATCCTTGCTGGCTAGAGTAATCTTGGTTGCAGGTTTTTCTCCTTCATCACTTTAAATATGTCCTGCCAGCTCCTTCTGGCTTGCAGAGTTTCTGCTGAAAGATCAGCTGTTAAACTTATGGGGATTCCCTTGTGTGTTATTTGTTGTTTTTCCCTTGCTGTTTTTAATATGTTTTCTTTGTATTTAATTTTTGACAGTTTGATTAATATGTGTCTTGGCATATTTCTCCTTGGATTTATCCTGTATGGGACTCTCTGTGCTTCCCGGACTCGATTATCTATTTCCTTTCCCATTTTAGGGAAGTTTTCAACTATAATCTCTTCAAATATTTTCTCAGTCCCTTTCTTTTTCTCTTCTTCTTCTGGAACCCCTATAATTCGAATGTTGGTGCGTTTAATGTTGTCCCAGAGGTGTCTGAGATTGTCCTCAGTTCTTTTCTTTCTTTTTTCTTTATTCTGCTCTGCAGTAGTTATTTCCACTATTTTATCTTCCAGGTCACTTATCCGTTCTTCTGCCTCAGTTATTCTGCTATTGATCCCTTCTAGAGTATTTTTCATTTCATTTATTGTGTTGTTCATCGTTGTTTGTTTCATCTTTAGTTCTTCTAGGTCCTTGTTAAATGTTACTTGCATTTTGTCTATCCTTATTCTGAATTCTTTTTCAGGTAGACTGCCTATTTCCTCTTCATTTGTTAGGTCTGGTGGGTTTTTATCTTGCTCCTTCATCTGCTGTGTGTTTTTCTGTCTTCTCATTTTGCTTATCTTACTGTGTTTGGGGTCTTCTTTTTGCAGGCTGCAGGTTCGTAGTTCCTTTTGTTTTTGGTGTCTGTCCCCAGTGGCTAAGGTTGGTTCAGTGGGTTGTGTAGGCTTCCTGGTGGAGGGGACTAGTGCCTGTGTTCTGGTGGATGAGGCTGGATCTTGTCTTTCTGGTGGGCAGGTCCACGGCTGGTGGTGTGTTTTGGGGTGTCTGTGGACTTATTATGATTTTAGGCAGCCTCTCTGCTAATGGGTGGGGTTGTGTTCCTGTCTTGCTAGTTGTTTGGCATAGGATGGTCAGCACTGTAGCTTGCTGGTCGTTGAGTGAAGCTGGGTGCTGGTGTTAAGATGGAGATCTCTGGGAGATTTTCGCCGTTTGATATTATGTGGAGCTGGGAGGTCTCTTGTGGACCAGTATCCTGAAGTTGGCTCTCCCACCTCAGAGGCACAGCACTGACTCCTGGCTGCAGCACCAAGAGCCTTTCATCCACTCGGCTCAGAATAAAAGGGAGAAAAAGTAGAAAGAAGGAATTAGTAGAGGAAAGAAAGAAGGAAGGAAAGAAAGAAAGAGCGAAAGAAAGAAAGAAAGAGAAAGAAAGAAAGAAAGGAGGGTGGGAGGGAGGGAGGGAGGAGGGAAGGAAGGAAAAAAAAACAAAGAAGATAAAATAGAATAAAATAAAGTAAGATAAAATATAATAAAGTTATTAAAATAAAAAAATAATTATTAAGAGAAAACAAAAAAAAACGGACGGATAGAGCCCTAGGACAAATGGTGGAAGCAAAGCTATACAGACAAAATCTCACATAGAAACATACACACTCACAAAAAGAGAAAAGGGGAAAAAAATCATAAATCTTGCTCTCAAAGTCCACCTCCTCAATTTGTGATGATTCGTTGTCTAAAGGAGGGAGGTAAGGAAAGAAAGAACGAAGATAAAGTAAAATAAAATAATTAAAAGTAATTATTAAGAAAAAAATTAAAAACAAAATAAAAAACAGACGGATAGAACCCTGGGACAAATGGTGGAAGCAGAGCTATACAGACAAAATCTCACACAGAAGCATACACATACACCCTCACAAAAAAAGGAAAAGGGGAAAATATCATAAATCTTGCTCTCAAAGTCCACCTCCTTAATTTGGGATGATTCATTGTCTATTCATGTATTCCACAGATGCAGGGTACGTCAAATTGATTGTGGAGCTTTAATCCGCTGCTTCTGAGGCTGCTGGGAGAGATTTCTCTTTTTCTTCTTTGTTCTCACAGCTCCCAGGGGCTGAGCTTTGGATTTGTCCCCGCCTCTGCGTGTAGGTCGCCGGAGGGCGTCTGTTCTTCGCTCAGACAGGACGGGGTTAAAGGAGCCGCTGATTCGGGGGGCTCTGGCTCACTCAGGCCGGGGGGAGGGAGGGGCACGGAGTGCGGGGCGAGCCTGCTGCGGCAGAGGCCAGCGTGACGTTGCACCAGCCTAAGGCACGACGTGTGTTCTTCCGGGGGAGTTGTCCCTGGATCACGGGACCCTGGCAGTGGCGGGCTGCACAGGCTCCCCGGAAGGGAGGTGTGGATAGTGACCTGTGTTTACACACACGTTCTTGGTGGCGGCAGCAGCAGCCTTAGCGTCTCATGCCCGTCTCTGGGGTCCGCGCTTTTAGCCGCGGCTCGCGCCCGTCTCTGGAGCTCCTTTAAGCAGCGTTCTTAATCCCCTCTCTTCGCGCACCAGGTACGTGGGGGGTTTCTTGCCTTTTGGGAGGTCTGAGATCTTCTGCCAGCGTTCAGTAGGTGTTCTGTAGGAGTTGTTCCACGTGTAGATGTATTTCTGGTGTATCTGTGGGGAGGAAGGTGATCTCCGCCTCCTACTCTTCCGCCATCTTCCTGGAAGCCCCCTACATTTTATTTTCAAAGAGTAAAGAAAGGTTGATCTTGCTTTTAGTCAGACATAATGTGGGATTTTCAGTCCTATGGATTTGTTAATTACAGGTTTCTTCCTATCTGTCTGACAAGGCAACCTGTGATTCCTGATCGTATGGTTGCTGAAAAGCACTGGTTAACCGTAGACTGGTTGTGCTGCAGTAACAACGCCCAAACCTCGGTGGCTTAAAACCACAAGGTAGGGGCTTCCCTGGTGGCGCAGTGGTTGAGAGTCCGCCTGCCGATGCAGGGGACACGGGTTCGTGCCCCGGTCCGGGAGGATCCCACATGCCGCGGAGCGGCTGGGCCCGTGAGCCATGGCCGCTGAGCCTGCGCGTCGGGAGCCTGTGCTCCACAGCGGGAGAGGCTGCAACAGTGAGAGGCCCGCGTACCGCAAAAAAAAACCAAAACAACACAAGGTAATTTTTCCCTCACATACAGGTCTATCGTGGGTCAGCTGAGGGCACTGTTGTGCAGCAGCCTGGCTCTAGGATCAAGCCGACAGATCAGCCACCATCTGCCACCACTTACCTTTCACTGTGGTAGAGGGAAAAAGACAGTAGCCCATCATACACCAGCTTATAAAGCATCTGTCTAGAGTAGAACATTATACCTCACCGGTCAAAGTAAGTCATATAACCCCACTCAACTTTCAGGGAGTAGAGAATTGCAGTCCTGCTGTGTGTCCAGTTAGAACCAGAAACTTTCCGTGAACAATGCTAATGTTCACCCCACTGGTTATGGCTTCTTCATTAGCAGTGTTGTCTTGGCTGCCTTGAAACTCATGAACTACCTAGAGATCAGGAAAAAGACTTTAAAGTAAGACTCCACCTGCAGCAGCCAGTAGTGATGCTATTAATTCCCACAAGCTTAGTTAGAAAGCCCTAAGGTCTTAGCTATTTATATAGCTGCAAACACCCAAGACACTTCCTGACAGATTATGGATGTGGAGTACAATAATAGCCTTAGTAGAATTTCCGTTCTGGTTTCTGTCTTGTCAGGAATCTTCCCTGCGGTCTACCTAGGGCCTCCCAAGCTGTACCCCGGGCTTGTTCTTCACCTTCTGCCCTGCTGTGCACGGTGACTATTAAGCAGCTGTCCTCTCCCACTGCGGTGAGAGCTGTGTGTCCACAAGGCATTGTTAGTGCAGCAACATATGCTGGTGGAGCACTTGGGAAGCAGGCTAGATGGAAAACAGGGGGACTTAATTGAATTAGAAGCACACACGCAGGATATTCTGGTCTGCAATCTTTGCAGCCCCCTCTCTGTTTGTCAGAGAAAGTCTGTCTACTTTCACATGATCTGCTAGCATTTGGGATTTATTCTCTGCACCTTCTATTAAATCCAATAGCCGTCTCTTATTCTCTTGCATCCTCACATTCTATAAACCAAAGAAATATGGTCTTTTGCAATAGTTCCGCAGTCCTTGCCAGAAACAGACAAATGAAGTAGTGCTGAGGATGAATGAGGGCCTTAGGACATCGCACACACTGGGTTCCACCTTGCTTTGCACCTGCCAGCCCTCTAGGTATGGGTTCCCACACTTTCCTGATGATAAGACGCAACAAAGGTATTGGTTAAAATACAGATTGCCCAGTCTATCCTGGGGAAGATACGAATCAGAAGGTCTGGATAGGGCCTCAGGAATCTGATTTTTAAAACACTTGAGATAAGTCTTATTTTCAGGAAAGTTTGGGAAACACTGGCCATTGTTTGTTCCCTTCCTCTTACAATACTTGGACGTTTTTCAGCTTCACCAAACAAAGCTGCAAGGCTGGAGAAGGATACCACCAAACCTTTCTCAAATAACCTCAACCTATCTGCTTCTCCTATTATAAAAATTTCTAGCCTCTAGTTATATCATATCTAGTGTACTTTCATATACTTTTATATAGTGTTGGGCTATTGTCTCCAGCTGTTTCACTAGGTATGTGTAGTTTCTCCCTATAAGTATAAATTCCCAAAAGTCAAGACTAGTGCCTCTACTTTGCCTCTACTTTGTTTTGTCTTCCCTTCCCTCTTTACATGTCTAGCATCATATCCTCCTCTACCTCTGTCTGTATCATCTAATTATCTATCTCCCCATTAGAATGTAAACTCCATGAGAGCATGCAGCTTACCTCCTCTACAGTATTTAGAACTGTGCCCAGCATGTATTAGGTGCTCCAGATAAATGCATCTTGGCCTGTGGGGCAGATTAATAAGAAAGTTTTAAACAAGTCTGAGACATCTCAGATGTTACAAGGTTGCTGCTATCTTGACTGCTTTATCAATGTGATGATTCCCTTTCCTCCTTTTGCCCTCTCTTTCCAGCCCCTGCCTTTTCCCCTGACTAGACTGTCCAAAAGAGCGTTTCTCTAATCTAATGGGTAGAGAAACAGAAGTCCAGAGCTGAATACAAGTAATGTACAGTTTTGATTTTTGCTGGCCCGCAATCTATTTCTCTTCATTTTGTTAACAGAAGCCCGATTCCCTTTCAGGGAACCATCTCAGCCTCTGTACTGAGGTAGGAGTGACCCAGACCTGACCAATCAGTGTATCCCCTTGCCTCAAAGCTTGTTTCGGGAATGGCTATATGACCCCTGGGTCTAATCAGAGTTGGGGACTTTTGCTGGGACTTTGGCAAACACTGGCTTTTGTACTGCTGAGGTTGCTAGCTAGAGAATATTACAGTAGCCTACAGTTTGGGGGGGGGGGGGCCTCCCGTGGAGAGTGCCTGACTGAGATTGAAACCAGCACAGGGAAGAACAGGATGCAGTGCTGATCAGAGAAGACAGGCATAGAGAGAGTAGTGGTGACCCGGGAACACGCACCATGGGGACAGGCTATGGGACACACTTGTTCTGTGACCTCTTGCAGGCGTCCTGCACATGGTCTGCATGTCCGGGGTCAAGCGCAGCCCTCGTACTCAGGGCAGGTTGGGCGAAGAAGAGAGCTTTGTTTGCAGGGAACATGCTGCCCAGGGGCTCACCCCACACATGACCAGGCTCACCCCTTGTCGTCCTTTACCAGCAGCATTCAAAGGGCTTCCTAAATGCCCTTCCATGCTCTTTTTATACACTGTGCACTCATGCTACCAAGCCATCTACAATAGATTTGTTTCCACGTTGGTCTGTGAGCTGCAACTGGAGAGCCAGGGCCGGATTTTCCAAAAGTTGTACCCCCATTCCTAGCACAGTGCCTGGAGGTGCTCCGTGCTCACTACATGTTGGTTACACGATTCAGGGTATGCATAGAGTAGCTTACAGAGTTCAGCTCTGAGTTTCCTGACCTGAAAACACAAGGGATATGCCTCTACCAAAAATTAGAGCTACTGAGGGGAAAAACTTCTTGATTTCTCGACCTTGCTGGGCAGAGAAGAGTCGACTCTGAGCTGAAGTTGTTGGCCTTGCTCCCTCTCTTCGCAGATGACAGCCTCTGGTCAGTCTGTGAGGAGACACACCAGCAGCCTGCACTGTCCTGGCCAGCTGGGCAGTTTCTCCGGAGGCCTCTAAGAGGCCAGGAGAGATGGGGCATGACAGAGCCAGGCCCGCTGCTCTGCTCACTAGAGAATGCCCGAGCTGGCCGGAATGACCCGCTGCACATGTGGGAAGCAGAAGAAGGGTTTCAGCCCCCAGAGGGAGAGGACAAGGGGGTAAAAATAGAGAGCGAGTAGGGATTTTTGGTTTTGGTTTTGGTTTTAGCATCTACACCCGAGGAAACTGACAGCAAGCATCCCTCTGTGAATATGTGGATCCCACCGGATGGAAATGCAGGCTGAGGCACCAGCACCTGGCTCCTTTCTTTTTCTTTTCTTCCTTTCTTTTTCTCTCATGTAATAATACTTCCCCCCAATTCTTATGAAAATTTGGTAAAAATAGCTGTTTTCATTTGAGAAGCATTTTGAAGAGACCAGTCAAAAGGCCACTTTTCCACTAGCTATTGTGAATAATGCTGCAGTGAACATTGTAGCACATATATCTCCTTGAGGTACTTATTTCATTTACTTTGGATATATACCCAGATGTGAGATTGCTGGATCATGTAGTGGTTTTATTGTTTATTTTTTGAGGAACCTCATACGATTTTCCGTAAGGCTCTACCTGTTTACCTTCCCACTAACAGCATGCAAGGGTTTCTTTTGTGTCCATTGATGGATGAATAGATAAAGAAATTGCACACACACACACACAAGCACATATACACACAATGAAATGTTATTCAGCCTTAATAATGAAGGAGATATGGCAGTATGTTTGAACCTAGAGGACATCATGCTGAGTGAAATAAACCAGACACAAAAAGAAAAAGGCTGCATGATCTCACTTATATTTAGAATCTAAACTCATAGAACCAGAGAGTATAATAGTGGTTAGCAGGGTCTACGGGGTTGAGGAAAATGGGGCGACGCTGGTCAAAGGGCACAAAGTTTCAGTCATGTAGAATGAATAAGTCTAGAGATCTAGTGTATGGCATGATGACTATTGCTAATAATATTATATTGAATAGTGGAAATTTGCTGAGAAGCTAGATCTCAGGTGCTCTCACCACACACACAAAAAATGGTAACTATGTGAGATGGATATGTTAATTAGCGTGATTGTAGCAATCATTTTGCTATGTATATGTATATCAAAACATCATGTTGTATACCTTAAAATATATAATTTTTATTTTTTTTAAAAAAAGGCCACTTTTCCTTACTACCCAATTCTATTACTGAGTAGGATTTCTGTAAGATTTTTCTTCCCAAAGGGAGAGGCCGACTACACTCTACTTCATAGAAACTCTCCCTTCAAATCATCACATTACCTCATATCTTCTTTTTGCACGGCTGCCTTTTTTTCTTTGAACTCATGTTGAAATCATGTCCAAAGTATGGATAACAAGTTGCAAGCAGGATTGTGGTCATGAAACAAATATTGCACCTTAAATGCCAGTGAACACAATTCAGGCAATTGGATAGACACTTCTTTCCTATCAGAAAGTATTTTGATGAATAAGATTCCTTCTTGGGCCAACATCACTCTCATATTATTTGCATCATCTTTGTAGCTCTGCTAGACTCCCTTCTTTTTACTCCCAGCCTTGCGGGCAAACTCTAATCAAAGTTTATATGCAAAAAAGATGGAGGAAGGTTCCTACGTTATGGATAAAGCCAAATTCCACAGTGCTAGAGAAAGAGGTAATAGTTGTGCAAATACAGCTAGTGAACAGCTCCTCTGATCCAGCTCCTGAGGAAGGGGAGATGAATAGGATTCCTATCAGGTGTGCCCAACTGTTAAAGACCTAGTGTCTTATTTGCGTCTCTGGAAAATATGCTTACAAAATACAAGCAAATCCCTAAGGGGAACTCTCAGGCACTTTATGAATGTTAACAATTTTCTAATCACTGATATTATGTTCACATAATGGCTTCTATTAACACAACAACAAGTTTTGCAACATGCCCTACAGTTACTTGATGCTTCTTGGTATTTCCATCTCATGACAGTGATAAAAAAGAATCCCATATCTTTCTTGATATCTTGAGGTAATTGTTCCCAGTTGCTGTAATACGAACTGATTTGGCTCCAATGGAAATCCCACTAATAAGTGACAAGCTGATATTTGCTACCTACCATTTGATCTCAGAAACAGGAATACTGCGTTATATGTCTACTGTTATATGCTTTATATGTAAATTGTTAATGAACAGTTTACAAAGTGACATTGACCATTGTTATGTCGTGTATTCCAAAGACAAGTAGACTCAAGCTAGGTGTGACTCCTGAAACAGATGGCCAGTTTAGGTGATACACTCTAGTCTCTCAACTGACTGAACAGAAAACAATGGAAGGTATTGCTGTTGTTTTTTAGCATCATTTATGTAACTTTTTTCCCTCCCCCACAACATTTTTTGCCTCAACGATTTTAGCAAGTAGCATTGGCTGTAATTTGTACTTCACAATCTAACAGGGAATTCCCTGGCAGTCCAGTGGTTAGGACTCCACACTTTCACTGCCAAAGGCCCAGGATCCTGCAAGCCATGTGGCATGGCCAAAAAAAAAAAAAAAATACTGAGATGCAAAACTAAGATATAATCCTGGATATTAAGAAAAAAAGAAAATGGATTAAAAAAAATACAAATATCAATGATAAACTGTAAATTTATCCTATTTTATATCATTTTTAGTTTTAGCTTTCCTTGATACTGATATTGATAATTATAACTAGTTTTAGGCAATTATGTATCATAACATTAATCCTCATAAGACATGATTGACTAAGTATAAGTATATCCATGTAATAGATGAGGGCATAGATAAAAAGAAGTTTAGAAAGGCTGGAGACGGAGATGTGTTGGAGCTGGTGCACGCCAGCCTCTGAGAACCAATTGTACACGTCTCTCCCAACTTCGTGTGCAGTGTCATCACATAGTAGCTTAAAACTGGCCACCGTGAAAGTATTTACACCATGGAATTTAGCAAACACTAGAAATCAGGGTACCCCCTCCCCTAACCGCTGGTTGTTAAACATTAAACAAGAGCTCCGCTAGTTACAAAACTAGTAAGTGGCTGAGTTGAGATTTAAACTGTTCCGTCTGACTCCAGGATGGGTGGAAACCATGGGCCCAAAAGTCAGGAGAATTTTGTTCTAGTACTAGCTTGCTTTGCCATGGAATTTTATGTCCTTAAGCCAATCCCTTCAAGTGTCTACCCTGCATTTTATCATCTACAGCATCCAGCTCTTAAATATTTAAATAATGAATAAAAGTATGAAGAATTATTGAAGGGCACTATCCATATATTCTTATCTGGTAAGAACAAGAATTCTAAGCTTTGATGATCACCTTCCCCCACCACTACCATGTTCACTTAGTAGAACTGAAGAGAGGGCATTCCTGCCCCCACCCTCCCTTCTCCAATCCCCCTTCCCCTGGCCTCTTCAGTAAGGTTCTCCCAGAAGCAGACCCTGAGACAAGGATTCACATGCAAGTTATTTGTTATGGAAGTGCTCCCAGAGAAACCAAACTGAGAAACCGTGGGAAGCTGACTAAGGACGGGGAGGAAGCCAAGCAAAGGCGTGATTTCAGGAGAAATCCCCTGGGAGCTCAGGAGCATACACCGCACACACAGTTTAGCCTCAAATCAAGGGAGCTGGGCTTTTGTGCCACCCCACCCTACACAGCCATTGGCTATGGGGGAGGGGAGTTCACAAACTCCCAGACCCTTTGATCTCTCTGCATAGGGGGGAAAGCCCTATGCAGCAAAGATTGGAGAAGAGGGGAGCTGGGTATGCAGAGCTGAGAAGAAAGGTGCACCAACAGTGTCTATTATATACTTCTGCATATCATGTTTTACTGAGAACCTTGCTTCATCCAGGCTGGCCAAGGGTAATACGGCTTTTCTCAGAAAGCCCAACATGATTTGTCTCTTCTCCTCCTAGCCAAATGGGAGCATGTTAGGGCACTAGAACACTCTGGAAATCTGGGAAGTAAGAAAATAGTCCCTCAGGATAAAGACATCCAGCTCTATTTCAGAGAAAGAGAGACAGAAAAAGGACACACATGGCAGACACCACACTTATGCTGAACTGGCTCTGAAAAAAGGGGATGACCACCTGGGGAGGAGACACAGTGTGTCCCCCACTACAGTGAACCTTTGAATGTGGAGCTTTCCGTGCTATGACATGCCACAGTAGTTGATAGTCTTCATCATCCACTCTTATCCCAACCCCAGGTAAAAATTAAAAGTACATGGCCAGTTCACTTGAATGTTTATACCACTCTTTAAGTTGGTTCAGCAAAGAGATCGTACCAGGTTTCTGGATGGGCATTTGGGCTAAGTATAATGCAAAATGATCCATTCAATGCATTAGGCATTCTTGGGACAGGAACCCATGACCCACTGAAAAATCTCTTTACACTCCTGCATTATTTCCATGAAAGCCTAATGTGCTACAGAACTCAAAATGTTTTCCCTTCTGCAAAATGTCCACAAATAATGTAGGAATTATTACTCCATTGTATCCACTAGGAAACTGGGGCACTGATTAAGTGGCAAGTCCATTAGAGGAGCTGTACCAACTCATGCTTTGAAATAGTACCTCATTACATGGGGACTAGCTTTGAATATGAACAGTTTGAGATGTTACCTTGTGTTGCATCTAGGCAGCCACATCCCGTACAGTGCTCATCAGGTTTTTGGTTTGGGGATTTTTATCTCCTACATCATACAAACCCGTATTTTTAAAAATCATTTTTCTACTTGCTCCTTTTATTTTAAAATGTAATCCAAGTTATCTGAGGGAATAGAAAAATCCAGTGTGAAATAGATAATAACAGTTTTTAATAATCATTACTCATAAAACCTCAAGTGGCTTTGGTGGGCATCTGGTCATCATTAAGAGGATTGAATTTATCAAAGTCATTTTGCTTAATTAGGTGGCTAGCTGACAGGGTCTTTCTTACTGAAAAAGCATTACAATCATATGCAGAAGCCTCAAGAAGTACTTGATTGGACCGTGTTATCATTGTTTTACTGGCTATCATTAAATTCCCACTTGCAACCCCTAGGAGCTAATTCAAGTTCCAGGTTACTGCGCAAAGCTCACATACCCAGCTGGTCAACTTAAATTGAAGACAACTTAACTAAAAATAATAAAGTGAATCAATATCTCAGGTCCTACTTTACATAGAGGAATTCATGCTTTGGTATGATGCTTGCTCTAAGTGTGGCCAATGCCTTACATCCACAAGTCTAAATCCTAGAAAGAGTGTAGCCTGATAACTTAAGAATGCCCAGTTAGTACGCTCCAAGTCATTCTTAGGTAGAGAAGGAGCTTCAGAGATTACATAATATGTTTTAACTGGACAAACACCAACTGTTCTTTCATGCAGGGACTAATAAGCTACAATTCAGTGATATGTCCATTTTTTTCATATGTATCAAAAAGGACAAAGAATGTAACATCCTAGTCTCAAAGTGTAAAAAAAAATAATCTAAACTATTTAAAAAGGGATTAGCCCTAAGAGTAAATGAGGAAGGTGAAATGATCTGTCTAAGTGGATATCGCTAGGGCAAAAATCAGGAGTGTAATATCTTACTTCACCAATACTAGGGGTTCTGACACTTTAATAGGCAGTTCAAGCCTTTCTCTTCTGGTAATGTCCTTTTACCTTATCCCTGGATAGGAAGCTGAATTCTAGTCTTTGAATTCAAATATCCCCCAAGAATCCTGTAGAGGCTGCCCACAGCTCACAGGTCTAATAACTCTTACCAGGGAGGAAGAAACAGGAATAATTGGATCCCATGAGCCTCTATTTACAGTAGTCAAGGAATGGAACATAAACCGATTGAGCTGTGTGGCTAGGCAAGCAGGCTTGGGAACACCGTTTGGCAGGAAACAACCAGAGAAATAAGAAGGAGAGTTGGCCCCAGGGACCTTCTAATGCACAAGAAGTGGCTATGAGTGCGCATGCATGCTCCCTATCCAAGATGGAGAAATTCCAGGCAGTTTTTCCAACCTGTGAATGCTTGCTTACAGTGAAGGAAGATGTTATAACCGACACCTTAGACAGACTTCTTCTTAAAGTCTTTGACCTGCTGAATTCACAAACCAGCTGACCTGCTCTCACATTAAACTGTCTTACACAAGCTACCTTGTCCTCTGCATAAGCTAAGTTTTTTTTTTTTTTAATTTCAGTATTTCCCTCATCATTTTTCCCTTCCCACATACAAACAAAGTTGACTGGAATCTTGCAGATATCAAATTGTAAAGCTTTCCTATATAATTAATTCATGTGCAAAAACAACATGGTCCTGGAAAAATGGGAGATTTTCATAGATTTTACCAAATTTTAACAACCTGATTTATTTTTAAACGGCAGGTGGGTTAGATAACAGGATAGGCTTTGGTACATGATAATCTTATTAACGGAAAAGAAACCACAAAACTCGTGGGTCTTGGTTCAAAATACCCTCTGTGTCTTAGTCTTTGATCAGCAGATCCAAATAGGGTGGGCTAAGAGCCCTAGTCTCTCATTCAAGTTGCTACCAACTACTTGTGTATTTGGGTAGGTCAGAAGTATTTTGGTCTTCAGGTTTCTTGATCTATAAAACATGAGGGAGGGATTTTGAGGGAGTCAGAAAAATGGAGTGAGAAGGCAATATAAGGAACATACAGAGCCAAAGATTTTTCCAAGCCATGAAGATATGTAAAGCCCCTCACCTGCCCAACCTATGAGCTGAAGGGCTCAAGTTCTTCAACAAGTCAGAATGGAGTCAGTGTAGAGGACAGATATTGGACATGAGAAGTTAGTGGGATTCAGCAGAAACTGTACCACAGGCACAGAAGTAACATAGGATAGTAGCACTCCATGGAGTTCCCAAGAATCTTAAAGAAGGCTTTGCCCTTCACATACAGCAAGGAATGGAAGCATAGCACTTGTTTTTAAATCTAAAAGTGTGAGAAGACCTCAAACAACCTGGAGATACTTCATCCCCAAATCTTACAGCAATCCAATAAAGTACCTGTTGTCATCCCCATCTTACATCTTTCTGTTCCACAGTGGTCCAAGTAAGAGAATAACACTGTGTTTCAGGAAGAAAAACAAAGAGGTTTGGGGGCTTTTGATTGTTTTTCATGTCAATCAAAAAGCCACAGTCTTGGGTTAATGACATGTAGGATTATTGTTTGGGAGAGAGGTGACATAAAGATGGTACCCACATTGACTTCCCAAATTGAGGGAGGTTAATAGAAGCAAGAGAGGATGCTTCATATTTCCCTAGATGGGAATTAGAGAGTAGAATTTCAGATGACCTTTTTTTTTTTTTTTTTTGAGGTACGCGGGCCTCTCACTGCTGTGGCCTCTCCCATTGTGGAGCACAGGCTCCGGACGCGAAGGCTCAGCGGCCATGGCTCACGGGCCCAGCCGCTCCGCGGCATGTGGGATCCTCCCAGACCGGGGCACAAACCCGTGTCCCCTGCATCGGCAGGTGGACTCTCAACCACTGCGCCAGCAGGGAAGCCCCAGATGATCATTTTTAAGGTGTTTCTCACTCCTGTGACTCTCTAGCCTGAGCAGCACAATTCCATCTGTGGTAACTGGGTGCAGAGTGTCTGCACTATGATACTATGATACATCTGATACTATGCAGAATCACCTTGAGGAACATCTGGAGACGGGGAGGGATGGGTACCTTTTTGTTGATTATAAGACAAAGCAATACTCAAAGAAAAACTTCCCCTCAGATTTCTTTAGTATTCTTTTTTTACTTATTCTGCTTTGTACAAAGTTTAAAAAAAAAAAGTAAATTAACAGTTTCAGAGGATTCATGATCCCATTAGATAAATTTTCCCTCCCACGATGTCAGTACTAAATGTCATCCTGGTGCCTTTAAATGTATTATATTTCATATGGAGGATCAAAGCAAAGCTTTCAATTAGTTCCTCAAGATGATTCTGCATAGTATCAATTCTAGCATTGAAGTTTTTGTGCTTATAAAACTCTTCACCATGTACAGGGATGAAGATGCTGACAAAACGGGAAGAGGTTTATCTGGGCCCTCATACATTTTTGCTTGTTCGCTTTGTTTGGCATATCTAGTCAGAATTCAGGATGAATTCTGTGTCCTTGGCGTGGAATAAAACTAACCAGACCATTATGAGCGCAAAGCTGGCGCTTAGCATTAATGATTCTTATCTACTGAATTCTCTGCTTTCTAAGGCCTAAGAACATCTGATGAGGCAGAGCTGATGAATGAAACTACATACTCTTATGAAAGAAACAGGCAAAATGAAACCAGTTTCATTTATGTTAGAATCCTAGGGTTATAGATGAAATTATTTTTTTCAAACCTTAAAAGTATTAGAAGCTTACCACAGAAAATTTGAGAAAAAAATTTTTTTAAAGCTATCTCTTTTTACAATAATATTTTGGTACATTTTTATATATGTTTTTCACATATTTGAAATCATGCTTAATATACAATTAAGTATACTGTTTTTTTAACATATCATTTAAAAGAATCATGTTGTAAACTCTCCCTAAAGGTAATTTTAAGTGACAAAATAAATTCCTTACTGTGTAAGTAAGCCATGTTTTATGTGGAGTATTTAAGCTATTTTAATTATTTTTTACTAAGTAAAACTGATCACATGGGGTGACACTTAAGTATCAGGTGTATAATGTTTTTTACCGTGGCAATAAAACTTAATGTATTATAGTGCTCTTTCCTCAAAAATATTGGGAGGAAAGCAGGCAGGCATGGTGTTCCTTTTGAGGCATAGCAATCATACCTTTTGAATATGTATGTCTGTGCTTCGAATATGACCCTGGTCAGAACAAGCAAAACAAACAAAAACGTGTTCCTTCTCCCATAAACAATAGAGATGAGCCAGGGGGTGAAGAGGCCCCAGCTCCAGCAGCACACTGCTGTTCCCAGCCTCTGAGCTCATAAATAGTCTCTTTTTCTGTTGTGTCCGTTCTACATGTTACCGTTTCCAACTAGATTCTAGTACAGTTATGGCTGTGGCCCAGATATTTGTGTTTCTTTTGGCCTGCCTAGTTCTTGTGGAAAGGTCACTGCCACTTCTTTGATTTCTTTGAGAAGAGACTTCAACCATCTTCTCCAACCTATGAGCGACTCGCATAGCTGTTATACTTTAGAGGCTGTGGGAGTTGGTAATTATTTTGTTTTTCTCATAGACTACAAAATCTTTTTTCAGGTGTCATTTTTCCATTCTAACTTTACTTATTTTTTCTGGTTGATGGTTCATTTCTCATCCAACCCTCCCAACACAGTTTCTGGCATTGTGTTTTCTTCTTCTCAGATCCTTTTGTTAGTTTTTTAATGGATTAACTATGAAGGAAAGTCTTTGCCTTGCTGCTGAATCCACCAGAATCTCAGAAGTCTCCCTGAGTCTCAGAAGGGGACACAGACAGTTAGAAGGCCAGCAGTTCAAAGGCATGAGGCCAGAAGCCTTTTTGCCCTAGCGCTGAAATGTTGCTCTGCTAATGTGTACCTCATGCCCAGTATTTCTTATTAATAAGGCACTAAATATGGGGTAATCCGGTGTTACCATTGCCAAAAGAAAATATCTGTCTTTTAATTAATTCATGTAAATGGGCTTTTACTGGAAAATAGAAGGGAAGTGTTTCTAGAACTCAGAACATAATGTTACACCAGGGAATACCATGCCCTCTTTTTATTTTAACGTGGAAATATTTTTTAAATGCAGAGACACTAGGTCTGGACTGGCTGAGAGAGAGTTCACAAATTATTGCAGAACAGGTGCTTTTTTGTAAACTCAGGACTTCTGTTTCCCAGTTCACTTTTGCTACAATTCACTTGCATTCAATCTGGTGGGAGCTTTAATCAAGCAAATTATCTGGGTGAAGCAATTTATGAAACAAGAAATAACTTACAGTCAAACTCCACTTCTTCCTTATTTCTATTTATCTTTCCCTCATGGACTGATGCAATTATCGCTCAGCTAGGGACTAACATAAATATTGATCAAAACAGCAACACTACCAGATTACTCCCTGGTGCGGCTTCAGTTCAACTTACATCTCCTTACTGCCTTTTCTCATGCAAAGGTTAACTTTTCTCTCATTTCTAAGTTCCTTTTTGCTTCCGTTTTTCTCTCAGGACAATCTAATTTACAATTGACCCAATTGGATTGATCCAAAGCCACATAATTTTCCCTCCAGCGTCACAAAATCTATTGTTGAAAGTAGACATTTATACACTGTTATACACTATGTAAACCAAAGGAGCTGACTTAATTAAGGAAAATCAGGAGGAGCTAATTTTTCAAAATGTGGGCTGAGCACATGCATTTGTCTTCTCTCTTTTCTCTAAATCTGTAATGGCAACTCCTAAAAGTGACAGAAGCCAGCATGGAGACGTCTGCCGACGAGAGATTAAAGAAATTCTTGGCATGGGGGACCTCTAGAAATGTGAAATAGATTGGCATCAGGTTTTTCATCAGAATAAATACAAGCTAAAGGCAGCAATTCTGTCCTTCAAACTTTGAAAGTAAAATGATTTAGAACCTGTAATTCTAAACCCAGCCAATTTTTAGATGGATTCTGAGAGCAAAATGGAGTTCTTTTCAATAAGACATCATCTTAAAATGTTACTTCTCTGGCTCACTCACCTCTGTCCTGACAGGCGCCCACTCGCACGCTGCCTGCTATGCTGCTCTGCCCGGCCTCAGCCCTGCCCGGGCTCAGCCACCACCTTCAATATCTCTGTATGCCCATTATGTAAGTTTAAGAAGCATATTGGGAGACCTTCAAGATGGCGGAGGAGTAAGACATGGAGATCACCTTGCTCCCCACAAATATATCAAAAATACATCTACATGTGGAACAACTCCTACAGAACACCTACTGAACACTGGCAGAAGACATCAGACCTCCCAAAAGGCAAAAAACTCCCCATGTACCTGGGTAGGGCAAAAGAAAAAACAGAGACGAAAGAATAGGTACGGGACCTGCACCTCTGGGAGGGAGCTGTGAAGGAGGAAAAGTTTCCACACACTAGGAAGCCCCTTCACTGGTGGGGACGGGGCGGTGGGTGGGGGGAAGCTTCAGAGCCATGGAGGCGAGTGCAGCAACAGGGGTGCAGAGGGCAAAGCGGAGAGATTCCCACACAGAGGATCGGTGCCAACCAGCACTCACCAGCCTGAGAGGCTTGCCTGCTCACCCGCTGGGGCAGGTGGGGGCTGGGAGCTGAGGCTCGGGCTTTGGAGGTCAGATCCCAGGGAGAGGACTGGGGTTGGCTGCATGAAGACAGCTTGAAGGGGGCTAGTGCACCACAGCTAGCTGGGAGAGAGTCCGGGAAAATGTCTGGACCTGCTGGAGAGGCAAGAGACCATTGTTTCGGGGTGCATAAGGAGAGGGGATTCCTTCCCTGTGTGCCCACAGAAGGTAGAGCACTGCCTAAGCGAGCTCCAGAGATGGGCGTGAGCCACGGCTATCAGCTTGGACCACAGAGATGGGCATGAAATGCTAACGCTGTCACCACTGCCACCAAGAATCCTCTGTGCAAGCACAAGTCACTACCCACACACACCACCACCCCCACCCTCCCCAGGAGCCTGTGCAGCACACCACTGCCAGGGTTCCGCGATCCAGGGACAACTTCCCCAGGAGAACACACGGCGAGCCTCGGGCTGTTGCAGTGTCACGCCAGCCTTTGCCACTGGAGGCTCGCCCTGCATTCCAATTATGACTACCGTACCCCTCCCTCTCCCTGGCCTGCTTTAACCCCCTCCTGTCTGGGCAGGGAATAGATGCCTGACAGCAGCTGTCATACAGAGGCGGAGCCAAAACCAAAGTTGAACCCCAAGAACTGTGCAAACAAAGAATGGAAAAGGAAATTTCTCCGTGCAGCCTCAGGAGCAGCCAGTTAAATCTCCACAATCAACTTGATGAACCCTGCATCTGTAGAATGCCTGAATAGATAATGAAGGCTCCCAAAATTCAGGTGGTGGAGACTTTGGGAGCAACTGTACACTTGGGGTTAGCTTTCTGCATCTGATTTGTTTTTCGTTTTTATGTTAATCTAGTTTAGTTTTTAGTCCTTATTAACATTGGTGGATTTATCGTTTGGTTGCTCTCTTTTTTTTTTTAATCTTTTATTTTTTTATTTTATTATTTTTTATTTTTTTCCTTTTCCCTCTTTTTGTGAGTGTGTATGTGTATGGTTCTTTGTCTGATTTTGTCTGCTTAGTTTTACTTTTACCATTTGGTTTGGGGTTCTGTATGTTCTTTTTTTCTTTGGTTGGTTGGTTGGTTGGTTTTTGTTGCATTTTTTCCTTTTCCTTCTTCCTTTCCTTTCAAGGCATGTGGCTGGCAGGGTCTTGGTACTCCGGCCAGGGGAATTTCAACAGTCAGTCCAAAACAAAGTAGAAGCAGACAAAATCACCAAAGGGTTAATTTTCTGAACATTTAGGAACTTTTTTGAAGCTTTTTTTTAATGTTTTTTCAACTTTTCTGAGGTATACTTAACATAAAAATTTGCATATATTTAATGTTTACATTTTGATGAGTTTGGACATATGCATATATCATCACCACAAACAAGGTAATAAGGGGGGAGGAGAAATAACACTTAGCATGACATCTACTCTCTTAACAAGTTTTTAGGTGCACAACACCCTGTTGTCAACTATGGGCACCATGTTGTACAGCAGATCTCTAGAACTCATTCATCTTGTATAACTGTACCTTTAAGCCTTGTTTTCCCCACTCCTCACCCCCTGGAAACCACCATTCTATTTCCTGCTTCTCTAATTTTATATTTTCTCATATAAGTGAAATCAGGCAGTTATTTGTCCTTCTGTGACTTAGCATAATATCTTCCTGGCCTATTCATGGTGTTGCAAATGGTAGGATTTGCTCTTTCGAAGCCTTTATTTTGCTCTAACTACTCACCCTTTATTTGATTTGGTGAGCTTTCCTTTAAATGCAATCCCCTGCGGTGTTTTGCTGACTGAAGCTCTTCCCTTCTACTGTCTTGGTCTGAAATACTTTGCCATAGCAGGGGCAAGGACAGGACATGAGTTGGAACAAATAGAAAAGCCAGTAAACACTGTTAATGGGAAACCCATTTATTTGTTCCTTTATAAAATGCTAAGAGTGAAAGCAGGGGCAGGATAGGGGCCAAAAAAAAAGAGCAAATATTAAGCTTTCATAAGGGGAACAAAAATTCCCTGAAAATCAACTATTTAATGATTTCAGTATTTGGCAAGTTGATCATCACATTGGATCAGTAAGTCAGTAGGCTCCAACTAAAATACCTTCAAGAAAAAGAAAAGGATTTTAGGAAAATACAAAATGAGTAAGAAATGAGATTATTTAGGGATATGATGAGAAAGGTGTATGTATCATCTTCCAAGAGAAAAAGCAAAGCAATCAGAAACTCCATGGGAGGAAAATGCCATACAAAAAAACTATAGAACCAATGTGAATCTGAAATTCAGCATGGCTTTAAACAATGTATAAAGTTAGAAAAGGAAAAGAAAATCCATTTGATCTGCACATAAGGAACATTCTTGGTTGATTGGCATGAGGTGAGGGATGGCGTGGCACTGGAACCATTAGAAAAGGAAATTTGATAATAGCACACCATTAGAAAATACAAAAAGCAGAGGGGGTGAGCTTCAAGTATGATCAGGACATGCCTCCACTTTTCTGTAATTCTTGCTGCTTTTCCTTCCTCCGTCAGCTGAACTTTAATGCTGGTTTCCTCCTCAACTGCAAGATGTTTGCCTGTATCAATGGAGCCTCATGCTTCTTGTTCCTAATTGCGGGAGGGCAAGAGGGGCTTCCTACAGTCAATGAGCTTTGCGCACACTGGACCGTCTCTGAACCAGTCCTCATGACCAGATGCCATGTGTTGATTGTTTTTGGTATGAATTGTCTGAATAGAACAGAAGTTACTTGAGTGAGGACAAGTCTACCCAAACAACAGGCTGCTGTGCCATGAGGGAGGGGCAGGATGGGTTTGGAGGAGGCAAGCACACCATGCAATAAACCCTATTACTTTCATAGCTTTAAAGCTTTGTAGAGATTTGCCTTTTCCTTCAGTTTACCTTTAGGGTTTAGAACTGCACTGTGCAACACAGCAGCCACCATCCATGTGTGGCTATTCACATTCACATTTTAATTAATGGAAATTAAATGCAATTAAAACTGGTTTCTCAGCTGCATTAGCCATATTTCAAGTGCTAAAGAGCAAAGCTTAACTAAAGCTACCATATAGGACAATACATATTTTAGACATTTCCACCAGCACACGAAGTTCTAGTGGACAGGTTGGAACATGACGTGCTCTGACTTGAGGATGCATATTTTCTGTGGAATATCCTCCTTAGATATGCTTTAGCCATGACTACCATGTTTGTTTCCTCCCAAAAGTTTGTAGCATCAATGAGACACAGGTTTTTCAGCTTTGGTTAGTATTTCTTTCTTTTGTACTTACTTCTTCAAGGGAAAGCTTCCATGGATGACTAGACAGAGATTAAGAAGTAGACTAAGTATTTAGCCTTTCAGCACCCCTTTCTTGGTTCTCCTCTTATCCAAATCTCTCCTTACATGCCCCTTCCTCTAGACTGTGCTCCGCTCCACGATTTCCTCCTCAAGCAGTAGCTGATACTCCATGAGGCAGCTACCATATAACTTAGATTTTATGGTGCATATCCTCTTTATAGTGAAATTGATCTTAATGTATTTATGTGTCTGAGTAGTGGTTGGAGGCTTGGCTCAAGCATGGTGCAAAACTCAGTTTTTAACAAAGAGTAATAGGGGGTGGGGGTGGAGTGATTTAAAGGTTTGCCAGGTGTTAAAAAAAAATCCTCTAAGAATTAATGAGGTAATAACTATCATTTACTGAGCACTTAATATGTGCTAGGTACTTCTTTAACTTTTTACCTATAATATTCCATTTATTATTCCCCCAAATTCTTTGAGATGATTACTATTATTTTCCCGTTTCACTGATAAGGAAGTTGAAGGGCTGAGAGGTTAATCGGTTTTCTATAGGGTCACAAGGCTATGAGATGACCCTATATAAATGGGCCAGACTTTTGATTCAAACCCAGGCAGGCAGCCTCTGTGGCTTTATCACCTTGCACTGGCTTGAGGAAGTCATCCAAAATTCACAGCACCAGCAGCTGCATTGCATCCCAGTCTAGGCTTTAAATCTTTGCTCTACCTGTTTATTACAAAGCAAACACAGACAGGGGGGTTCTCAGGTTAGTTGGTTGGTCTTATGAATCCCCCAAAGCTGAGAAGATCCTAAATAGTAAAAGTTTGCTTAAGAGTAGGAAGTCAAAGTTAAGCAGCAACTGATAAAGCAGAATTAGTGGTAAAAATCTGTTCAACATTTATTTAAACTTCTTTATTAATTTAAATCTTGCCCTGTATTGACAAATTTGTTCTACAACAATAATTAGAGATTGTCAGTCGTTTTCAAAGAGTCTTATTTTTCTAGAAGAAAAAAAAATTGACTGGATCATATGCTTGTACTGGAGTTTACTAACATAGTGATTCTCAACCTTGGGCTCCCAGTAGAATCCCTTGGAGAAGCTTAAAAATTTCTACTGCTTCAGATTCTGTGTGTGTTCATGTTTGTGTGTGTGTGTGTGTGTACATGTGTGTTTGTAGCATTTCTCATAACTGACTCAGCTTAACATCTAAGCTGAGGGACTAAGCTTAGGTGGGATCTCCATTCTTGTCTTTGAATGGGATGTGAACTGCTTTTGGTAAATTAGACACAGCACTGCATGAGCCACGTCATGCAATGACGTACCTTGGTGAAAGTAAAGCCATGTTTGTGAGCCTGGGCATAGCTTACAGCCCTGCCACCATGGCCGCTTTCGTCCATTGAGCAAGCACTGGGTGACTATGACAAAAGGTTGACTGATATCCACTGAGAATATCATATTATCTACCTGGTTATAATCCTCTCTACAGTGATTGCCTTTTGGTGGACTTCATATGGAGCACAAATACCTTCACAATCTGTGCCCATTCTATAAGATCATGACTGTCCACAGATCAGGTTTTTGGCTTTGAGAGCTAGCATTTTCCTCTTATATGCATCCAGCAATACTCTAATAGGCTGCTCATCTAGTTGTTTCTGGAAACACTGTTATCAATTATCGTCTTCCAAATATTTCTGTAGGCGAAAAAAATTCTGATTACTCACATGTGTTTGCTGCCCCTCGTGGTATATGTGCCACCTTCTCTTTGGTGATTAGGTACTGCTGTTGGCCTCTGCTACTCTGAGGTCTCCTCATCCCCATTGAAATCAAGGAGCCTGCATAGAGGGGTATACCTAGCCTGCAAAAGAGAGTAGACATAGAGCCTTTCAAGGATCCAGCCGCTCCTTCCACTGATGCATTTCCGAATGCTTTAGTGAAGGGAGTGCCTTCTGGACTTTCTCAGGGATCATACTTGGGAGCGGGTAGGATGCAGGTCACACATGACAGAGGCAGACTACTGTTTGGATTCTCTCCAAAGCCTTTGGATTTTCTCTTCTATAACATGACAGGGAAGCTCTGGAATCTCAATTTCTTTAACCATAGGTTTATCATGAAATCCAACTTTCTGTCTACCAACCAATTAGCTATTAGAGCTACCCAGTGTTGTATTCTGTCATTCTTGGGCTAAGACCCTTAGACTCCATTTCTGCACATTTTCTACAGGTTTCTGCTGATACATATTAAGAAAGTCTTTCAATTCTTTTGATATGTAAACTGTCTCCTCCTGGGCCATAGTGTGTTTCTGCCTCCTGTAGCGTGGTGATATTTGACTCTGGCTATAGGTCTGGTAGCAACAGGAAGTGGTTGTGGTGTATCTTGAGGAGAACAAGACATCTTTCCCCAGTGAGATTGCCAGAGGCTTTTCATGCAAAGGAAGGCTAGTTTCCTCAGACGTTGGAAAGCTGGTAAGAAAAGCTCAGAATCAACTTGGGGGTCAAAATTACCAGTTTTTTCTGAACCCAACAATATAGCCTCATTCTAAGATTCAGGATCTCATTATGTTCCAATCCATATTCTAACTTTCATATAAGAAACCTTACAAGATTCTGAATAAAATTGTTGTTGTAATTCAACAACCTGTGCAACTAAATTATGTGTTTGATTTTCAGCAATATTAACTCTGAGTCTACAAGAAATTAGAGAATGTTTAGGGCTATCGTAGAAACTCTGGTTCTCAAACTGTGACTTGAGCTGACTGTTAAGGGACCTGAGATTCTCACGTTCTTTCTGGTGTATTCAAGTGCACTTAAAAATATCCACCCCGCACCGCAGTCCTTGCAGTTGTCATTACTGTCGTAATTGTTGTGTGGACCAACCTCTTGGGCTTTCAAGGCGTTTGCTGCAGTGCATACTTCATCACAATCTAACACTGCAGATGGTTTGATTTATTATGATATCCCTGCATGCCATGGGTGACTGGTGTCCCATTTCCTATTGGCAAAAAGCTCAGCACTGTACTCAAGCCAAAGGGCACAAACAAGCCTAATCCCCAAATCACATCTTTCCAAGTCTGCATCCTGGGATCACTCTCCTTACCAATTGTGTATCATTCAAAGTCCAAACAAGATAGAAATCACACAGTAACTCGAACATGGAAAGTTTAATACAAATAACTGTTACTTGTAACAGGGGTGTAACTATAAAGGGGTAAAGAAGACTAAAAAACGCCGTAGGCTGAGCAAGAGTACCCAAGGAAAGAACAAACTCTGAAGGGGGTTGATCCTCTTCAAGTCTGGCTTTCAGACCTTGTTGAGAAGGAATTGTTGCAGGTAATGGACAGATGGACCAAGACTGGTAGATGGATATGTGGATGGAGTTATGGCATTGGCATCTTCCTGACCTGCAAGATGGTGTGAGACTGTGCACACATTGTCTGTGTCACAAGGGCCATGAGAAACAACCGTCTAGGGTACAGGTTGGCTGAGGCTGCGGAGTGTGCCCACAGAGGGAGTTGAGGCATCAGGAGCCTCCTTATTGTCTGGGTGGCATGAAGTCTGGGGCACACAGTGGCCACCTTGGTAGAGTCTCAGCCTGGAAATCACTGGGCCAGGGATAGTGTCGCCAATTCATCTCAGCTACACAGTTGGGTAGAGCATGCTGGCTGTCTCCATCAAACATGCCACTGGAAACCGTGCAGGAGAACTAAGAGTCCCTTTCTCCTTCACTGTCTCTCCACTGCCCTCTACTGGCAAAGCTTATCGTCATGCCCACTGCAAAGGAGGAATGTTTAAGGGGTAAAGCTCCATTATCACACAGCAGGTAACAAAGGCTGATTTTGAAGCTGAAAGACAATAAATGAGTAGGTGGCCCAACTAGTTATATACCATTTGCTGAAAAGAAGAATGACAATCATAATTGTTTAATTCAAGAAAATACTTGAAATCTGAGAGAAGTTAAACCCAGAATCCTCCCAAATTTTCTAACAAGCTGTTTGCAAAATTCTAATTGTAAAATTTCAGCTGATGAAATAGCCGGATATGTTTCCTTTTTCTTTATTTAAGAGAAAATTGTCTATGTTTCAAAATAGTTGCAACAGTCTCTTAGTTCTCATGTCGTGACACTGCAAAATCTGAAATTTTTTTTTATGATTGTATATGATTGCATTTCACACAGAGAAAGCAAATAGGACCTGATTATAGACAATGAAGCCTTTGATTACAGGCTAATTGTCAATGTGGCCTGGTCACTTGCCAAACCCTGTCGCTCCAGGACTGATATGCCTCTCAACTTCATGTTTATAGTGGTATACAATGCATTTCACAAATTATGGGAAATGAAATTTCTATGACTAGCTGGTGAAGGAGAATTTTTGCTACTCTTAGCAAATCTCAATTACACAATACAGTGTTATCAACTATATTCACCATGTTATACATTAGATACTCAGACCTTATTCATCTTATAACAGAAAGTTTGTACCCTTTTAACAACCTCTCCCCATTTCTCTCACCCCCTAGCTCTGGCAACCACCATTCTACTCTCTGTTTCCAAGTTCAAACTTTTTTTTTTTTTTTTTAAGATTTCACATATAAGTGGTAGCATACAGTATTTGTCTTCCTCTCTCTGACTTAATTCATTTAGCATAATGCCCTCCAGGTTCATTTACTTCATTGCAAATGGCAAGCTTTCCTTCTATTTTTAAGGTTGAATTCCATTGTACATACACACCATATTTTCTTTATCCATTCATCCATTGACAAACACTTAGGTTGTTTCCATACCTGGTTATTGTGAATAAATATGCAGTGAACATGGGAACACAGATATCTCTTTGAGATAATAATTTTGTTTCCTTTGGAGGTATACTCAGCAGTGGCATTGCTGGGTCATGTGATAGTTCTATTTTTAGTTTCTTGAGGAAACACCATACTGTTTTCAATAGTGGCTGTATCAATTTACATTCCCAGCAACAATACACAAGGGTTCCCTTTTCTCCATATTCATGCCAACATTTATTATCTGTTGTATTTTTGATAATAGACATCCTAACAGGTGATATCTTCTTGTGGTTTTGAATCATATTTCCCTGGTGATTACTGATGTTGAGCACATTTTTGGTTGGCGATTTTTATGTCTTCTTTGGAAAAACATCTATTCAGGTCCTTTGTCCATTTTTTAATTGGGTTGGTTTTTTGCTTTTGAGTTGTATGAGTTCCTTATATATTTTGTATATTAATCCCTTATTGGATATTTGGTTTGCAAACATCTTCACTCATTCTATAGATTGCCTTTTCATTTCATTAATGGTTTTCTTTGCTGTACTGAAGCTTTTTAGTTTTATGTAGTCCCACTTGTCTGTTTTTACTTTTGCTGCCTTTGCTTTTGGTGTCAGATCCAATCAGTTATTGCCAAGACCAATGTCAAGGAGTTTACTTCTTACGTTTTCTTCTAGGACTTTTATGATTTCAGGTCTATGTTTAATCCATTTTTAATTGATTTTTGTTTATGGTATAAGATAAGGGTGCAGTTTCATTCTTTTGCATATGCATATCCAATTTTCCTAGTGTCATTTATTGAAGGAACTATCCTTTCCCCAATTGTATATTCTTTGTGTCTTTGTTAAAAATTAATTGACCATACATGCATGGGTCTATTTCTGGGCTCTCTATTCTGTTTCATTGACCTATGATGTCTACAGCTTTGTTCTTTCTCAGGATTGCTTTGGCTATTTGGGGTTTTTTGTGTGTGATTTTATACCAATTTTAGGATTATTTTTCCTATCTGTGAAATATTCCTTTGGAATTTTGATAAGGAATGTATTGAATCTGTAGATTACATTTAGTAGTATGGACATTTTAACACTATTAATTTTCTAATGTATGAATGTGAATAGCGTTCCATTTATTTGTCTTCTTCAATTTCTTTTACAAATGTTTTATAATTTTAGTGTACAGATCTTTCACCTCCTTAGTTAAATTTACTTCTAAGTACTTTATTCTTTTTTGAAGCTATTGAAAATGGTATTATTTTCTTAATTTCTCTTTCTGATAGTTTGTCATTAATGTGTAGAAATGCAGCTGATTTTTGTATATTGATTTTGTATCCTGTAAACTTTACTGAATTCACTTATCATTCCGAACAAATTTTGGTGGAGTCCTTAGGGTTTTCTATACATAATATCATGTCATCAGCAAACAGATAATTTTGGTTCTTCCTGTCTGTTTCAAATTTCTTTTATTTCTTATTCCTGTCTGATTGCTCTGGCTAGGACTTCCATCATTATATTGAATAAAAGTGATGAGAGTGGGCGTCCTTATCTTGTTTCTGATCATAAAGGAAAAGCTTTCAGCTTTTCATCATTATGATGTCAGCTGTGGGTTTGTCACATATGGCCTTTATTATATAACATTTCTTCTATATCCAAGTTGTTGAGAGTTTTTATTATAAATGGGTATTGAATTTTGTCAAATGCTTTTCTGCATCTATTTAGATGTTTATATGGTTTTTTACAGTCTTCATTTTGTTCATATGGTGTATCACATTTATTGATTTGCATATATTGAACCATTCTTGTGTCTGAGGAATAAACCTCACTTAATCATGGTGTATTTTCCTTTGAATGAATTGTTGAATTTGGTTTGCTAATACTTTGTTGAGAATTTTTGCATCTATATTCATCAGGAGTATTCGCCTGTAGTTTTCTTCTAGTATCCTTTGTCTGGCTTGTATCAGGGTAATACTGACCTTGTAAAATGAGTTTGGAAGTGTTCCCTCCTGTTCTGTTTTTTGGAAGAGTTTGAGATTAGTTTTAATTCTTAATTAAATGTTTAGCTGAATTTACCAGTGAACCCATATGGTCCTGGACTTTTCTTTGTTTGGATGTTTTTGATTACTGATATAATCTCCTTACTAGTAATTGCTCTATTCAGATTTTCTGTTTCTTCATGACTTAGTCTTTGTAGGTTGTATGTTTCTAGGAATTTATCAGTTTCTTAAAGGTTATCTACTTTGTTAGCATATAATTTTCATAGTAGTTTCTTATGATCCTTAGTATTTCTGTGGTATCAGTTGTAATGTTTCCTCTTTCATTTCTGATTTTATGTTTCTGAGTCATCTTTCGTTTTCCTTTATTAGTCTAGCTAAAAGATTGTCAATTTTATTTATCTTTTCAATAAAAAGCTCTTTTATTGATATTTTCCATCATCTTTCTAGTCTCTACTCATTTATTTCATTTTATTTACTTTCTTCCAATAACTTTGGACTTAGTTTGTTCTTCTTTTTCTAATTCTTTGAGCTGTAGAGTTAGGTTGTTTATTTGAAATCCATCCTTTTTCTTAATGTAGGAGTTCATCACTGTAACATTTCCTCTTAGAATGGCGTTTGCTGCATCCTATAAGTTTTGGTATTTTGTGTATCCATTTTTATTTGTCTCAAGATATTTTATTTCACTTTTGATTTCTTCCTTGACCCATTTGGTTGATCAAGAATGTGTTGTTTAACCCCCACATATTTGTGAATTTTCCAGTTTTCCCCTTGTAATTGACTTCTAGTTTTCTGGCAGAAAAGATGATTGATATGATTTCAATCTTACTAAGTTTTTAAGGCTTGTTTTGTGGCTTAACATATGATCTATCCTGGAAGCTGTTCCATGTGTATTCTTAGAAGAATGTGTATTGTGCTGCTATTGTATAGGATTTTATATGTATATATATATATGGTATAGAATTATATATAACTATAATATATAATTATAATATATAATATAGTTATAATATATTGTAATATATATATCTGTTAGGTCCACGTGGTACCCTTAGCCAGCCACTTGTGAAGCATGCAGTCACATCCCTACCAGGGAAAGACTGGGAGATAAGTGTTTTTGCCAGCTCTCACTCTACTGAACCCTGGGACCATAGCTGTGCCAAGCGCTTATGTGCCCTTTAACAACTGTTTCTTTGTTTGTTGTAGTCCTTTGGGACTTGTAAATGCAAGCCCCATTCACTTTCAGAGCTAGGTGATTTGGGTGCTTGTCCCTTAGGTGGTAGCCTTAAAAGTTCGTACACAGAGAAATTGTGGTGCAAATCCTTCACTCTGCAGGAAGAAGCTGGGAGTGGGGGTTCCCTCCTGATTATATGGCAGTGTGCCAGGGGTGGCTTTTATGGTGAGAGTGTTTCTCAGCATTTACTACCTTTTTACCTTTTTTGATATGGGGATTTTCTATCACCTGACGTGTAAGAGTCACTCAACTCCGGATTTCTCTCAGAGGGAATTGCTTCATGTGGCTGTACTCAGTGCATCCATGGGAGGAGGGAAATTCAGCAGCCTCCTATGTCACTATCTTGTCTGGATCCCCCAGGTTACCTCAAACACTTTAAAGGACTAGAAACCTAAGAAGGAATATGTGAGAAATGATTTCATCAAATGCAAAAATTAATATCAACATATTAGTTGTAAGGGCTATCACTTGTATTGTGTCCTTTAATCCTGATGACTCCCCAGAAACATAAGTAGTATCACTCCCATTTTAGAGATAAGAAAACTGAGATACAGGAAGGATAAATAACTTGCCCAGGTTACTAAGTCACAGAACCCAGTTGAAAAGCCAATTTACCTCCTTTGATGCATATATATTTTTTACTTTGTTGCCTCTTAATAACAATTAAAACTTGTTAAAATACTTACTTAACACCTAAATAAAATGTCATCACAGGCTACATAGGGAAATTACATCAAATGCCCATGCAACTGGAACAAATAAGATTTTGGTATGAGAGGAGTATATAATTATATGAGCAATTAACTTATTACCTATTTTATTCAGTGTGCTGTAACAACCCCCCATTTCTTTCTTTCTTTTTCCTTTTCTTTCTTCCTTTTTTTTTTACTGGCTCAGAAAGTCTAAGTACATAATGAACAAAATATAATTTCTCTCACGTTATTTATGGGCTCCTTCCTTCCGTGTAGTTTTCTAATTGTAACAGGGTCAGCTTCAATTTGCCATATGGAAACTTAATTGAAAATGAATGGATAATCCAGACCACTAAAAGGTCAATCCTATAAGGAGAGAAAATAGGGCAAGTTAATAATTTAACATCATATAGGATTTACTGCCTTTTAATTTTCTACACATGTATACTAGTCTTTCATAAGCACTAGCTCTGGTTTTGAGAATTGCAAAGATCTTGCCTTTAAAGTGTTCTGTAAAGTAAACCACTGAAGAACTCTGAGGCTGTCTGCTCTTCTTCTAGGAAAGTGTTAGTTAGATTTGCTAGTATTATTTAAAATATTTGCTGAAACAGTGCATGTCAAGCATAATTCCAACAATAAAAAGTGTTAATGAAATAGATATTTTTGTGAGTTTGCCCCCTTTTTGAGCTGTGCAACGTTGGGCTAGGAGGAATCAAGTCCTGTGATTTACAACTTTAAAAAAATGTTTTTCTAACAATAGGAAAAGTTGCAGAATCACCTTTCCTGCAGAATGAAACATGTTGACTAGAGGTCCACCTGTTCAGGACCAGAAAGCAGCTATGTATTCTTCAAAACTTGCTCCCTCTCCTATAGCACTACCCTTCTCCATCCTACCTGCCACATATGTAGATATAATTTAGTTGAAGCTTCAAAGTAGTTGTTTTACTAAAGAGTCCTATTATTTTGAGTGGGAGATGTATCAACCAAATTTATAACTCATTTTAAAATTCAACTTTATTAAAAAATAATTTACTTACAATAAACTGCATCCATTTAAAGAATAAAATTTGATGAGTTTTGACAGTTACACCAGTGAACCACCACCATTATCGTGATACAAAACCTTTCTATCACCTCCAAAAGATTCCTCAGGCTCACTTATAATTCATCTTTCCCTTAGCTCACGGCTCCAGGAAATACTTGGTCTACTCTTTGTTACTCGAGATTAATTTGCATTTTCTAGATTCATTTGCATTTTCTAGATTTTCATATACTCTGAAGACTTTTGTTTCTGACTTTTTCCATCCATATGGACAGTTTTTTTTCCTACTGAGTAGTATTCCATTGTATGAATATACTACATTTGGTTTATCTGTTTGATTGTTGATGGGAATTTGGTTTGTTTATAATTGGGCCCATTATTAATAAAGCTTCCATGAATATTCACATACAAGTATTTGTGTAAACAAAAATTATATTACTCTTCTGTAAACACCTAGGAGTAGAATGGCTGGGTTGTATGGTAGATGTATACTTATTTTTTTAAGAAATGTCAAAATTTTTTCTGTGGTTTTCCATTTTATATTCCATCAGTGGTATATGAGCATTTCAGCTGCTCCACATCTTTGCCAACACTTGGTATTATCAGTCTTTTTAAATTTTAAGAAGTTTAATGATTATATATTGGTATTATATGGTCTTATTTCCTCAATGATTAATAATGTTGAGCATATTTTTATGTATTTCTTGGCCATTTGTACATCTCCATTTTTATGTGTCTGTTCAAATTATTGAGTTGATTGTCTTCTTATTAATGAGTTGTAAAAGTTCTTTGTAAATTCAGGATACAACTTCTTTTTTTAGGTATCTTCTTTGTGAATATTTTCTCCCAGTTAAGAGTTCTCACTATTGACACCATGGAACCATTAATGGTTCCTATAACCCATTTTTGAGGCATATTATATGGCTGGCAAAGCAAAAGAAAAAAGTTAACAATGCATTATTCCATAACATAATTTTAAAATATACATTATTCACTAATTAGCAGTGATTATCTTCTTCTCAGCCTAGGCTATAAACTATATACTTCATGGTCTGATTCTTCTTCTCTGAAAATAGTACATTATAGTTAATGCACAGGGATTTTCTTGACACTAATATCCTTGCTATTTTAATGTCTAGTTTAACACACACAGACCTGCACACACATAAACACAAACACACACACAATGCAATTAAATGACCCCAAACCATAATTTCCTGTTAAGTATTTGTCTTCTTATGTAAATGGACCTTTTTCCAAATGTGGAAATACCTGCTTAACAAGTGCCTTGCCATTAGCCCACAAAACAGGCATAGACATTTATTAGAAAAACAAAGTGGACTCAGCACTCATTCCCAGCCTGAGATGCTGAGCATTAAGGTTGAACTCAGAAGAGCTTTTACAACCAATTGATACAGCTCTGAAAATGGAGTTTTCCACTGGTAATGCCCGAGACCCTTGAGTACAGAACTAGGCTCTGTGGTAATAAACATCTGACATTTTCATTTGCAAGTATTCATGTTTCATTTTAGATAATGTTCCCCCTATTTACTTCTTCAGCAGTAACGCATCAAATATCCTACAGTGTAATCTTTCTCTCAGCACTTATCAATGAACTATGAAATAGTATTAAATAGAATTAATTAGAAGTTTTAATGAATCATGTCTGTCCTCATTTATTATACAATGTAATTTTCAAGGAGTGATTAATTACAAGTTACAGATGAGCGAATGGTTAATGTAGTTTGTTAACCTTACTAAGGAGTGACTGTACACAGCAAGCTGCTTCTCCTCTGTTTATTAGCACTTGGCTTGTACTACCATCAGTTGAACTGAATGAAAAGGTTTTAGTGACTTTGCAATTAATATGCACTGTCAGCTAATAATTTACTCCCTTATTTTCTTTCCTGTACATTATATGAACATTGTTGAGATTCAAAGGCAGAATTTAGCTACCCTCATTTTGAAGTGTTTCTATGTAACTGTTAATATGCCCATATCATGGCCATCGAACTGCATGATTATTTTAAGTAGACCCTATTTAATACAAGGTAGCTTGTTTGAAATGAGTCTTCCTGTATATTTCCTTGAAGAATATACTAATTTACCACATTATTATTGTCATTATCTAAAAAGTGGTAGCTGGCTGCCTTTCATTTTCAGTTTTCTTACATGCACCCTTCAGAAGCAGAATAATGCCTAAGCTGACAAAAATATAGTAGCTAAATACAAAATACTTTTGTGGACAAGAAGTAATTGAGACTGGTGTATGGGAATGCCATAAGGGTTTTTGCCTTCCCAGCAGCCACTCTAACATAAGACCATGGCATCCTTGGGGATGAGCCACCATCTTACAACATTCTAGTCTGTTTTTCCTTTAAAGGACTCATTAACAACTATGGTTGTATGGAGGTGGAAAGACGTCATGGCATGCCTCCCACAATACCTCCATTTGCTGGCTGAAGTGTAGAAACTCATTTTTGCTGTGCAAAGCAGACACTGGTGTTTTCTGTTCTGAATCTAAGGAAGTTTGATAGCTCTTTGGAGGCCCAGCTAACCTCAGTAGGAAAAATAACAATATTTAATTACATCCCTGTGATATTTAACAACTTTCATTATTTTCTCATAGGCATTATCTTATTAAATCTAGGTAAAAATCTCATGAATGAGGAAACTATGATTAAAAGATGTTAACTGACTTATCCAGCACCCCTCAAGAAGTGAATGGATGAACGAAACATTCATTAATTTAACAACCATCTACTGAGCACCTAATATGAGATACCTACTACTCTTTTGTGGCCTGGATAAGACAAAGCCCTTTTCATCATAGACCTTAGAAACCAATAGGGGAGACAAGAAATAAATGAATAAAGATAGTGATAAGTCCTGTGAAGAAAATTAAAAAGGAAGAAGGTTAGAGAGAAACAAGGCATGAGGAAGGTTATTTTAGAAAAGGCGGTCGGAGAAAGGCTCCTTAAAGAAATGTTATATTAGAACAAAACTGACTGATGAAAAAGTCAGTTATACGAAGAAAAATTCCAGGCAGCAAGAACAGCCAATTCAAAGGTCATGAGCCCTTTGGTATGTTTGAGGTAGATCAAGAGACCGGTGTGGCTGAAGACAGATATAGCTAGGAAGAGATGAAGTTAGAGAGATAGACAGGCAAGAGATCTTCTAGTTAGTTCCCTCGGGGGCATTGGCAAAGATTTTGGATTTAAACTCAAGAGAATGGGTGCTGAAAGGAACTTTCCAATTCAATTTTGCCCAGAATTTTTAGGACATGAGAAATGGAAGACAATGTTCTAGAACATCAGGTAGCATTTTAATCTCCATTTCTTGTTATAAGGAAGAAAAGTAGAAAAAGGAGTTTCCCCATGAGCCTAGAATTTGAAGCTATTAATATAAAAGTATACCGGCAATGTCCTGTCTTCCTTAGAGAACTGAACTTTCAGACAAGCAATGCTCTTTGAAGTCAGGGACTGTGTCTTACACACTTTTCATTCTGTTTGGCACACAAATCAATGTCTCATGTTTCCAATCAGTGCTCTCTGAAATGAACTGAATGGCCTGATACGTATTGTTCTGCCCAACCTATGTCTGAAAAATCGTGATAGAATAGGCCATGTTATTTGAAATCGCTGTAACAGAACAGAAGGATCCAGAAAGCAGTCCTCACTTAGCACTTGGCTTCACAGTATATGCTATTGATCCAGGCATCCAATTTGTCTGTAGTGGGGTATTGCTAATCCCTGAAGCAAGTGTATAATAATGCACTTATTTTGAAAACATTTTCTTTGCTTAAATCTACATTTTCTCACCTACCTGCCCAAGTAAAATTGTGAAGATTCACTAACGTTAATTCTCAAAGGAATGCTATGGAAAATCTATGCCTTCTACCACTCTCCACAGACTCTGAGAGGTGATGGGCTCAGATGAAGGAGCAATACCATTTTATGTTACAGCAATAGGATTTTACTCCGTAATCTCAATACCATAAACTTTTAAGAGTCAAATTTTTTTATCGATCCACTTTAAAGTGCATGCCTTTATAATCACAAAAGCAAGTGTAAGAGAGGAAAAAACTTTCCCCACTACTCTCTTAGGCTCAGCGACTGGGGCCTGCAAGGTTTATTACCCTGATGTGGTGATGGTTTTAAAGGTATACGTGTATGTCCATTCTGTTCTACTATTAGTAGACTGGAAGGTAAATTTCAATGTAATAAGCACACTATATGAACACAGGAATATGAAACAAGGGTCCAGCTTTTGCCAAGTTCTATTATATAGTAATTGACACAACTAAAGGGAAGAGAAAAATTGTTTTTAATTACAAGATATTATGCAAGTGCTAAACTGTATGCTGCATTATGTAAACATATATTAAGTTTCTCAGAAGAGATATAAGTTAGAATGAAAGTTTGAGGAGAAAATTCACTAGTCAGTTCATAATTTGATCTTTGATAGACTTAATTTTTTAGAGGAGCTTTGGTTCACAGAAGAATTGAGCAGAAAGTAGAGAGTTCTCATAGACCCCCTGTTGTCTCCCCACACATAAAACCTCCCCCACTATCAGTATCTGGCACCAGAGTGGGACATTTGTTACCAATCAGATGAACCAACATTGACAACTAATTATAACCCAAAGTTCATAATTTACATTAGGGATCTCTCCGGATGATGTACATTCTACGGGTTTTGACAGCTGTGTAATGGCATGTCTCCATCATTATATTATCATGTGGAATAGCTTCACTGCCTTAAACCTCCTTTGTGCCCTGCCTATTCATCCCTCCTTCCCTTCAGCCCCTTGCAACCACTGATCTTTTTAGTCTCTCCACATGAATCTACTTTTCCAACTCTAAATTTTGTGAGTTTACAGATCAAGTAGTTCAATGAAAATTTAGCATTCAATTTGAGATGTGTTTTAACTGCAAAATACAGATCAGATTTTAAAGGCTTAGTATGAAAACAATGTAAAGTGTCTCAATTTTTCATACTGATTACATGTTGAAATAATAACAGTTCGGCTATATTGAGTGAAATAATACATGTCCTTAAAGTTAATTTTGTCTATTTATTCTTACATTTTTAATGTGGCTACAAACATTTTAAAAACAATATGTGGCTTATATTATATTACTGGACAGTGTTCCTTTAGACTTATGATAGCTGAACTCCAGAAATATCATTAACTGGGAGATCAAGCATTTCTCAGACATTATGAGTAACCTGCCTTCCACTCTATTTCATTAAGTTAATATTAGAGAAAAATTTAAGAAATTTGCCTGAGTAAATATGTTCACCTGTAGACTAAGATTAAATCATCATAGGTTGATATGTGGATTTAGTGAAACAATATAAAGGAGTTAAACATTTTAACCATAAACATGGAACATGAGTCCCTGTTTTTATATGCTATCCATGGGTCTTATAACCACATGACCCCATTT